>NC_092709.1:301814726-302123726 GCF_047496885.1 Scyliorhinus torazame | reverse complement strand
AGTTCCAGTCCGTCTAGGAACAGTTTCATCCCCGCGTCCCCGTCGGGGGGCTCGGAGGTGAACAGTCCCCGGTAGAAGGTGTCAAATGCCCGATTGACCTCCTTTGGTTCTGTTACCAATCTGCCTCTGCTATCCTTTACCTGCGCTATTTCCCTCGTGGCTGCCTGCTTTCTCAGCTGGTGAGCCAATAGGCGACCAGCCTTGTCTCCGTGTTCGTAGAAGGTCCCCCGTGTCTGACGGAGTTGGTACACTGCTTTCCTAGTGGATAGCAGGTTAAAGTCCATTTGCAGCTTTTTCCTCTCCGCCAGCAGCCCTATGGTCGGGGCATCGGAGTATTTTCTGTCGACTTCCAGGATGGAGTCCACCAGTTGTTGCCTGGCCACCCTCTCTTCCCTATCTCTGCTTGCCTTGTAGGCTATGATCTCTCCTCTAATCACGGCCTTCAGTGCCTCTCAGAACATGGAGGGTGAGACCTCCCCGTTTTGGTTGTTCCTCACGTAGTCGCCTATGGCCAGCGATGTTTTCTGACAGAAGGCCTTGTCGGCCAGAAAGTCCGTGTCCAGCCTCCATGTGGGGCGCTGGGCATGGCCTGTCTACAACTTCACATCCATATAGTGTGGAGCATGGTCAGAGATAACGATCGCGGAGTACTTCGTTCCCGTGATCCCTGGAAGCACCGATTTCCCCACTGCAAAGAAGTCGATACGGGTGTATACCTTGTGCACTTGTGAGAAGTACGAAAATTCCTTCTCTCCCGGGTGCAGGAACCTCCATGGGTCCACTGCCCCCATATGCTCCATAAATGCTCCTAGTTCCCTCGCCATGCCAGTCTTTTTCCCTGCTCTGGGGTTTGATCGGTCGGTCAGTGGGTCCTGTACACAGTTGAAGTCGCCCCCCATGATGTCAGTGTGTGTCAAGGTCGGGGATTTCTGCCATAGTCTTCTTTATGAATTCTGTGTCGTCCCAGTTGGGAGCGTACACATTTACCAGTACGACCGGTGCCCCTTCCAGGACACCGCTGACCATGACGTACCGCCCCCCTGGGTACGTAACTGTCTTGGTTTCCGTAAACCTCATCCTCTTACTAATTAATATTGCTACTCCCCTAGCCCTCGTCCCATAGCATGAGTAGCACGTCTGTCCCACCCAGCCCTTTCTTACCAGCCGTCGGTCCTTATCCCTCAGGTGCGTCTCTTGTAGGTAGATTATGTCTGCTTTTAGGCTTCTGAGGTGGGTGAAGACTCTGGATCTTTTGACTGGGACGTTGAGTCCCCTTACTTTCCAGGTATCAATCCTGGTGGGGGGTTTTTGATCCCCCCGGTCCTGCGGGGTCACCCATACTTACCTGGTGGATGCGCCCCTGCCCTCTGGGGTTTCCCTTCGTTAGGGGGCCGTACAAAATGGCCGCGGTCGCCGCTCTCACCATGAGGTCAGGCCCCAGGGCTCCGGGGTTTCCTTTTGTCCAGGGGGCACCCACCATGGCCGCCAGCTGTGTGTACGCCACGTGGCTGCGCCCCTGCACTCCAGGGTCTCCCTTCGCCCTGGAGCCCTCCCGAGTGGCTGTTTGTGGCATCATCTTGGTTCCACGTCCTGCTCCATGCCTGCCGAGGCCTGTGTTCGTGCTGCTTATCTACCTCACCTTTCCCTTTGCTTCTCTTTTGTTCTGCGCTCTCCCCCCGACTCCTCTCCCCCCCCTTAGTCCCTGTTCCTCTGTCCCCCCCCCTGTGTTCTTCCCCCCTTCTGCCCTGCCCCCCCCCTTCTCTTTGTGCCAGGCGCTCCCCCTCCCCTGAGAAGCGTGCCGCGGCCCTCCTTTCTTCCTGCCCTCCCATGTTAGCCCTCCTCGCTAGCACGGTGGCCCCCATCTCAGTACTTGCCCTGTTCTGGTCCTGTTTTAACTTCCTTTTGCTAGCCCTTGTCTCGCCCTCCTATCCGCCCTTTTCACCCTAATTCACCTTGCTTCGCTTCCCCCCCCATTGCATTGAGAGCCCGGGAACGAGTAAGCACAGTCCCGCACAGTGCACCAAACCCGTGTGTACAGTTCGTGATCTTATTGTCTCTGTTTGCGGTCTGCCCGCTGCTCTTTGTTCCGATTCTTCCTTTCTTTTCCACCCCCGTCGCTTTCATGATGGCCGTTGTGGCTGTCCCTCCCCCAGTTTGTTCGCTCTAACGAACGCCTCCACTGCCACTGGGGTGTTAAAAAACAGCTCCTTCCTCTCAAATGTTACCTCGGGTTTGGCCGGGAATAACATCCCAAATTTCACATTACTTTTGTAGAGTGGTGATTTGGCCCTGTTGAATTCAGCCCTTCCTTTGGCCAGGTCCGCCCCAATGTCCTGGTACACCCTTATGGTCTTCCCGTCCCACGTGCTCGCTTTCTTCTGCCGGGCCCACTTTAGGATTTTTTCCCTATCTTGGAACCTGTGCAGCTTCACGATAATCGCTCTGGGCTGCTCCCCGGCTTTGGGCCTGGGTCGGAGCCACCTGTGCGCCCTGTCGATTTCTGGGGGGCTTGGAAATTTCTCCTTTCCCACTAGCTTGCCCAGCATTTGGGTGACGTAGCCTGCTGGGTCTCTGCCCTCCATCCCCTTTGGCAGACCCAGTATTTAAAAAAATATATATATATTTATTAAAGTTTTTAACACAATTTTTCTCCCTTACAAACAATAACTCCCCCACCCCCGTAACCAAAAAAAAAGGAAACGAGAAATCGCGCAGAGCAAGATATAAACATGGCAAAATAGTATATTTACACAGCTTTGTACACTGGCTCTCTCCCGTACGTGCCAGTTTCCCCGACTCTTCATTGCTCATCCACCCCCCCAGGCAGCTCCCCCCCCCCCCCCCCCCCCCCCAGGTTGCTGCTGCTGCTGACCGACCTTCCTCTAACGCTCCGCGTGATAGTCTAGGAACGGTTGCCACCGCCTGTAGAACCCCTGCGCAGACCTCTCAAGGCGAACTTGATCCTCTCCAACTTTATGAACCCAGCCATATCATTTATCCAGGCCTCCACGCTGGGGGGCTTCGCCTCCTTCCACATTAGCAAGATCCTTCGCCGGGCTACTGGGGACGCAAAGGCCAGAATACCGGCCTCTTTCGCCTCCTGCCCTCCCGGTTCGTCCACTACTTCGAATATTGCTAGCCCCCAGCTTGGCTTGACCCGGACTTTCACCACCTGAGATATTGCTCCCGCCACTCCTCTCCAGAACCCCTCCAGTGCCGGGCATGACCAAAACATATGGACATGGTTCGCCTGGCTCCCTGAGCACCTTCCACATCTGTCCTCTACCCCAAAGAACCTGCTCAACCTCGCCCCCGTCAAGAGAGCTCTGTGAACCACCTTAAATTGTATCAGGCTGAGCCTGGCACACGAGGAGGAGGAATTAACCCTACCTAGGGCATCAGCTCACAGACCTTCCTCGATCTCCTCCCCCAGCTCCTCCTCCCATTTACCCTTCAACTCTTCTACCAGCGCTTCCCCCTCTTCTTTCATCTCCTGGTGTATTGCCGACACCATGCCCTCCCCGACCCATGCACCCGAGATCATCCTGTCTTGAATTTCTTGTGCCGGGAGCAACGGGAATTCCCTCACCTGTCGCCTCACAAAAGTCCTCACCTGCAGATATCTAAAGGCATTTCCCGGGGGTAACTCAAACTTCTCCTCCAGTGCCCCTAGGCTCGCAAACGTTCCGTCAATGAACAGTTATCATAGAATTTACAGTGCAGAAGGAGGCCATTCGGCCCATCGAGTCTGCACCAGCTCTTGGAAAGAGCACCCTACCCAAGGTCAACACCTCCACCCTATCCCCATAACCCAGTAACCCCACCTAACACTAAGGGCAATTTTGGACACTAAGGGCAATTTATCATGGCCAATCCACCTAACCTGCACATCTTTGGACTGTGGGAGGAAACCGGAGCACCCGGAGGAAACCCATGCACACACGGGGAGGATGTGCAGACTCCGCACAGACAGTGACCCAAGCCGGAATCGAACCTGGGACCCTGGAGCTGTGAAGCAATTGTGCTATCCACAATGCTACCGTGCTGCCCCATTCTTCCAATCCCCGCCCGATGCCAGCTCTGGAACCCCCCGTCCATCTTCCCCGGGACAAACCGATGGTTACCCCTGATCGGGGACCACGCCGATGCTCCCATTGCACCCCTGTGCCATCTCCACTGGCTCCAGATCCTTAGCGTTGCCGCCACCACCGGGTTCGTGGTATACTTTGTCGGCGAGAGCGGCAGCGGTGCCGTCACCAATGCCCCCAGGCTCGTTCCTTTGCAGGACGCCATCTCCATCCTCTTCCATGCCGCCCCCTCTCCCTCCATAACCCACTTGCGGATCATCGCCACATTTGCTGCCCAGTAGTAGCTCCCCAGGTTTGGCAGCGCCAACCCTCCTCGGTCCCTACTGCGTTCCAGGAACCCTCTCCATACCCTCGGGGTCTTATTCGCCCACACAAACCCCATAATACACCTGCCTACTCTTTTAAAAAAAGCCTTAGTGATCACGATGGGAAGGCACTGAAACACAAACAAAAACCTCGGAAGGACTACCATTTTGACCGACTGCAATCTACCCGCCAGTGAGAGTGGTAGCATGTCCCATCTTTTAAAATCCTCCTCCATTTGCTCCACCAACCTCGTCAGATTCAGTTTATGTAGGGCCCCCCAACTCCTGGCTATCTGGATCCCCAGATACCGAAAGCTCCCCTCCGCCCTCCTCAGCGGTAGGTCCCCTATCCCTCTTTCTTGGTCTCCCACCTGTAATACAAAGAGCTCACTCTTCCCTACATTGAGCTTATAGCCCGAAAAATCCCCAAACTCCCTTAGAGTCTGCATGACCTCCACCATCCCCTCCATTGGATCCGCCACGTACAGCAACAGGTCATCCGCATATAGCGACACCCGATGCTCTTCTCCCCCTTGGACCACCCCCCTCCATTTATTAGACTCCCTCAATGACATGGCCAATGGTTCGATCGCCAATGCGAACAACAGGGGGGACAGGGGGCACCCCTGCCTCGTCCCTCGGTACAGTCGAAAGTACTCCGACCTCCGCCGGTTCGTCACTACACTCGCCACCGGGGCTCTGTAAAGGAGCTTAGTCCAACTGATAAACCCTCCCCCGAACCCAAACCTACGCAGCACCTCCCAGAGGTACTCCCACTCTAATCGGTCAAAGGCCTTCTCCGCGTCCATAGCTGCCACTATCTCCACTTCTCCCTCCACCGATGGCATCATTATCACGTTTAAGAGCCGCCGCACATTGGTGTTTAGCTGCCTACCCTTTACAAATCCTGTCTGGTCCTCGTGTTCACCCCCGGGACACAGTCCTCGATCCTCGTGGCCAGCACTTTTGCCAGCAACTTTACATCCACATTAAGGAGCGAGATCGGCCTGTACGATCCACATTGCAGTGGGTCCTTGTCCCGCTTTAGGATCAAAAAAATTGTTGCTTCCGACATTGTCGGAGGTAGGGTCCCCTCCTCTCTTGCCTCATTAAAGATCCTCACTAGTAGCAGGGCCAACAGGTCTACGTACTTCCTGTAGAACTCCACCGGGAACCCGCCCGGTCCCGGGGCCTTCCCCGCCTGCATGCTCCCCAAACCCTTGCTCAGCTCCTCCAACCCAATTGGTGCCCCCAGACCAGCCACCTCTTGCTCCTCCACCCTCGGGAATCTCAGTTGGTCTAGGAATCGTCTCATACCCTCTTCCCCCGCTGGGGGTTGAGATCTGTACAGCTCTTCATAGAAGGCCTTAAATACCTTGTTTATTTTCGTCGCACTCTGAACCGTGGCTCCCCTTCCATCTTTGACTCCCCCTATTTCCCTCGCTGCCATCCTTTTACGGAGCTGGTGTGCCAGCATCCGACTAGCCTTTTCCCCATACTCATAGGTCGCCCCCTGCGCTTTCCTCCACTGTGTCTCCGCCTTCCCTGTGGTCAATAGGTCAAACTCCGTCTGGAGCCGTTGTCTTTCCCCAAGTAATCTTTCCTCCGGGGCCTCTGCGTATCTCCTGTCCACTCTCAAAATCTCCCCCACTAACCTCTCCCTTTCCATGCCCTCTGTCTTCACCCTATGAGCCCTAATGGAGATTAGCTCTCCCCTGACCACCGCCTTCAACGCCTCCCATACCACCCCTACCCGCACCTCCCCGTTGTCGTTGGCCTCCAAGTACCTTTCGATACACCCCCTCACCTTCCACACACCACCTCGCCCGCCAGCAGTCCCACATCCAGCCGCCACAGCGGGCGTTGGTCCCTCTCCTCTCCCAGCTCCAGTTCCACCCAGTGCGGGGCATGGTCCGAAACGGCTGTGGCCGAATACTCCGTCCCCTCCACCCTCGGGATGAGCCCCCTGCCCAGAACAAAAAAATCTATCCAGGAGTAGGTTTTGTGTACATGGGAAAAGAAAGAAAATTCCCTGGCCTGCGGCCTTGCAAACTGCCATGGGTCCACTCCCCCCATCTGATCCATAAACCCCCTAAGTACCTTGGCCGCCGCCGGCCTCTTTCCAGTCCTTGATTTGGAGCGGTCCAGTGCTGGATCCAACACTGTATTGAAGTCTCCTCCCATTATCAGGCCTTCTTTCTCCAGGTCCGGAATGCGCCCCAACATGCCCCGCGCTTTCCAAAGCTCGCTCTGCCCCCTCTGGCGCAGCTCCTGTCGCGGCATTGTCTCTCTCCCCCAGCCCATGTAACATTTCCTGCGCGTGATTGTGATTGACCCCCTATATACAACAACCATCACACATCAAACCTCAAATATCCCCCCCACACTCACAAACCCTCAGTTAGAGTCCAACTTTTCGGTTTGTATAAATGTCCACGCCTCTTCGGGCGTTTCGAAGCAGTGGTGTTGGTCGTTATATGTGACCCACAGTCGCGCTGGCTGCAGCATTCTGAATCTCACTTCTTTCCGGTGCAGCACCGCTTTGGCCCGGTTGAAACCCGCTCTCCGCTTTGCGACCTCCGCGCTCCAGTCCGGGTATATTCTTATCTCTGCATTGCCCCACTTACTGCTCCGCTCCTTCTTGGCCCATTTCAGGACCCACTCTCTGTCCGTGAACCGTTGGAACCTCACCACTATCGCCCTGAGCGGCTCATTTGCCCGGGGCCTCCTCGCCAGCACCCGGTGTGCCCCGTCCAACTCCAGCGGCCTCGAAGGGGCCTCCTTGCCCATCATCGCCCCGAGCATCGTGCTCGCGTATGCCCCGGCATCGGCCCCCTCCACTCCCTCAGGGAGACCCAGGATCCGCAGATTCTTTCTCCTCGACCTGTTCTCCAGGTCTTCGAGTCTTCCCGCCCACTTCCTGTGCAGCGCCTCGCTCTGCTCCACTCTCACCACCAGGCCCGAGATCTCGTCCTCGTTCTGACTAACTCTTTTTTGTACCTCCTGGATCTGAACCTCGTGGGCCTTCTGGGTGATCCCTAGTCCTTCGATTGCCGAAAGCATAGGCGCCAGCATTTCCTTACGTATCTCCTCGCGCTGCTCCTCGAAGCAGTGCTTAATAAACTCCTGCAGCTCCAGTTTGTCTCTGGCCGCCGCCATTTTGTCTTTTTTCCCCAGTTTTTCCCATTGCTCCAACTTCTGCAGCTCCACTTTGTGTCTGGCCGCCACCATTTTGTCTTTTTCCCCCGGTTTTTCCCATTGCTCCAACACCACTTTTGTGGTCGTTACGCTTCGAGTCCGTTTCATAAAAGTTGGAGGGGGACCTCCCTCTTACCTTCCCCACGGGTTAGTCTCGAAAAAAGTTCCGTTGGGGCCCTTCTAGCGAGCCCAAAAGTCCGTGGTAGCGGGAGCTGACGAATCGTGCGGCTCAGCTCCGCATAGCCGCACCCGGAAGTCCAGACCCACTATTTTAACATTCTGCCGTCTGGACCTATTTTCTTGGTCCTCCACCTTCCCTCTTAGGCTTTCCTTGGTCGTTACCAGCCTTTTCACCTCGGTTTCCTGAGTTACCACCCTGTCGCTCTGGTCCGAGGCGGCGCTCTGCAACACCTGAATAGTTTTCTCCTGCACCTCCACCTTCCTTTCCAGGCCGTTGATAATTTGCTGCATTTTTTCTGTTGTCTCCGCCAGCATCTCCTTCATCATTGTGTGGAGCTCCGTCCTGAGTGCCTCCCTCATGGCGTTTATGTCCGTTTTTATCTCCTCCTTTTTGGCGTTTATTTTCATTTTCAGCACATTTCTCCATTCCTCCCCCTGTGCGGGGGGTGGGGGGGGGGGGGGGATGGTCACTGCGTCCTGTTCCTGCTCCGCTGCTCGGCTCGCCAGCTTTTCCGCTTCCTGATTCGCCTGAACCTCCGCCTCGCCTCGTGGGGTTGTCTGCCTGCGCGGCTGCAGCTCCTGCTTTTTTCCTTCACCTTCGCTGCTGTTCCTTCTTACATCTCGCCGTCCCCCCAATTTATTATTTGGAGGCATATTTCTGCCTGTTGCCTTCCTTTTAAAAACGATTTTATTTAAATATAAAAAGGGATTTTTTTTTTTTGCAAGTTTTTTTTCCCCTTTAAAAAAGATTTTCTTTTTTAAAAAAAATTTGCAGGAGAGGAACAAGGAAGGTTGAATTAAAAAATTCTTATTTTGTCCTTGTGATCCTCTCCGTGCTCCGACTTTCAGCCCGTTTCCGAGCGATCCCTACTCCTCCTCCACGTGCAGCTCACCAGGACCAGTCGCTCCTTGTTTTTTCTCTCCCTCTCCAGCTCCGTGGATCGGAGCTTTGGCGCCTGAGCAGGGCCGAATTCGCGGGGCCGAAGGAATTATGTTTTTTTTTAAAATTCCCCGGGAAACCCCCCCCCCCAAAAAAAAGCCGTGGTTTCGTGGCTGTGCGGGAGTGTCTTTGCTGCGGCCGCTCCGTTCAGGATCGCCACCGGAAGTCGTCAACGGTAATTTTAAGGCTCTGATATTGGCACACTTTGCCTCCATTACACAGAATACAGTTGGAGATGTTTCTGCACGTCATTGCCAAAGGGGGGCGTTTTTGCCGGGTTCTGTTGCCAATTCCGGAGAAATGGTGTAAATGGCCATTTTTGTTTAATTTGTGTGATTTCTCTGAGGGTTCCACCAATTAACCTCAAGGGAAATGCTGCAGAAATTCTGGAAGTATTATTTCCACCCTTCTTTCCTTCCTTCCTTTCTTCCTCTTTTTTTTTAATGAACGTTTATTGAGGTATTTCTTTGGCATTTTAACAGCAACAAAATCAACAATATACATAACAAGAAAAATATAAACATAGTGCAAATTCCACCTCCCTCTCCCACAGGTCTTGCCATTACTTACCCCCCTAACCTACTGATGTGCCATCAATGACAACAGACGGGAGTCGGAAGAGTAAACTGTGGCTTTAATCAGCTAAAAGACACCTGCTGGCAGCCGGTCCCAGACTGAAGGCAGGGCTGGAGGTTAGCCACCTTTATACTTGAGGGGCGGAGCCACAGGCGGAGCCAGCAGGGACAAAACCAGACATGTAACAAACAGTAAGAACAGTAAGTCAATAAGTAAGAACAGTAAGTACAATATAATACAGTGGTTTACCACATTCACCCCCTGTTAAAAAAGATTCCGTCAGGGGTGAAGTGGACGGGTTGAATTAGAGATCGAGTCTGTCGGGGGCTTTGACCTTCCGCTGTGATCGCCTCAGTCCCGGCTGTGGTGAGGACACTGGTGTCAGATGAAGTGTTGCGGTCTGCGTACCCAGGAGCGTGTCGTCTTCCGGATAAGTAGCAACGGAGGGAGACGGTGTAGAGTCGTGAGTAGCAACAGAGGGAGACATGTAGAGTCGGGGGTAGTGATGATGGTCTCTGGGGAACCTGAGGGTGCCAAGTCCCGAAGGGAGACTGTGTCCTCCCACCCATCATGGTGTGCCACGTAGGCATATTGGGGGTTAGCATGGAGGAGAAGGACCAGTTCGACCAGGGGATCCGACTTCTGACTCCTCGTATACTTCCGGAGGAGGACGGGCCCTGGAACCGTCAGCCAAGACGGGAGCGATACCCCTGAGGTGGACTTCCTGGGGAAGACAAACATTCTCTCGTGAGGTGTCGCATTGGTGGGGGTACACAGGAGCGACTGGATGGAGTGGAGCGCATCGGGAAGGACCTCCTGCCAGCGGGAGACAGGGAGACAGAGGAATCAAGAGGGCTAAAAGGGGTCATGAAATATCTTTAACAAATAGGGTTAAGGAAAATCCCAAAGCCTTTTATTCATATATAAAGAGCAAGAGGGTAACTAAAGAAAGGGTTGGCCCACTCAAGGACAAAGGATGAAAGTTATGCGTGGAGTCAGAGAAAATGGGTGAGGTTCTTAACGAGTACTTTGCATCGGTATTCACCGAGGAGAGGGACATGACGGATGTTGAGGTTAGGGATAGATGTTTGATTACTCTAGGTCAAGTCGGCATAAGGAGGGAGGATGTGTTGGGTATTCTAAAAGGCATTAAGGTGGACAAGTCCCCATGTCCGGATGGGATCTATCCCAGGTTACTGAGGAAAGTGAGAGAAGAAATAGCTGGGGCCTTAACAGATATCTTTGCAGCATCCTTGAACACGGGTGAGGTACCGGAGGACTGGAGAATTGCTAATGTTGTCCCCTTGTTTAAGAAGGATAGCAGGGATAATCCAGGTAATTATAGACCGGTGAGCCTGACGTCAGTGGTAGGGAAGCTGCAAGAGAAGATACTGAGGGATAGGATTGTGGTAAACCACTGTGTTCTGATATTAGAGGTTATACGGTAGCACTTGCACTACAGGTTCACCTGTGGCCCCTGCATGCTAGCTCCGCCCAGGAGCTGGGTTATAAATATGCGTGGCCTCCAGTTCGCAGCCATTTCGTCAGCTGCTGTGGGAGGCCACACATCTGATACTAATAAAGCTTCAGTTTGGATTCAACTTCGTCTCCAGTCAAATTGATCGTGCCTCAATTTATCAGTATCAGATTCAGAAGATGGACCTCCGGTTTAAACCAGATCGCCTGCAGCTGGATCCACACGCAAGCGATGCCAGAAAGGACTTCCAGCACTGGCTAGCTTGTTTTGAAGCGTATATCAACGCGGCGCTGACCCCTGTTCCAGAGGCTCAGGAGATTCAAATACTGTACTCCAGACTCAGCTCCAAAGTCTTCCCGCTGATCCAGGATGCGCCCAATTACGCTGATGCCGTGACTCGACTCAAAGAAAATTATGAACAGAAGACGAACACGCTCTTCGCCAGGCAGGCGCTCGCAACGCGTACTCAACTACCTGGCGAGTCAATCGAGGCCTTCTGGAGGGCCCTGATCCCACTAGTTCGGGACTGTGACTGCCAGGACGTTACAGCTAAGGAGCAGTCAGATCTCCTTATGTGGGATGCTTTTGTAACTGGGATTGGTTCTGATGTTATCGGGCAGCGGCTCCAAGAAGGGGCCACGTGCGACCTCGCAGAGACTAAAACACTAGCGCTTTCCATGACGGTCGCCCTGCGCAATGTACAGTCCTACGCCCCCAACTGCACGGCCCACTCCTCTTCGCTTCATGGGCCCCACATGCAGCCGCCCCAGCGGGGGCACTACCCACCCAATACGCCTGCGCTACGCGCCAGCCAGTGATCTCCAGAAGGCCCCAATGCAATTTTTGCGGCCAGCAAAAACACCCCCACCAACGCTGCCCGGCCTGCGCTGCCCTTTGTAAGGCCTGCGAGAAGAAGGGCCACTTCTCTGCGGTGTGCCAGGCCCGCTCAGTGGCCGCGGTCGCCCCCACCCCTCCGGTCACGGACAATGGCCGCCGGTATCCTCACCTCCTCCCCAGCCCATGTGCGACCAATGGGCGCCACCATCTTCACCCCCGCACAACACGTGCGTTTCATGGGCGTCACCATCTTGCTCCACCCCCGCAACGTGCGTTCCATGGGGCCTCCATTTTGTAATCCCCGGGACTCTGGGCGCCGCCATCTTGTCCACCCCGCAGCACATGGATACCAACGGCGTTCCAGGACCTCAACTCAAAGGCCGCCTCACTACCCGACGATCAACCACGGCTCGCCTCCATGGCAATCGACCAGTCCCGACCACATAATTTGACCAACGCATCCACCAGCGTGAAAGTCAATGGCCATGTGATCTCCTGCCTACTGGACTCCGGGAGCACCGAGAGCTTTGTACACCCGAATACGGTAAGACGCTTCTCCCTTAAGGTACATCCTACCAATCAAAGTATCTCCCTGGCCGCCGGATCCCATCGCGTAGCGATCCGGGGGTACTGCAAGGTCACGCTCACAGTCCAAGGCGTAGAGTTCCACGGCTTTCGCCTATACGTCCTCCCTAACCTCTGCGCTGCACTTACCTTTGGCCTAGATTATCATAGAATTTACAGTGCAGAAGGAGGCCATTCGGCCCATCGAGTCTGCACCGGCTCTTGGAAAGAGCACCCTACCCAAGGTCAACACCGCCACCCTATCCCCATAACCCAGTAACCCCACCCAACACTAAGGGCAATTTTGGACACTAAGGGCAATTTATCATGGCCAATCCACCTAACCTGCACATCTTTGGACTGTGGGAGGAAACCGGAACACCCGGAGGAAACCCACGCACACACGGGGAGGATTTGCAGACTCCGCACAGACAGTGACCCAAGCCGAAATCGAACCTGGGCCCTAGAGCTGTAAAGCAATTGTGCTATCCACAAGGCTACCGTGCTCGACTTTCAGTGCAACCTACAGAGCCTGACTCTTAAATTCGGCGGACCCTTACCACCCCTCACTGTGTGCGGCCTCGCGACCCTAAAGGTTGATCCTCCTTCCCTCTTTGCCAATCTAACTCCAGATTGCAAACCCGTCGCCACCAGGAGCAGACGGTACAGCACCCAGGATAATGCCTTCATCAGGTCCGAGGTCCAGCGGTTGCGTCGGGAGGGAGTCATTGAGGCCAGCAACAGCCCCTGGAGAGCTCAAGTGGTAGTGGTTAAGTCTGGGGAGAAAAACCGAATGGTCATGGACTACAGCCAGATCATCAACAGGTACACGCAGCTCGACGCATACCCCCTCCCACGCATATCTGACATGGTTAACCAGATTGCACAGTACCGGGTCTTCTCAACTGTGGACCTGAAATCCGCTTACCACCAGCTCCCCATCCGTAAATCGGACCGTCCATACACCGCCTTCGAGGCAGACGGTCGTCTCTATCACTTCCTTCGGGTCCCCTTCGGCGTCACCAATGGGGTATCGGTCTTCCAAACGGAGATGGACCGAATGGTCGACCGGACCGGCTTGCGGGCCACGTTTCTGTTCTTAGACAATGTGACCATCTGCGGCCATGATCAGCAGGACCACGATGCCAACCTCGCTAAATTTCTCCGCACCACCACTCTCCTCAACCTCACGTATAACACGGAGAAGTGTGTGTTCCATACAAACCGCTTAGCCATCCTCGGCTACGTGGTCCAGAACGGAGTTCTGGGGTCCAATCTCGACTGCACGCGCCCCCTCATGGAGCTCCCCCTCCCCCATTGCCCCAAGGCCCTCAAACGCTGCCTGGGGTTCTTCTCATATTACGCACAGTGGTTCCCAAACTATGTGGACAAGGCCCGCCCACTCATACAGTCCACTCATTTCCCACTGACGGCTGAGGCACAACAGGCTTTCACCTGGATCAGAGCTGATATTGCCAAAGCAGGAATGCACGCTGTAGACAAAACATTTCCTTTCCAAGTAGAAAGCGACGCATCGGACGTCGCCCTTGCCGCCACCCTCAACCAGGCAGGCAGGCCCGTGGCATTCTTTTCCCGCACCCTCCATGCCTCCGTAATTCGGCACTCATCCGTCGAAAAGGAGGCCCAAGCTATCGTTGAAGCTGTGTGACTTTGGAGGCATTACCTGGCCGGCAGGAGATTCACTCTCCTCACTGACCAACGGTCGGTAGCCTTTATGTTCAACAACACACAGCGGGGCAAGATCAAAAATGATAAAATCTTGCGGTGGAGAATCGAGCTCTCCACCTTTAATTACGAGATTAAGTATCGCCCTGGCAAACTCAACGAGCCCCCAGATGCCCTATCCCGAGGTACATGTGCCAGCGCACAGGTAGACCGACTCCGGGCCCTACACGACAGCCTTTGTCACCCAAGGGTCACTCGGTTGTACCATTTCATTCAGGCACAAAATTTGCCCTACTCCGTCGAGGAAGTAAGGACGATCACCAAGGACTGCCAGGTCTCTGCGGAATGCAAGCCGCACTTCTACCGGCCGGACCGTGCGTGCCTGGTGAAGGCATCCGGCCCCTTTGAACGCCTCAGCGTGGATTTCAAAGGCCCCCTGTCCTCATCCGATCGACAAACATATTTCCTCAGTGTGATCGATGAATACTCCCGGTTTCCCTTTGCCATCCCATGCCCCGACATGACATCTGCCACCGTCATTAAAGCAATTCGTTTTACCTTCACTCTGTTCGGCTTCCCCGCCTACATCCACAGTGACAGGGGATCCTCATTCATGAGCGATGAGCTACGTCGGTTCCTGCTCAGCAGGGGTATCGCCTCCAGCAGAACGACGAGCAACAACCCCCGGGGAAATGGACAGGTAGAAAGGGAGAATGGGATGGTATGGAGGGCCGTCCAGCTGGCCCTGTGGTCCAGAAATCTCCCGGCCTCCCGCTGGCAAGAGGTCCTCCCTGATGCACTACATTCCATTCGCTCATTACTCTGCACTGCTACTAACAGAACACCACATGAACGTCTTTTTGCCTTCCCCAGGAAGTCCACATCTGGGGTATCGCTCCCATCTTGGCTCACAGCTCTGGGAACTGTGCTACTCCGTAAACATGTGCGGCTCCACAAGGCGGATCCATTGGTGGAAAGGGTGCACCTCCTCCACGCAATCCCACTGTACGCCTACGTGGCGTTCCCCAATGGCCGCCAGGATACCGTCTCCCTCAGGAACCTGGCACCAGCAGGTTCCACTCCCACACCACTCCCGTCGTCCCCGGCGCCACCCTCCCCTCCCCCGCCGCCCTCATCACCCCCCCTAGGACCGTCCGTCCTCCCCCTGCCCACCCCCGTTGGTGAAGAGGATTTCGGCACGCTCCCGGATTCAACTTCGGCCACGACAGCACCACCATCGCCGGCTCCACTTCGCCGATCTCAAAGGACCATCAAGGCGCCGGACCAGCTGAACCTCTGACCGGCCCGCCGGATGACCAGAGACATATTTTTTACTGCCCTGTAAATATTAAAAATTGCTAATTGTATATAGTTATCCACCCCCCCCCCCCCCCCACCCCACCACCCCCGCCGGACTCAATTTTAACAGGGGGTGAATGTGGTAAACCACTGTGTTCTGATATTTGACGTTGTACGGCAGAAACCGCACTACAGGTTCACCTGTGGCCCCTGCATGCTAGCTCCGCCCAGGAGCCGGGTTATAAATATGCGTGGCCTCCAACTCGCAGCCATTTCATCAGCTGCTGTGGGAGGCCACACATCTGATACTAATAAAGCCTCAGTTTGGATTCAACTTCGTCTCCAGTCAAATTCATCGTGCCTCAAGGATCTATTCCCATTTGGAAGAAAATGGGCTTATCAGTGATATGAAACATGGTTTTGTGCAGGGAAGGTCATGTCTTACCAACTTAATAGAATTCTTTGAGGAAGTGACAAAGTTGATTGATCAGGGAAGGGCTGTAGAGGTCATATACATGTACTTCAGTAAGGCATTTGATAAGGTTCCCCATGGTAGGCTGCTGGAGAAAGTGAAATCTCATGGGGTCCAGGGTGTACGAGCTAGATGGATAAAGGACTGGCTGGGCAACAGGAGACAGAGAGTAGTAGTGGAAGGGAGTTTCTCAAAATGGAGAACTGTGACCAGTGGTGTTCCACAGGGATCCGTGCTGGGACCACTGTCGTTTGTGACATACATAAATGATCTGGAGGAAGGTATAGGTGGTCTGATTAGCAAGTTTGCAGATGACACTAAGATTGGTGGAGTAGCAGATAGTGAAGGGGACTGTCAGAGAATACAGCAGAATATAGATAGATTGGAGAGTTGGGCTGAGAAATGGCAGATGGAGTTCAATCCGGGCAAATGCGAGGTGATGCATTTTGGAAGATCCAATTCAAGAGCGGTAAATGAAAAAGCCCTGGGGAAAATTGATGTGCAGAGAGATCTGGGTGTTCAGGTCCATTGTACCCTGAAGGTGGCTGCGCAGGTCGATAGAGTGGTCAAGAAGGCATACAGCATGCTTTCCTTCATCGGAAGGGGTATTGAGTACAAGAGTCAGCAGGTCATGTTACAGTTGTATAAGACTTTGGTTCGGCCACATTTGGAATACTGCGTGCAGTTCTGGTGGCCACATTACCAAAAGGATGTGGATGCTTTGGAGAGGGTGCAGAGGAGGTTCACCAGGATGTTGCCTGGTATGGAGGGTGCTAGCTATGAAGAGAGGGTGAGTAGATTAGGATTATTTTCATTCGAAAGACGGAGGTTGAGGGGGTAGCTCATTGAGGTCTACAAAATCATGAGAGGTATAGACAGGGTGGATAGCAAGAAGCTTTTTCCCAGAGTGGGGGACACAATTACTCGGGCTCATGAGTTCAAGGTGAGGGAGAAAAGTTTAAGGGAGATATGCATGGAAGTTCTTTATGCAGAGTGTGGTGGGTGCCTGGAACACATTGCCGGCGAAGGTAGAGGCAGGCACGATAGTGTCATTTAAGATGCATCTGGACAGATACATGAATGGGCAGGGAGCAGAGGGATACAGATCCTTAGAAAATAGGCGACAGTTTTAGATAGGGAATCCGGATCGGCGCAGGCTTGGAGGGCCGAAGGACCTGTTCCTGTGCTGTAAGTTTTCTTTGTTCTTTGAGACTTCTAGACCGTAGGGCAAGAAGGACGGCCTTCCAGACCGTCGCGTTCTCCCTCTCCACCTGTCCGTTACCCCGGAGGTTGTAGCTGGTCGTCCTGCTTGAGGTGATGCCCTTGAAAAGCAAGAACTGACGCAGCCCATCACTCATGAAGGAGGAACCCCGATCGCTATGGATGTAAGTGGGGAAACCGAACAAGGTGAAGAGGCCATGCAGGGCCTTGATGACTGTGGCAGAGGTCATGTCAGGGCATGGGATGGCGAAAGGGAAACGTGAGTACTCATCAATGATGTTGAGAAAGTACACATTACGGTCAGTGGAGGGGAGGGGCCCTTTGAAATCGATGCTGAGGAGCTCAAAGGGGCGGGAGGCCTTCACCAGGTGTTCTCTGTCCGGCCGATAGAAGTGCGGTTTGCACTCCGTGCACACCTGGCAGTCCCTGGTCACAGTCCTGACCTCCTCGAGGGAGTAAGGCAGGTTGCGGGCCTTGATAAAATGAAAAAAATGGGTGACCCCCGGGTGACAGAGGTCATTGTGGAGGGCCCGGAGATGGTCTATTTGTGCGCTGGCACATATACCGCGGGATAGGGCATCTGGAGGCTCATTGAGCTTCCCGGGTCGATACAAGATATCATAATTATAGGTGGAGAGTTCGATCCTCCACCTTAGGATCCTGTCATTCTTGATCTTGCCCCGCTGTGTGTTATTGAACATGAAGGCAACCGACCGTTGGTCAGTGAGGAGAATGAATCGCCTGCCGGCCAGGTTATGCCTCCAATGTCGCACAGCTTCCACAATGGCCTGGACTTCCTTTTCGACGGAGGAGTGTCGAATTTCGGAGCCCTGGAGGGTACGGGAGAAGAAAGCCACGGGCCTGCATGCCTGGTTGAGGGTAGCGGCCAGAGCAGAGTCAGACGCATCGCTCTCCACCTGGAACGGGATGGACTCGTCTACTGCGTAAATCGTGGCTTTGGCAATATCTGTTTTGATGCGGTTGGAGGCCAGGCGGGCCTCAGCCGGCAGGGGAAAAATGGTGGATTTAGTGAGTGGGCGGGCCTTGTCCGCATAATTGGGGACCCAGCGGGCATAATAGGAAAAGAACCCCAGGCACCACTTCAGGGTCTTGTGGCAGTGGGGGAGGGGGAGTTCCAGGAGGGGGCGCATGCAGTTAGGATCGAGCCCTAGGACTCCGTTTTCCACAACGTAGCCAAGGATGGTTTGGTGGGTTATGTGGAAAACGCAATTCTCCTTATTGTATGTGAGGTTAAGGAGCTTGGGGGTGTGGAGCAAATGTTGGAGGTTCGCGTCATGGTCCTGCTGGTCAGGGCCGCAGATGGTGACATTATCCAGATACGGGAACGTGGCCCGCAACCCGTACTGGTCAACCATTTGGAGCATCTCCTGTTGGAAGACCGAGACCCCATTGGTGACGCCGTAGGGGACCCTGAGGAAGTGGTAGAGGCGGCCCTCTGCCTCGAAGGCAGTGTATTGGCGGTCCGCCGGGCGGATAGGGAGCTGGTGGTACGCGGACTTCAAGTTAATAGTGGAGAAGACTCGGTACTGTGCAATCTGATTGACCATGTCAGATATGCGGGGAGAGGGTTCGCATCGAGCTGCGTGTACCACTTGGTCGTCTGACTGTAGTCGATGACCATCCGGTGCTTCTCCCCAATTTTGACGACCACCACTTGGGCTCTCCAGGGGCTAGTTCTGGCCTCTATGATCCCTTCCCTCAGGAGTCGCTGGACCTCAGGCCTGATAAAGGCCTTGTCTCAAGCATTGCATCATCTGCTCGTAGGGGCGACGGGTTTACAGTCCGGGGAGAGGTTAGTAAAGAGCGGGGGTGGGGTGACCTTAAGGGTTGAGAGGCTACAGAGGGTGAGAGAGTGCAGGGTTCCATCGAAATCCAAGGGAAGACTTTTGAGGTGGCATTGGAAATCTAGATCTGGTATTCGGGCAGCGCAGAGTTGGGGGAGGACGTAGAGGTTGAAATCTTTGTACTCAACGTCCCGTACTGTAAGGGTTGCGACACAGTACCCACGGACTTCCACGGAATGTGATTCGGAAGCCAGCGAGATTCTCTGTGTCGCGGTGAAATTGGGAGGGAGCAGCGCCGTGCCATATCTGGGTGAATGAAACTCGCCGTGCTCCCGGAGTTGAAGAGGCAGGTCGTCTCGTGGCCGTTGATCCGTACGGCCATCATGGATTTAGTGAGGTGATGAGGTCGAGGCTGGTCGAGGGTGATGGAGGCGAGCTTCGGAAGGTGCATGGTCTGATCGAGGGTAGCGGAGGCCAGCGCACAAACTGGTGAGCAGGGTTTCCTCCGCCCCCGCCGTCGCAGAGACCCACAAGCTGCGAATCCTCAACTCCCGGGTGAGCCCGCAAGTTTTCCTTCTTATCAGGGATGCTACCTCGTACGAGGATGCGATAACGGTGTTGAAGGGGCAGTATGTTAAGGAAGTCAACGAGGTGTACGCTAGGCATCTCCTTGCCATGAGGCGACAGCGCCCCGGGGAATCGCAAGCTGAGTTTCTGTGCGCCTTGCGGGTACTCGGCCGGAACTGCAGTTGTAAAGCGGTATCGGCTGTCAAGCTCACCGAATTGCTGATCCGGGCGCCTATGGCGCAGGCCTAAAATCTAATTACATCCGCCAGTGCTACTAGAAGGGGGTACACTCGACCTCCAAGCACAGTACAGCTCTCGGACTCATTGGAAGTGGCCTTCCATAACATGGATGCCTACACCTCCGACCATGCGGCACCCCCGTGGACGTCGTGGGCTCAGCCATCACCCGACCCAGGGTCGCCGCAAGCCTGTGCCGCGCAGCGACCCGCCAACTCCGGAGGCCCGAAATGTTACTCTGTGGCCGGGGTAAGCAC
The DNA here is from genome assembly GCF_047496885.1 of Scyliorhinus torazame. NCBI lineage: Eukaryota > Metazoa > Chordata > Chondrichthyes > Carcharhiniformes > Scyliorhinidae > Scyliorhinus > Scyliorhinus torazame. The sequence goes on along the minus strand of NC_092709.1, from coordinate 302,104,017 downwards.
CGCAGACAACGCTTCCAACGAGGAGCGCGATCTGCAACGGGTGCGGAAAGAAGGGCCACTGCTCTAAAGTCTGCCAGGCCCGACCTGTTTCTAAACCCAGCAGCGCTGCGTGTAGCCCGTGGGGACCGCCCCCATCATCCACGTCATCCGCCACGTGCGACCCGTGGGGGCCGCCATCTTCGACGCCAACCGCCACGTGCGACCCGTGGGGGCCGCCATCTTGGCCGCCATCTTGGACGCTACTCGCCACGTGTGACCCGTGGGGGCCACCTTCTTCGACGCCACCCGCTACGTGCGACCTGTGGGGTCCGCCATCTTGGAATCACCGCGCCACCTCCCAGAAACCCTGCTCACCAGTTTGTGCGCTGGCGTCCGCTGCCATCGATCAGCCCGCCCACCTTCCGAAACTCGCCTCCATCACCCTCGCCCAATCTCGACCTCATCACCTCACTAAATCCATGATGGCCGTCCGGATCAACGGCCACGAGATGACCTGCCTCTTTGACTCCGGGAGCATGGAGAGTTTCATTCCCCCAAATACGGTACGGCACTGCTCCCTCCCAATTTTGCCCGCGACCCCGAAAGTCTCCCTGCCTTCCGAATCACCTTCCGTGGGTACTGTGTCGCAACCCTTACAGTGCGGGCATTGAGTACAAAAATTTCAAGCTCTATGTCCTCCCCCAACTCTGCGCTGCCCTACTACTAAGTCTAGATTTCCAATGCCACCTCAAAAGTCTTACCTTGGAGTTCAATGGACCCCTGACCCCTCTCACCTGTAGCCTCTCGACCCTTAAGGTTGCCCCACCCCCACTCTTTGCTAACCTCACCCCGGAATCTAAGCCCGTCGCCACTTGGAGCAGATGATACAATGCTCACGACAAGGCCTTTATCAGGTCGGAGTTCCAGCGACTCCTGCGGGAAGGGATCATAGAGGCCAGTACGAGCCCCTGGAGAGCCCAAGTGGTGGTCGTCAAAACTGGGGAGAAGCACCGGATGGTCATCGACTACAGTCAGACCGGTACACGCAGCTCGATGCGTACCCTTTCCCCCGCATATCTGACATGGTTAATCAGATTGCGCAGTACCGAGTCTTCTCCACTATTGACTTGAAGTCAATACCAGCCAGCTCCCTATCCGCCCGGAGGACCGCCAATACACTGCCTTGAGGCAGATGGCCGCCTCTACCACTTCCTCAGGTTCCCCTTCGGCGTCATCAATGGGGTCTCAGTCTTCCAACGGGAGGTGGACCAAATGGTTGACCAGTACGGGCTGCGGGCCACTTTCCCGTATCTGGATAATGTCACCATCTGCGGCCATGACCAGCAGGACCATGACGCGAACCTCCAACATTTGCTCCACACCACCAAGCTCCTTAACCTCACATACAATAAGGAGAACTGCGTTTTCCGCACAACCCGCCTAGCCATCCTTGGCCGATCCCGACCGCATGCGCCCCCCTCCTGGAACTTCCACTTCCCGACTGCCCATCGGCCCTGAAGAGATGCCTGGGGTTCTTTTCCTATTATGCCCAGTGGGTCCCCAACTACGCGGACAAGGCCCGCCCACTCATTAAATCCACCATTTTTCCCCTGCCGGCTGAGGCCCGCCTGGCCTTCAACCGCATCAAAACAGATATTGCCAAAGCCACGATGCGCGCAGTAGACGAGTCCATCCCGTTCCAGGTGGAGAGCGATGCATCTGACTTTGCTCTGGCCACTACGCTCAACCAGGCGGGCAGGCCCGTGGCTTTCTTCTCCCGTAAACTCCAGGGCTCCGAAATTCAACACTCCTCCGTTGAAAAGGAAGCCCAGGCCATTGTAGAAGCTGTGTGACATTGGAGGCATTACCTGGTCGGCAGGCGATTCACTCTCCTCACTGATCTCGGTTGCCTTCCTGTTCAATAATACACAGCGGGGCAAGATCAAGAATGACAGGATCCTAATGTGGAGGATCAAACTCTCCACCTACAATTATGATAGCTTGTATCGACCTGGGAAGCTCAATGAGCCCCCAGATGCCCTCTCCCGCGGTACATGTGCCAGCGCACAAGTAGACCGACTTCTGGCCCTCCACAATGACCTCTGTCACCCGTTTTTTTCATTTTATCAAGGCCCGCAACCTGCCTTACTCCATCGAGGAGGTCAGGACCATGACCAGGGACTGCCAGGTCTGCACGGAGCGCAAACCGCACTTCTATCGGCCGGACAGAGCACACCTGGTAAAGGCCTCCCGCCCCTTTGAGCGCCTCAGCATCATTTCAAAGGGCCCCTCCCCTCCACTGACCTTAATGTATACTTCCTCAACATCATTGATGAGTACTCACGTTTCCCTTTCGCCATCCCATGCCCTGACATGACCTCTGCCACAGTCATCAAGGCCCTGCATGGCCTCTTCACCTTGTTCGGTTTCCCCACTTACATCCATAGTGATCGGGGTTCCTCCTTCATGAGTGATGAGCTGCGTCAGTTCCGGCTTATCAAGGGCATCGCCTCAAGCAGGACTACCAGCAACAACCTCCGGGGAAACGGACAGGTGGAGAGGGAGAACCCGACGGTCTGGAAGGCCGTCCTCCTGGCCCTACGTCTAGAAGTCTCCCTGTCTCCCTCTGGCAGGAGGTCATTCCCGATGCGCTCCACTCCATCTGGTTGCTCCTGTGTACCACCACCAATGCGACACCTCACGAGAGAATGTTTCTCTTCCCCAGGAAGTCCACCTCAGGGGTCTCGCTCCTGTCCTGGCTGACGGTTCCAGGGCCCGTCCTCCTCCGGAAGCATGCAAAGAGTCACAATTCGGATCCGCTGGTCGAATGGGTCCTTCTCCTCCATGCTAACCCCCAATATGCCTACGTGGCACACCATGACGGGCGGGAGGACACAGTCTCCCTTCGGGAATTTGCACCCGCAGGTTCCCCAGCGACCATTACCACTATCCCCGACTCTACACTGTCTTCCTCCGTTGCTACTCACGACTCTACACCGCCTCCCTCCGTTCCTACTTATCCGGAAGACGACACGCTCCTGGACACGCAGACCTCAACACTTCATCCGACACCAGTGTCCTCACCACAGCCGGGACTGCGGCGATCACAGCGGAATGTCAAAGCCCCCGACAGACTCGATCTCTAATTCAACCCGTCCACTTCATCCCCGCCGGACTCTTTTTTAACAGGGGGTGAATGTGGTAAACCACTGTATTATATTGTACTTACTGTTCTTACTGTTTGTTACATGTCTGGGTTTGTCCCTGCTGGCTCCGCCTGTGGCTCCGCCCCTCGGGCTCAAGTATAAAGGTGGTTGACCTCAAGCCCTGCCTTCAGTCTGGGACCGGCTGCCAGCAGGTGTCTTTTAGCTGATTAAAGCCACAGTTTACTCTTCCGACTCTCGTCTGTTGTCATTGATGGTCCACCACTCTTAAATCTGAAAGAGGACACCTGAGGCAGTGTGGCACTCCCGCACTACCTCACTGGGTTGGCAGCCTGTGATTTTGGGCTCAATCCCCTGGAATGGAATTTGAACTCACAACCTCTAATTCAGGGATGAGAGTGCTGACATCTGAACAGACCATACGCTGGCAATAATGTTAGAATTGTAACTATTGAAGTCAACTTATCTTTGCCACATCAGGTGGGCACCTGAGCTGCACAGAGCTAGTGGCTGCCTGCATAGAGCAGCATTTCTCAATCACCCACCAGCCCCACAGTGCCGGAAACTGTGAAACCTATCAGCCCTTTGCCCCTGCCTCCACTTCTATTTTTTATTCGTTCAGTGGAAGTTGGCGACACAGGCAGAGCCAGAATTTATTGCGTGTGCCCTAATTGTCCTTGAACTGAGTGGTTTGCTCGGCCATTTAAGATTCAACCACATTGCTGTGGGTCTGGGGTCGCATATAGGCCAGACTAAGTATGGGTGGCAGATTTTCTACCCTGAAGGTCACATTAGTGAACCAGATGGGTTTTTACAGCAATCGACAATGGTTTCATGGTCATCATTAGACTTTCCATTCCACATTTTTATTGAATTCCAGTTTCACCATTTGCCATGGCGGAATTTGAACGCGGGTCCTCAGAGCATCACCCTGGGTCTCTAGATTACCCGACAAGTGACAATACCACTTTGCCACCACCTCCCTTTTAGGGGGGTAAGTGTGAAGGGCTGATTTATAGGAGCAAAATGAGCACTTGGTGCATACCCTATGAGAAAACGGTGAAATAATGCATAGTCTCACTTCACCACCCTTTCTGTAGACTTCTGAGCAAAAATGAAGATCTGGTGCATTGTGTGACAAGGCTAACAGGCGAGCTGGAAGATTAAATGCTGCACAATTCATGTGGAGATCCACCGATGTATACCTTTGTCTAATTTTCTGACACATTTCTGTTTTGCGTCTCCATGAATGATCTGGAACATTTACTTTCTTTAGCTTATTACTCCTAGTCGCAGAGAATGGATAGGGAGAGGGTTAGGTACAAATAGTAAAAGAGACAAAAAAGAGGAAATACAATTTAAATGAATGAGGTATGATCCTAGTGTGTGTTACCCTGCCTTACAAAGATTTGTGTTTCAGATGGAACTATTGCAAACGTCCTCATACATTGACCTTCTAAATGGTGGATTCTGTTAATGACCATCTGAGTTATAAAAATCAGAAAGTGCTTACAAGTGCCTGTCACTCTTGATGAGAATACTCTAGTGAAAAGTAATGACTCTCTTGGAATCCCATGAATTTCAAACATGGATAATTGGAATACTTCCAAATGACAAGTGGGATCCAGGATAATTACCCATGCTTTCCAATTACAAGATTTAATGGCTTTTTTTTCCCTCAACATGTTCGAACAACTTACGTGACTAAAAGTTGTCAGATTCTGAAGGGTTAAAACACAACTTTAAAAACAAATTCTACAGGATGGCTATCAAGTTGATGATGAGACGAGGGGCTGTGAAGAGGTGGCATGTCTTGAAGAACAATGCATTTAGACTATGAAACGAAACTGAAGGGATGGAGATCATCACAGGAGACAAAGGGAGTTTAGGCCTCTGGCCATAACAAGCATATATAACGATTATGTAGAATTATATTAATCAGTTAACACTGATAAGATGTCTACAGTACAGGATACCAGTGACATTATGTAAGATTTAAGCTTTTTCCTTTGTATTTTCTTCCCTTCATTTCAGAGGGTGGCGATATAGTGTGCATTTTCATACGTCAGGCAAGGGACCAACCTTTCTGTGTGAATATAACTGCAGGCTACGTAAAGTGTGAAATCCAAATATGCACCATCGTTTCTTCACCATCCTGGCATCCTGGTACTTCTCAATAGGGGCCACTGGACAGCAATCAGTGACAGGAACGTTTTCACTACCCCTAGCTCTAGCTGAGGTCAATAAACCCAGCGCGGACTGGTGATCGAGACCAGGCTTTTCATGGCTAAGTACCTCCTGAGTGCTGCATGTCACCACTGAGCATCGAGAAGGCTTGTGATTTCTCATTGCACAATCAGAACAGTTGGAGCTCTCCCAGTGATTCAGTGAGTAAAAACAAAGTCCAGTATTTCACACTGACCAGAATGAATCCACGTTCAATCTAGTAATGAGTTAGTTGGTTTCAGGAAGGACCACGGGATAATCAATCTCAGTAATGGAAAAAAAGAAATCAGCGATGTTTCCACTGCTGGTTTCCCTCCATTGATTTGCTCCAAAAAATGCCTACATGTGAGTGTATGCTGAGTTCAGCTATAACTGTCCAACATGGTTGAATGGCCTGTCACTACTGAGCTCAAATTTGGAAACTTTTACTGCAATTGATACTCTTTGATTGCATCCTAATCTGAGTCACAATGTTCAGCTAGGAGAGGAAATTGGAAAAGGGAACAAGAAAACATGGCTAAAAAGAAGCAGAGTTTGCCCACTCTCTCTCTCTGCCTGTTGCTGCATGAAGGATACTAGAAAATATTTCAATGAAGTCCAATGTGTGATCTTCAGACTCTGCCAGAGGTGGGGCATGCTGTGCCTGACGGGTTAGTTGGAGTTTTGTGCACTCCCTCACAGATAGATCACAGAACTTACAGTGCAGAAGGAGGTCATTCGGCCCATCGGGTCTGCACTGGCCCTTGCAAAGAGCACCCTACTTAAGCCCATGCCTCCACCCTATCCCCATAACACAGTAACCCCATCCAACCTTTTGGACACTAAGGGCAATTTAGCATGATCAATCCACCTAACCTGCACATCTTTGGACTGTGGGAGGAAACTGGAGCACCCGGAGGAAACCCACACAGACCCTGGGAGAAAGTGCAAACTCCACAAAGCCAGTCATCCGAGGCTGGAATTGAACCCGGGTCCCTGGAGCTGTGAGGCAGCAGTGCTAACCACTGTCCCTCTGATGCTTCAGCTCCAATCCCGACAAAGTGTTTTGATGTGTTCAGTTCCGCCATGAATGAGCCTTCGGGTATAGCATGAGCACTATCGTTACCATCCAAAAGTAAAATAAGGAGTAAGTTAGTTTCAGAGAGGAAAGTGGACGATCTGGAGCAAGAGGGCAGATTGGACTTCCTGTTACAACTTTTGGAGAAATTTTTCTAGATGGGGTGAAGGGGCGGGGGGGAGGGGGAGCACTATTTCGTGCTGTTTTGTTAGTTCACTATTTTATTTAAACAATGTTATCTATCAGTTATCATGTTACCGTTTTTGTTGATTTGTACGGGGGAAAAATTGTGTTTGAAAACTTTAATAAAATATATTTTTTTAAAAAACAAATTTTTGGAGAAATTTCTTTTGATACATTTAGGAAATCAGAGAATCAGTTGTTGGACGAATATTCATGGATTTTGAAAAATGTTACACGAGACTACAGAAACTCGCGCTTGAAATTACGGAATCCATATTGGCATTTAATTACTGGGCTGTACCCGCATTTCCTATGTTGATAGTCTTGGGTATTAACAGGGGTTCAATTCCGGGGGAAAGATTCTCTCCTAGATCAAAAGGCTGGAGCCCTAAACAAATTCCTGGGAAGACAGTCATTTGCAAACAAAAATGCCATAAAACAAACAATAGAAGATTTAATAGTGGATCAATTCAAAGGTCGACCAAACATTAAACAGAAATTCCAAAACAGAGATGGGGTGAATGACATGGGGTTTAAAAATGGTCCTAACCCGATCCAGTTTGAAATTTGGGATAAAAAGTGTGTCTGGGACGGGGACCATAGTCTTTCAAACCAAAGAATGCACAAGGCAGAGTGAAACGGTGTTTCTGGTGTAATTCCCAGTATCATTCTGTGATGAACTGTTCACAGCAAAGGAACCGTGTTTCTGAAGTAACCCATGAGACGGACTTATCTGGGACTAAAATGGTGATGGAATTGTATTGGTCACTGAGAGTTTGAATCCAGTAATGAGCATCTTGTTGATCGATTCCTTCAGCTGTGCAGTTTTGGATAGTGGTTGCTCTTCTACGGTGTGTTGTGTGGAATGGCTTAACTGCTGTCTGGGGTCTCTCATGGAGACAGACCAGTGTAAGGTCAGTGTCGTGTTGGGTGTTCCAATACACAAACGAACCAACACGGTTGTAGATGGTACAACTCTGTTTTATTATTCTGTACAATAATAACTATTAACTTCTGGCTGTGGTTTGTACTTCACCAGTTAACCTGTGGACCCAGCCCTAGCACTATCTCAGTGAGGCACTCAGCACATGGTGTATGTCTGAGTGGCACGCTGTGAGCTCTGTGCTCTGAGCTATCTCCTGGTAGAATGAACGGGAACTGTGGTGTTCCCTGTTTTATACTGCGTGTGCTCTCACTGGTGATTGGCTGCGATGTTGTGTGTGTGCTGGTTGGTCCAACTACCTGTCCATCAGTGTCTGTGCGTGTGATTGCACCATGATATGGTAATGTGGATATCATGACATCCCCCCTTTTCACAAGAATATGTGCCTACATGGTAATAAATATTGGTGTGTACTGAGTGTATCTGAGTATGTGTGTGCAATATTTACAACATGTACATGAGGCTAAACTATATACATAGGAAGGTGTCAGGTGCAACAGAGCAACGAGGTTGTACCAATAACAGAACAAATGCAATCAGCAAACATCGAAAGAGAACTTCTGAAACGACAAGAAAGAAACACGTTAACAGTACTGTAAAACAATTCAGTGAGTCCAATGTGCTAACAGGCTCATAAGTCAAGTCTATCAGGTGGGCGACGAATCCGGGTTGACCGCCTCAAGGGTGGGTCAGGATCCACCGGCTGAGGAATGGGCCTGGCCACGGGCGAGAGAGGAATAGGCAGAGTGGCAGGAAGCTCCACGACGTCGACATCAGGGACAACAGGAGGGCGTGGCACCAGTGCATGATCACGTAGCGAGCGCGGAAGCAGCCGAAGGGCTCGCCGATTGCGCCGGCGAATGGAGCCATCAGGCAGGCAAACCAGGAACGAGCGGGGAGCCACGCGGCGGAGGACCTCAGCAGTTGGCAACCAGCCACCCTCCGGTAGGTGTATGCGGACGTTGTCTCCAGGCGCCAGGGCAGGAAGATCAGTTGCCCGCGCGTCATGAGCCACCGTCTGCTGAGCACGCTGCTGTCGCATCCTTCGCAATACTGGAGCATGGTCGGGTTCAGGAACATGAATGGACGGCACAGTGGTCCTGAGGGTGTGACCCATCAACGGCTGGGCTGGCGAGAGGCCCGTGGACAGTGGGGCCGAGTGATAGGCCAGCACGGCTAAACAGAAGGCAGATCCGGCATCAGCAGCCTTGCAGAGGAGCCGCTTCACAATATGGACGCCCTTTTCCGCCTTGCCATTCGACTGGGGATGCAATGGGATGGACGTCACGTGTGTGAAGTTGTATGAAGCGGCAAAAGAAGACCATTCTTGGCTCGCAAAACAGGGCCCCTTGTCAGACATGACGGTGAGCGGAATTCCATGGCGAGCGAAGGTTTCTTTGCATGCCCGGATGACAGCTGATGATGTCATGTCGTGCAGGCGTATGACCTCCGGATAATTGGAAAAATAGTCAATCAGAATGATGTAGTCCCTGCCGAGCGCATGAAAGAGGTCCACGCCCACCTTTGCCCAGGGGGACGTGACCAACTCATGGGGCTGAAGTGTCTCAGGGGGTTGTGCCGGCTGAAACCTTTGGCAGGTGGGGCAGTTGAGCACCATGTTGGCGATGTCGTCGCTGATGCCCGGCCTGTACACAGCCTCTCGGGCCCTCCGCTGCACTTTTCAACTCCGAGATGGCCTTCGTGTAGTTGTTCGAGGACAAGCCGGTGCATGCTGTGTGGGATCACAATCCGGTCCAATTTTAGGAGGACACCATCAACGACGGCCAAGTCGTCCCGGACATTGTAGAATTGTGGGCACTGCCCCTTGAGCCACCCTTCCGTCATGTGGTGCATCACACGTTGTAGAAGGGGGTCAGCCGCAGTCTCTCGGCGAATGTGGGCCAGACGTGCGTCAGTAGCCGGCAGATTGGCCGATGTGAAGGCTACTTGTGCGTCGACCTGACAAATGAACCCCTCCGATTCGGGCGGTGTGTTCACTGGACAGGGCATCCGCGATGATGAGTGTTGTCGAAGAACGCCAATACCAGGGCGGTGGTGAGCTTGATCTTGAGCTCCTCCCATTCCTTCTGGTGTGCGGGCAGCCACTGGAATTCCGTTGTCTTCTTGACCAGGTGGCAAAGAGCCGTTGTGTGCGAGGCAAGGTTGGGAATAAACTTCCCCAGGAAGTTGACCATCCCAAGAAAGCATAACACTGCCTTCTTGTCTGCTGGCTGCGGCATGGCTGCAATAGCTGCCACTTTGTCGGCATCCGGACGCACCCCTGACCGGGATATGTGGTCCCCCAGAAACTTTAGCTCAGTTTGGCCAAAAGAGCACTTGGCTCGGTTGAGGCGCAGGCCCTGATCTCGTATCCGTGCAAAGACACGCTGGAGACGACTGATGTGCTCCTGTGGTGTGGTGGACCAGATGATGACGTCGTCAACATGGACTCGTACCCCTTCGATGCCCTCCATCCTCTGTTCCATGATGCGATAAAACACCTCGGATGCCGAGATGATGCCAAACGGCATCCTATTGTAGCAGTATCTGCCAATGGGAGTGTTGAAAGTGCACAGCTTCCTGCTGGACTGATCCAGTTGAATCTGCTAAAAACCCTTTGAGGCATCAAGCTTGGTGAAAATTTTAGCCCGGGCCATTTCGCTCGTGATCTCTTCCCGTTTGGGTATGGGGTAGTGTTCCCTCATGATGTTGTTGTTCAGGTCTTTCGGGTCGATGCAGATCCGGAGCTCGCCGGAGGACTTTTTTACGCACACCATGGAGCTGACCCATGGCGTTGGCTCCGTGACCCCGGAAAGCACTCCTTGGTCCTGCAGGTCCTGCAGCTGCTGCTTGAGGCGGTCCTTGAGTGGTGCTGGGACTCTACGAGGTGCGTGAATGACCGGGGTGGCATCCGGTTTGAGATGTATTCTGTAAGTGTAGGGCACTGTGCCCATGCCCTCGAAAACCTCCTGGTTGTGGGCGAGGAGCGAGTGGAGCTGTGCCCTAAAGTCTGCATCCGGGAAATCGGACGTGCCTTCTGGAGACAAAGTGTGTACCCGCTGAACGAGGTGGAGGATCTTGCGCGCCTGTGCGCCTAACAGAGAGTCCTTCGAGGATCCAACTATCTCAAAAGTCAGTGTGGCTGTATGTGAATTGTGTGCAACCTCGAGCTGGCAGGACCCCATGGCCGGGATAACGTTCCCGTTATAATCAACCAGCTGACAGTGGGATGGCAGAATCGGTGGTTTAACCTTCAAGGTGTGGAAGGCTGACCATGCAATGAGATTGGCGGAGGCACCAGTGTATAAGCGGAATGTGATTGGTGATCGGTTGACCGTTAGGGTGGCACACCATTCATCGCCCGGATTGACGCTGTGCACTGGCATCGGCTGGTGGGCCCGACTTGGGGACATCCGGTTCTTGTTTATTACCGCAACGCGGAAGGGATCCCGGTTGTCGGTATCACCGGTCTGTACGTCGTCAGGGTATGACTCGGTGTATGGGGGCTGAATGGCCCACACGTCCCTGCAAGGTTGGCGGAATTGCAGAGAGTTGGCAGGTTGAGCTGCTCGACAGCAGGCAGCGTAGTGGCCCATCCTGCCACAGCGGAGGCATCGTCGCGCTTTGGCCGGACATTGCCGCTTTAAGTGTGTGGATCCACAGTTGCCGCACGTCGTGACGTCATGGCGTTCGTTGCGCCACCGCGCATGCGTGGTGCGGTCTTGCATAGAGCACGCCTGCGCGTCACATCCCTCTGTGTCGACGTCCCCTCTTTTGGTGCGTACAAGCGCGGGAGGCCTCGGAAAGCGCGCGAAATGGCCACCCTTGTCCGGGCTGCGGGCCGGGAGGAACTCGATTGACTGGACCCGCTCGGCCTCTAGGACCCCTGCCATGCCGATTCAGCCGCCTGGAATTGGGAGTACCGGCTGGTCGTGTTTTCGTGGAGGACGCAGGTCTCGATGGTGGTGGCTAGGGTGAGGCGCTTTATTTTGAGGAGCTGCTGGCGTAGGGTGTCCGAGGTGACCCCAAAAACTATCTGATCCCGAATCATGGAGTTGGAGGTGGCCTCATAGCCGCAGGACTGCGCGAGGATACGGAGGTGTGTCAAATAAGATTGAAAAGGCTCATCCTTACCCTGCAGGCGCTGCTGGAAGAGGTACCTCTTGAAGCTCTCATTAACTTCCACATTGAAGTGTTCCTCAAATTTTAGCAGGATCATCTTGTACTTCGTCTTGTCATTGCCTTCCGCGAATGCCAGGGAGTTGTAGGTGTGTATGGCGTGTTGCCCCGCCGTGGAGAGGAGGAGGACGATCTTCCTGGTGTCCGATGCATTCTCCCTGTCTGTGGCTCCTAGGAAGAGTTGGAAGCGCTGTTTAAACAGCTTCCAGTTGACGCCAAGATTTCCAGCGATCCGGAGCGGCTGCGGCGGGCTGATGGTTTCCATGGCGCAGGATGGCGGGTTCTGAAGAGGTGCAGGTAGGTCTCACAGTCGCTGGCAAGTTTCCAGACCTGGTATCATGTTGTGTTGGGTGTTCCGATACACAAACGAACCAACACGGTTATAGATGGTACAACTCTGTTTTATTATTCTGTACAATAATAACTATTAACTTCTGGCTGTCGTTCGTACTTCACCAGCTTACCTGTGGACCCAGCCCGAGCAGTATCTTAGTGAGGCACTCAGCACATGGTGTATGTCTGAGTGGCGCGCTGTGAGCTCTGTGCTCTGAGCTCTCTCCTGGTAGAATGAGCGGGAACTGTGGTGTTCCCTGTTCTATAGTGCGTGTGCCCTCACTGGTGATTGGCTGCGATGTTGTGTGTGTGTTGGTTGGTCCAACTACCTGTCCATCAGTGTGTGTGTGTGATTGCACCATGATATGTTAATGTGGATAGCATGACAGTCAGGGAGCATGAAAGCAACACCTGCTTCAGATTCGGGGATGACAACACATTAACATCCTCCAAGCGGGTGGTCCTCCCTTTTTTTTAAATTTAGAATACCCAATTAATTTTGTTTGTTTTCCAATTAAGGGGCAATTTAGCATGGCCAATCCACCTACCCTGCACATCTTTGGATTGTGGGGGTGAAACCCAAGCAGACATGGGGAGAATGTGCAAACTCCACACGGACAGTGACCTAGGGCTGGGATTCGAACCCGGGTCCAGGTGGTCCTCCCTTTTAAGATCGCAGGGATCAATTTGTTTATCAATACTGATGTGGTTTCCAGCGAGATACCGCTACTGTTAAGTCACTCTGCAATGAAAAAGGCTCAGATGACACTAGATATGAGGAATGATTGAGTTACAGTGTTTGGAAAATATGTGGATGTGTATTTTACTCGATCTGGCCATTACCGCTTACCACGAAGGTAGCCAGAGATTTTGCATCACAAGATACATGTAGTTTGTTAACCACTGAAAATAAGAATTTGGTCGACAAAAATAAAGTAATTTGAAAATATACGGATAGTTTGCACATCTAGTGCTGTAGAAACTGAAGACTCTGTTTTGAGATGCCGGATTACTTGATAAAGGATATGATAACCTTATTGAACAAATTGCTGCTCAATGCGAAATCTGCACTAAATATTGCAAGACACCACTGCAACGTTTTGTGAGCTTGCCATGAGCCAGGGAGTTAGACCTAAGACCATAAGACATAGGAGCGGAAGTAAGGCCATTCGGCCCATCGAGTCCACTCCACCATTCAATCATGGCTGATTTCAACTCCATTTACCCGCTCTCTCTCCATAGCCCTTAATTCCTCGAGAAATCAAGAATTTATCAACTTCTGTCTTAAAGACACTCAACGTCCCGGCCTCCACCGCCCTCTGTGGCAATGAATTCCACAGACCCATCACTCTCTGGCTGAAGAAATTTCTCCTTATCTCTGTTCTTAAAGACACTCAACGTCCCGGCCTCCACCGCCCTCTGTGGCAATGAATTCCACAGACCTACCACTCTCTGGCTGAAGAAATTTCTCCTTATCTCTGTTCTAAAGTGACTCCCTTTTATTCTAAGGCTGTGCCCCCGGGTCCTAGTCTCCCCTGCTAATGGAAACAACTTCCCTACGTCCACCCTATCTAAGCCATTCATTATCTTGTAAGTTTCTATTAGATCTCCCCTCAACCTCCTAAACTCCAATGAATATAATGCCAAGATCCTCAGACGTTCATCGTATGTTAGGCCTACCATTCCTGGGATCATCTGTGTGAATCTCCGCTGGACCCGCTCCAGTGCCAGTATGTCCTTCCTGAGGTGTGGGGCCCAAAATTGCTCACAGTATTGTAAATGGGGCCTAAATGACAAATGAGTTTAACTACACAGAGGCAATAACTTGGGGGGGAATCGCTCACAGCACCACCATGCCAATCCCTGGTCCCAACCCCATTCCGGGTCAACCCTTGTCCCTGCCCGTCTGCCCCACTGATCACCCATAACCCCCACCGACCGCTGAGGACTCTGGCTGCGTGGCTGAAGGCTATCGCTGATAGTGAATTGGCAATTGTGGTCAAGTGAGCACTTGACACAAGCCAAGTGGATTCCCGTGGGTAGATCAAGCCTCTCATCGTCACATGCGATGCATCGGCGTACGGTATTGGGACCGTTCTCACAAGGTGGCAGGGGTTGGCCGATTGCTTTCGCCTCCCAATGTTTGGTGTGGCCGAACGCAAATATGCACAGAGAAGGAGGGTGGTTTTCGCAGTTAAGGAATTCCAACAATACGTGTATGGCCTCCACTTCACCCTCATCACTGACCACAAACTGTTGCTCAGTTTATTCAAGAAGGACAGGACCATCCCGCCGATCATATCCGCGAGGGTCCAAAGGTAGGCCCTTTTATTGGTCGCTTACAAATACTCATTCGAACATAGGCCGGGCACTCAAATTGTGCAGGCTGATGCGTTGATCAGCTACCCTTGCCGACTAGCCCCCCCATTTCCTCCCAGGGCAGATTAAATTGTCGCCACTCTAAACCCGTTGCCGGTCACTGCGTCTAGGATCTATGACTGGACTCAAATGGACCTGGTTCTTTCCAAGGTTCAGCATCTCATGTTATATGGTGGATAGTACCGACAGCTCCCAGGTGAATTACGGGCTTACTCGTCCAAGATGTCTGAATTTAGTGTAGAGGACTGTGTCCTGCTTTGGGGTATCTGTGTCACCGTCCTGGAAAAGGGTCATCGTTTGATCATGGAAGACCTCCACAGTGGACACCCGGGATTATCAAAAATGAAAATGTTAACACGCAGCTATGTCTGGTGGCTGGGCCTGGATGCTGACATGGAACAATTGGCCCAACAACATTCACTCTGTCAGGAATGGCAAAATCTCCCACCAACCCTCCACCCTTGGAAATGGCCTGGGTGACCATGGCACGGTTGCCTGCCGATTTTACCGGGACGTTTCAGGGGTCAATGTTCCTCCTCTTTCCCATTTCAAATAGCTGGAGGTCCCAAAATTAGGGCAACTACTTCGAGGACTATGATTGATAAGCTGCGTTTGTCTTTTTGTACCCATGGCATAGCCGAGGTGTTAGTCATGGACAATGGCACATCTTTTATGCGCGAAGAGGTTTTGGGGTATCTGGCCATCGGGGTGCAACACAATCGGACTGCCCCGTACCACCCAGCTTCGAATGGGCTAGCGGAGAAGGCAGTCCAAACTTTCAAACACCGATTATGAAAACAGTCTTCAGGGCCAATGGACACAAGGATGGCACAGTTCCTACTTTGTTACAGAATCACCCAGCACATCGTGACTGGGGTGGCCCCGGCGGAGATGCTGATGGGACGGAGACTTCGGACTGGTCTAAGCATGGTCTTGCCTGACATCGGCGGGAAGGTGTGCCACAACCAAGACCTGCAAGGGCGTTGCCCCATTCAATGTCGACCACTCAGGATGTCTCAAATTTTGCAGATGGCACCCAGTGAATCCACCAGACAAGGCCGGTTACCTACCAAATACATGTGCAGGGTCAAGTAATTCGTAAGCACATGGATCACATTCGGTCCAGGCGACCAATTCTTTGTAAAATTCCTTGTGAATGAGTTGGTCGTGACACTGAATCAGCAATCTTATCTAGAAAGTGTTAATCAAATCCCCAGATCTCAGCTTACACTCTCACAATAATAAGAGCCAACTACCAAGAAGAAACCGAACAAATGAAGTTCGGTTGGGCAGTTGAACTGGTTTGGAACTCAAACCAGACTTGATGCAGACTATGATATGTTAGAGGTAAGCAAAACGATGAAACATGCTTCAGTTGAGGAAATTATGAAGGCAAATAAAACCCCCAAAAAGGTTACATTCAGTAAGATGCGTTCTCAAATTCCCAACCTTGGCCGAGCCAGAAGATATGAGGTTCGTCATTTTTGGTGATGCTTCACACGTCAACCTCCCAGATGGAAATCTAGCACAGCGGGGATTATCATATTCTTGGTGGGAAAAAAATGAGAAGTGCTGTCCATTTGTTTGGGAGGCCATGAAAATAAAAAGAGTCGCAAAAAAAGCACATTAGCTGCGGAAACATTGGCTTTGGTACAAGCACTGGATATGGGGGTTTATATGTCCAATATAGTGTCAGAATATTTTTAAAAAATTCCAATAAGGGGCAATTTAGCGTGGCCAACCCACCTACCCTGCATATCTTTGGGGTTGTGGGGGTGAGACTCACGCAGACACGGGGATAATGTGCAAACTCCACACGGACAGTGACCCGGGGCCAGGATCGAACCCGGGTCCTCGGCACTGTGAGACAGCAGTGCTAACCACTGCGCCACCATGCACCCCCCCTGAAAACATTTATATATGAGGCAACGTGAAAAAGGTTTACCCATGGAATGGAATGTTGACAATCTGTCTCTTTGGGACAATGTTCTTCCAACATTCAGCAAAGAATGTAACAGGAAAGGTGAGGAATAAACCTAGCCAGCATAAAAGGAGTGTTAGAGAGAAGGGAAATCCGTAAAATAGGATGGATTGACACAAGTCACCAGCTATCGGACTGCTTTACAAAAAGACGTGCCCGCTCTAAGAAATTACTGAATGTATGAGAAGGGGTGTGTCTTATGTTATAATTTCTGTTTCTCATGTATATTTGGTAAAGGATTTACGGGAGGCATAGATGTGGAAATGACGGATCATTTACTTTTGTTTAAATTCAAAAGAATGTTCTTTAATTTTTTTTCAAACTCAAGGAAAAGCGGGCAATTTGTCAATGTAGTATTAATCACTGTGCAGGTCAATTGCCTTGTTAAGGGAATTGCTAGTTAAACATGTGACATTGATTATCCTATAAATTCAGACAGCTGGAGTGAGAGTTATTGTGGGTTCGTGGCTGGATGGAAATGTTTCACAATAAACTGAGCTTGAACCGAAAAGATCAGATTGGATTGATTCTTCCCTGGTTGTATGTTTTTCTGGGTGAGAACACTGGACTTGTGTTCTTGCCACCGGATTTGGAGGATCTTTCAAAAAGTGCCGCTGGTACTTCTCTGGTGATTTGAGGTGGCTGCCACTTGTTGGCCAAGTATCTGAAGCATGTAGGAGAATGGGGATCACTGCTGCCCACTAACCGTTTTGAGATTCTGGTCCTCAAATGGTCTTTTCTTCAGCGTGTTGGAGGCTGAGCTGACACAGAGAAACTGGGAGCAGGAGGAGTAGGCCACTTGGGCCAGTGAGCTTGTTCCGCCATTCAATATGATCATGGCTGGGCGGGATTCTCCCCCCCCCCACCAGCCGTGTGCTTCCTGGCTGCGCATGGTTCAATGGCGGTGGGACTCAACCCGCCTGCCACTGTCAATGGCCATTGAAACCACGCCACCCCACGGCGAAACCCGTTGGCGGGGGTGTGCTGCCGGGGGAAAAGTGGATTCTGCCGACCACAGAATTCCGACCAGTAACTATCTGAACGGCATTCTCTCACTCTCTCCCCTTGATGCATTTCGCGTCTAGAAATCAATCTATTTCTTAAATATATTCAATGACTTGGCCTTCTGTGATAAAGAATTCCACAGGTTCGCCACCCTCTGAGTTAAGCAATTTCTCCTGATCTCAGTCCTAAATAGTGTAGCCACCAAAATTGGCCAACTCCCGATTTAAAATGGCGAACGGCAAAGGCTGATGGGAAAGTCAGCCAACATAGACAGAAACCAGCAGCTGCAGGTTGGCTGTGTATTTACCTCTGCAAAGGCCCAGACAACATCGATACCAGCGACCAACAGCATAACAATATAGCAGCCACCTGCATACTGATGAGCAATCCCCGGGAACAATAAGTAACATTTTGGACACACAAAGCAAAGCCAGACTCCTCAGCGCCAGCAGGAGCCAACACAAAGGAGGTGAACGAGCACCTCAAGACCGCCCATCGATCAGGGAACCGCTCCAGTATTGGAGAAATTGAACCAAGCGATTGGGACAAAGTCCAATCACTTGGGACCAGGTACAGGGTCCGCCCCGACAGGTGGGAAGCCCCTGGGGACTATAAGAGTTAAGCCCCAAGTTCAAATCGCTCTCTTCACCTCTTCATCCTGCCCGGGTCACCCAGCAACACAAACCAACCGTGACCGGTGCAGTGACCACCGAACGAAGTAAGTCTTAATTCAATGCTCGCTACGAGATAGGCGCTCCTAGCTACCAATCCGTACCAACTTCGAATCCCGCAGACTCAGAACCCGAATGAAAGGCCATTTGTTCCCCTGACCTGGTGGGCCAGTCCGAAGTTAAGTATAGGCCTGTAAGTTGTAGAAGTAGCTTAGACGTAGAATTTATGCATGAGTAGCGATTACTGTGTATAATAAATGTGCTTTGATTTGAATCTTCCTAATCGGTGTATTGGGTTGTTGATCATGACTCGGACTTGAACCTCGTGGCTGTATCATAAAGATACCTGGCGAATCGAGAGCAAAGGTAATAAAACAGAGCAATTGAACCAAGGAGAAAGTTAGCAACATTATTTGACGACATCTGACGGGACCCGACCTAGAAGTGGCATAACCACTCTGGGAGAACCCAAGAATTTGAATTAGAGATCCAATTGGGAACAGAAAACCACAGGCGTTCAAGCAGTTCTGATCAATCCTCATAATTTGGAAGTGTGTGTATGCATGCGTAACTAACAGGGCGATAAGGTAAAACTGATAGATTTTGTGTTGCGACAAAACTGTCGGGAGTTTGTATTTCGGAAAGCAGTGAAAGTCGTACCCGTATTTACAGCACCGCCTTAATCCCCCTGTCCCAAATTTGAAGAGCAGCATTCGGATAGGACAGATGGCAATGCAGGCAATGCAACGCCTCATGAACCCAGAAGAATTTGCGATCGCAGCGACCAGCAGCAGTAGAGTGGGACAATGTCCCATTTGGGAGGAAGAGATCAGGAAATATCTCAAAGGGAAAGGATGACCCCTTTGGAATGAATTCTGTGACAACGAGGAATCAGGCCCCGGGAGTATAGGACATACTTGGTGGAAGAACCTGAGCGAGATCCACAAAAAGAGCTTAGGGAAAGCTCACAAGCCGATGGCAATCGTGTCCTGCTTGGGCATACATCGAATGAGTAAGGTCGATGTAAGCGAGGTAGAAAGAGAGAGCTTAGAATTGAGGAGGAAATTGGCAGCAAAAGATGGAGAGGTGGAGGATGCCAAAAGGGCTCACCAGTCTTGTCTGGCGCACTTAAGCAGCTTCCAGTCTCAATATGAAAAGGCCTATCAGGACACGTAACGTGCAGTCCTGGTACGTGAAGAAACAGAAAAGCAGGTAGAAGCACTGCAGAGACGGTGCAGCGACCTAAAGCCACCACAGAGCACAGACAAAGCACGCTAGGTCACGCAAAGTGCCGGAAGCAGATTGCAGAGCTGCAATCGCTGCTTTCAGTTCAGAAAGGATTCCAGGAAACCTTTGGAGCAAAGTTAGATGAGGAAGACGGCCCTGATTGGGAAGAATTTAACGAGACAGCGCAGAGGTATGTTCAGGGAACATTTGCGCAGGGAAAGCCACAAAAGAGGAAAGTGCCCCAACCCCCCACAGAGCAGATAGTTCAGGCTCCAATGAACCCAGTAACCACCCACCGCACAGCCGCATCGGACGATGTGGAATTTCTGTACATCATCCCCTTAACAGTGACCCAATTACGGGACGCGTGCGATAAGGTCACACCGTTCCTCCCCACCTCAGACTCCCACTATTTCTTTGTCACAGTAAAGCATCAGGCGACCATGTACGGCCTGGATGAGCGAGAGCACGTAAAGCTCACAGTTTTACGTTTAGAGCCTTCAGTAGCAGCAGCCCTTCCCGACCCACAGAATGTAGGAGGAGGCACCCTTGCAGAAATGCATACCGCGATCCTGGATGCGATCGGGTATAACCGGGGTGACCCCATAGATGGCCTCAACAAATGTAGGCAAAAGAAAACCGAGCACCCCACAGCGTTTGCTGGACGCCTGTGGATCCACTTTGCAGCAATCTTTGGAGACTTAGACCGTGCCCATTTGTCCCCAGACAACATGGCCAAATGGACCCGCACCCTTATCTCCCATGCCACAGAAACAGGACAGAAAGCTTGTGCGAGTTATGATCCCTCAGAGGAGGCCCATAACGAGAAGTGGGTAGTGAAAAGATTGTCCCGCGCTTGGGAGCAATCTGTACAAAGCAAACCCGCAGTCACAAATCCCGAGGAAAAGCAGGCCGCCACCAATATACAGGCAGTTACAACACACCAGAACCCCGCATGGGTGAATGAAGGAAGGAACAGCCCCCCAACCAAGTCAAAGGAGTGCTACAGCTGTGGACAGTTGGGACACTTCGCAAGAGAGTGCAATGCCCCTAGAAAGCCACAGAGAGCCCAGCAGACGGGCACTCTAAGTAGGAATAAGACAGAGCCCATTCATAGTGTTAGCGCCCGTTCAGATCAGACGGACCTGACCGGAACGGACTGACGGTGTTCGGGCTCCCCCAGTTGGGTCTGCGACACCCTTTGGGATAGGTCCGGACGACCGGTAGTTGCAGCGAAAATTCGGGGACAGCCCATCGAATTTCTATAGGACACTGGAGGGTCCCGCACCACAATAAATTCCTCCACCCTGTTTCAAAAAGACACGTGGCCCACTACAGCCACCATCACCCTCAGCGGCTTTACAGGCCACTCACAGCAGGGACACATCACAGCCCCGGTATCCATTCAAATCGGCAACATTACCACCAAGCACCCCGTGGTTTTAGTTGACCTACCACACAGCAGAACACATTCTGGGAATCGATTTCATGATTTCCCACAATCTTTCATTTGATCCAGTCAACCAGTGTGTCTGGAAAATGGCAAAGTCTGCAAGAGCCCCCGCAACGCTCAACATAGGAGAGTACGCCAACAAAATTAGCGCAGTAGGCGGATTTTGGTTCAATACGACTACGCTTAGTGCGGACAAGCAGGTTAGGGCAGTTCTGCAAAGGAACAGGGCAGCATTTGCGACCCACAAACACGACTGTGGCCGGAAGACTGGCTCCGTACAGATCACAGGACCGGACCCGAGACCCCCAAAACATTATGGATTTCCCCAAGAGGCAGAGGGAGAAATCTCAAAGGTAATAGATAGCTTATTAGAGCAGGGCATACTTAAGAACAAAGAACAAAGAAAAGTACAGCACAGGAACAGGCCCTTCGGCCCTCCAAGCCCGTGCCGACCATGCTGCCCGACTAAACTACAATCTTCTACACTTCCTGGGTCCGTATCCCTCTATTCCCATCCTATTCATGTATTTGTCAAGATGCCCCTTAAATGTCACTATCGTCCCTGCTTCCATCACCTCCTCCGGTAGCGAGTTCCAGCACCCACTACCCTCTGTGTAAAAAACTTGCCTCGTATATCTACTCTAAACCTTACCCCTCTCACCTTAAACCTATGCCCCCTAGTAATTGACCACTCTACCCTGGGGAAAAGTCTCTGACTATCCACTCTGTCTATGCCCCTCATAATTTTGTAGACCTCTATCAGGTCGCCCCTCAACCTCCTTCGTTCCAGTGAGAACAAACCGAGTTTATTCAACCGCTCCTCATAGCTAATGCCCTCCATACCAGGCAACATTCTGGTAAATCTCTTCTGCACCCTCTCTAAAGCCTCCACATCCTTCTGGTAGTGGCGACCAGAATTGAACACTATACTCCAAGTGTGGCCTAACTAAGGTTCTTTACAGCTGCAATATGACTTGCCAATTTTTATACTCAATGCCCCGGCCAATGAATGCAAGCATGCCGTATGCCTTCTTGACTACCTTCTCCACCTGTGTTGCCCCTTTCAGTGACCTGTGGACCTGTACTCCTAGATCTCTCTGACTTTCAATACTCTTGAGGGTTCTACCATTCACTGTACATTCACTACCTGCATTAGACCTTCCAAAATGCATTACCTCACATTTGTCCGGATTAAACTCCATCTGCCACCTCTCCGCCCAAGTCTCCAAACATTCTAAATCCTGATGCATCCTCTGACAGTCCTCATCGCTATCCGCAATTCCACTAACCTTTGTGTCATCTGCAAACTTACTAATCAGAGCAGTTACATTTTCCTCCAAATTATTTATGTATACTACAAACAGCAAAGGTCCCAGCACTGATCCCTGCGGAACACCACTGGTCACAGCCCTCCAATTAGAAAAGCATCCTTCCATTGCTACTCTCTGCCTTCTATGACCTAGCCAGTTCTGTATCCACCTTGCCAGCTCACCCCTAATCCCGTGTGACTTCACCTTTTGTACTAGTCTACCATGAGGGACCTTGTCAAAGGCCTTACTGAAATCCATATAGACAACATCCACTGCCCTACCTGCATCAATCATCTTTGTGACCTCCTCGAAAAACTCTATCAAGTTAGTGAGACACAACCTCCCCTTCACAAAACCATGCTGCCTCTCACTAGTACGTCCATTTGCTTCCAAATGGGAGTAGATCCTGTCTCGAAGAACTCTGTCCAGTAATTTCCCTACCACTGAAGTAAGGCTCACCGGCCTGTAGTTCCCTGGATTATCCTTGCTACCCTTCTTAAACAGAGGAACAACATTGGCTATTCTCCAGTCCTCCGGGACATCACCTGAAGACAGTGAGGATCCAAAGATTTCTGTCAAGGCCTCAGCAATTTCCTCTCCAGCCTCCTTCAGTATTCTGGGGTAGATCCCATCAGGCCCTGGGGACTTATCTACCTTAATATTTGTTAAGGCGCCCAACACCTCGTCTTTTTGGATCTCAATGTGACCCAGGCTATCTACACACCCTTCTCCAGACTCAACATCTACCAATTCCTTCTCTTTGGTGGATACTGATGCAAAGTATTCCTTTAGTACCTCGCCCATTTCCTCTGGCTTCACACATAGATTCCCTTGCCTATCCTTCAGTGGGCCAACCCTTTCCCTGGCTACCCTCTTGCTTTTTATGTACGTGTAAAAATCCTTGGGATTTTCCTTAACCCTATTTGCCACTGACGTTTCGTGACCCCTTCTAGCCCTCCTGACTCCTTGCTTAAGTTCCTTCCTACTTTCCTTATATTCCACACAGGCTTCATCTGTTCCCAGCCTTTTAGCCCTGACAAATGCCTCCTTTTTCTTTTTGACGAGGCCTACAATATCTCTTGTTATCCAAGGTTCCCGAAAATTGCCGTATTTATTCTTCTTCCTCACAGGAACATGCCGGTCCTGAATTCCTTTCAACTGACACTAGTTAGATCAGTCGCCTCCACTAATAATGCCCCGATTTGGCCAGTGAGAAAGCCCAATGGATCATGGCGACTGACCATCGATTACCGAAAACTCAACAAAATCACCCCCGCAGCAGCCCCCACCGTAGCCACAAGTCCCGAGACCATGCTCAAGCAGGGACTCAATTCCCGATTCTTTACAGTTCTGGACATCAGTAATGGATTCTGGTCCATTCCATTGGCAACGGCGTGCCAGTACAAATTTGCCTTCACTTTTATAAATCAGCAGTACACGTGGACATGCCTGCCACAAGGATTCCACAACTCCCCCTCCATTTTCCACCGACAGCTGGCAAATGGTTTAGCCAAATTCTCTCGCCCCGAATGTCTGGTTCAGTACGTAGACGACCTACTACTGCAGACAGACACCAAGGAAGAGCACATTGAGCGTCTGTCCGAACTCCTGGAACTCTTACACTCAATTGGTTGTAAAGTCAACCCCAAAAAGGCCCAGATTTTGGAAGATAAGGTGATATATTTGGGAACAATTATCACACATGGTAAACGCGAGATCGAGCATAAAAAGATTGAGTCGATTGCTAAATTGCCCCTTCCCCAGAATGTTTCAGCCCTCCGGTCGTTTTTAGGACTGGTTGGCTACTGCCGAAACCACATTGACGGTTTCGCCAGCAAGGCAGCGCCCCTCTCAGACCTCCTAAAGAAAGGAGCCCCCTGGGAATGGCTTCCGCAGCATACGGATGCTGTGGACTCTTTAAAACAGGCATTCAGAGCAGCCCCCGCACTACAAGTTCCAGACCCGCTTTCCCCTACGCCATAGAGGTAGCGACCGCAGGCTGCGCCCTTTCGGCCGTGCTCCTGCAGGAACGGCACGACCAGTTAAGGCCCGTAGCTTACGCCTCCAGAATTTTAGATGCTGTGGAGCAGGGATTTTCAGCCTGTGAAAGGCACCTGCTCGCAGTATTTTGGGCAGTTCAGTATTTTTCGTATATTACCGGACTGAACCCCATCACAATTCTTACCGAACACACCCCCACCCAACTTTTAATGTACGGACGACTCAAGGACGGTACAGTAAGCCAGATTCGAGCAGCTAGATGGACCCTTCTCTTGCAGGGATGGGACATCACTGTTAAACGGACAAAGACGCAAACCTTTTTAGCTGACAACCTACAGTACTCCGGAACCCCCCATGAATGTGAAATTATCTCTCCACACCACAACACAGGCCCCTTTATTGCTAAAACACCCCCCAGAAAGATAGGCAGTTCAACCCAGAGCCCCCAGCACACAAACACATGTGAGCCCATAAGGATATATGTGGATGGATCTTCCACAGTATTGGACGGGAAGCGCATAACAGGTTGCGGTATTTATGTTGAGGACGCGCAGGGACGCGCCCAAGAGGAAATATCATTAAAACTTCCAGGCCATTTAGGCACGCAGGCAACAGAGCCTGCGGCCATCGCATACATAGTGGAATACCCAGATTCCTTCCCCAGCCCAGCAGACATATACTCGGACAGCCTCTATGTCTGCAACAGCCTTACGGAATTCCTACCCCTGTGGAAAGCAAGAGGATTTGTTTCCGCAGACGGAAAACCCCTCCCCTCAGCCCCATTGCTCCATCACATCTTAGAAAGAGCACAGAACAGGACTTTTGGGTTGGTCAAAGTTTGTAGTCACCATCGGTCCTCCCCCCCACGGAAATGTAAAGGCCGATGCACTGGCTAAAGCAGGTTCCAGACATGGATACCTTTGGACACCCCCCGAAAGCGCACCAGTGAATGCAGTTCATGTCTCACAGACTAAGATCGAGGATCTAGTGGAGGCCCAGAAGCAGGACAGCAATCTCAGGGAGATTGTAAAAGGAAAATATCCAGCACCCTACGAAAGTTTTAAAATGCTCTGACCACACATGACGGTGTGGTGTTAAAAGACACCCTTTATGTGGTTCCTGAACAGGACAAGAATCAACTGATTTGTTTATTCCATGACGGTCATGGACAACAGGGAATCAATCCCACTACAGCCCACCTCAGGCAGCTTTGTTGGTGGCCGAGTTTAAAGGATGATGTAAATCACTACATCGAGAATTGTCTTATCTGCGCCCAGAATAATCCGGACAGATATGCCAAAAAGGCTGAGCTCAGCCACACCCGACCCGTTAATGGCCCCTGGACTAACCTCCAGATTGATTTTATAGGACCATTGCCCCCTTGCAGGAATGGTTATAAATATGTATTCGTGGTGACAGACACGTTTACAAAATGGGTGGAAGCATTCCCATCCAGGACAAACAAGGCAAAAACCACAGCCAAGATTTTGGCCCACCACATCGTTACGAGATGGGGACTCCCCCGCAGCATTGAATCCGACCAAGGCTCCCATTTTACGGGACGTGTCATGCAGAACGTCCTCACGATATTTGGCATCACCCAAAAATTCCACATAGCATACCACCCACAGTCGAGTGGTATCATGGAGCGCATGAATCGGACCCTAAAATCCACCCTCAGAAAAATGGTCCAGCTAAACAACACCACTTGGGACTCAGTCCTCCCTTTTGCGCTGATGTTTTTGCGTAATACAATTTCAACTTCCACAGATTACACCCCACACACCCCCATGACCGGATGCCCCATGAAAGGCACAGAATTTTTATTAGGATTAGACTTGACCAGCCCCGAGGTGACGGCCCTCACACACAAGAAAGCAGTAGAGCAATTAGTGATTAATGTTAAAACGGCACAGCTAGCAGCCGCAGTGAAATTGGGCACAAGGAAGAAACAGAGCAAGGCTTGTTTCGGCAAGACAGTGCATGCGACTGAGTACTGTATAGGACAGCAAGTCATGCTCTCCGTATACAACCCCAGCACATTCCTGTCACCAAAGTACTCGGGTCCGTACTCCATTGCGGACAAAGTAAGCCCTTCCGTATACAAGATAAAGTATCCCAACGGAAAGTCTGTGTGGTTCCATATCAACCAGCTGAAGGCATATGGAACACAGTCTAACCACGCACACCACGTCATGCTCGACGCAGCACACCACACCCCGCCCACAGCCAACGTAACCCTACTTGTGATGGGGTTCAGTCCGGTAATATACTGAAGTGTGTATACTTCAACGCAAGAAGCATCAGGAATAAGGTGGGTGAATTTAAGGCATGGATCGGTACTTGGGACTACGATGTGGTGGCCATCACGGAAACTTGGATAGAAGAGGAGCAGAAATGGTTGTTGGAGGTCCCTGGTTATAGATGTTTCAATAAGATTAGGGAGGGTGGTAAAAGAGGTGGGGGGGGGTGGCATTGTTAATTAGAGATAGTATAACAGCTGCAGAAAGGCAGTTCGAGGAGTATCACCCTACTGAGGTAGTATGGGTTGAAGTCAGAAATAGGAAAGGAGCTGTCACCTTGTTAGGAGTTTTCTATAGGCCCCCCAATAGTAGCAGAGATGTGGAGGAACAGATTGGGAAACAGATTTTGGAAAGGTGCAGAAGTCACAGGGTAGTAGTCATGGGTGACTTTAACTTCCCAAATATTGAGTGGAAACTCTTTAGATCAAATAGTTTGGATGGGGTGGTGTTTGTGCAGTGTGTCCAGGAAGCTTTTCTAACACAGTATGTAGATTGTCCGACCAGAGGAGGGGCAATATTGGATTTAGTACTTGGTAATGAACCAGGGCAAGTGATAGATTTGTTAGTGGGGGAGCATTTTGGAGATAGTGACCACAATTCTGTGACTTTCACTTTAGTAATGGAGAGGGATAGGTGCGTGCAACAGGGCAAGGTTTACAATTGGGGGAAGGGTAAATACGATGTTGTCAGACAAGAATTGAAGTGCATAAGTTGGGAACATAGGCTGGCAGGGAAGGACACAAGTGAAATGTGGAACTTGTTCAAGGAACAGGTACGACGTGTCCTTGATATGTATGTCTCTGTCAGGCAGGGAAGAGATGGTCGAGTGAGGGAACCATGGTTGACAAGAGAGGTTGAATGTCTTGTTAAGAGGAAAAAGGAGACTTATGTAAGGCTGAGGAAACAAGGTTCAGACAGGGCATTGGAGGGATACAAGATAGCCAGGAGGGAACTGAAGAAAGGGATTAGGAGAGCTAAGAGAGGGCATGAACAATCTTTGGCGGGTAGGATCAAGGAAAACCCCAAGGCTTTTTACACATATGTGAGAAATATGAGAATGAGTAGAGCGAGGGTAGGTCCGATCAAGGACAGTAGCGGGAGATTGTGTATTGAGTCTGAAGAGATAGGAGAGGTCTTGAACGAGTACTTTTCTTCTGTATTCACAAATGAGAGGGGCGATATTGTTGGAGAGGACAGTGTGAAACAGATTGGTAAGCTCGAGGAAATACTTGTTAGGAAGGAAGATGTGTTGGGCATTTTGAAAAACTTGACGATATACAAGTCCCCCGGGCCTGACGGGATATATCCAAGGATTCTATGGGAAGCAAGAGATGAAATTGCAGAGCCATTGGCAATGATCTTTTCGTCCTCACTGTCAACAGGGGTGGTACCAGGGGATTGGAGAGTGGCGAATGTCGTGCCCCTGTTCAAAAAAGGGACTAGGGATAACCCTGGGAATTACAGGCCAGTTAGTCTTACTTCAGTGGTAGGCAAAGTAATGGAAAGGGTACTGAAGGATAGGATTTCTGAGCATCTGGAAAGACACTGCTTGATTAGGGATAGTCAGCACGGATTTGTGAGGGGTAGGTCTTGCCTTACAAGTCTTATTGAATTCTTTGGGGAGGTGACCAAGCATGTGGATGAAGGTAAAGCAGTGGATGTAGTGTACATGGATTTTAGTAAGGCATTTGATCAGGTTCCCCATGGTAGGCTTATGCAGAAAGTAAGGAGGCATGGGATAGTGGGAAATTTGGCCAGTTGGATAACGAACTGGCTAACCGATAGAAGTCAGAGAGTGGTGGTGGATGGCTAATATTCAGCCTGGATCCCAGTTACCAGTGGCGTACCTCAGGGATCAGTTCTGGGTCCTCTGCTGTTTGTGATTTTCATTAATGACTTGGATGAGGGAGTTGAAGGGTGGGTCAGTAAATTTGCAGACGATACGAAGATTGGTGGAGTTGTGGATAGTAAGGAGGGCTGTTGTCGGCTGCAAAGAGACATAGATAGGATGCAGAGC
This sequence comes from Scyliorhinus torazame, assembly GCF_047496885.1. Lineage (NCBI taxonomy): Eukaryota > Metazoa > Chordata > Chondrichthyes > Carcharhiniformes > Scyliorhinidae > Scyliorhinus > Scyliorhinus torazame. The sequence continues at coordinate 302,075,606 of NC_092709.1, read as the reverse complement.
TGGGCTGAGAAGTGGCAGATGGAGTTTAACCCTGAAAAGTGTGAGGTTGTCCATTTTGGTAGGACAAATATGAATGCAGAATACAGGGTTAACGGTAGTGTTCTTGACAATGTGGAGGAGCAGAGAGATCTTGGGGTCTATGTTCATACATCTTTGAAAGTTGCCACTCAAGTGGATAGAGCTGTGAAGCAGGCCTATGGTGTGCTCGCGTTCATTAACAGAAGGATTGAATTTAAGAGCCGTGAGGTGATGATGCAGCTGTACAAAACTTTGGTAAGGCCACATTTGGAGTACTGTGTACAGTTCTGGTCGCCTCATTTTAGGAAGGATGTGGAAGCTTTGGAAAAGGTGCAAAGAAGATTTACCAGGATGTTGCCTGGAATGGAGAGTAGGTCTTACGAGGAAAGGTTGAGGGTGCTAGGCCTTTTCTCATTAGAACGGAGAAGGATGAGGGGCGACTTGATAGAGGTTTATAAGATGATCAGGGGAATAGATAGAGTAGACAGTCAGAGACTTTTTCCCCGGGTGGAACAAACCATTACAAGGGGACAGAAATTTAAGGTGAAAGGTGGAAGATATAGGAGGGATATCAGAGGTAGGTTCTTTACCCAGAGAGTAGTGGGGGCATGTTCCATGTTCCGCACTGCCTGTGGAAGTAGTTGAATCGGAAACATTAGGGACCTTCAAGCAGCTATTGGATAGGTACATGGATTACGGTAAAATGATATAGTGTAGATTTATTTGTTCTTAAGGGCAGCACGGTAGCATTGTGGATAGCACAATTGCTTCACAGCTCCAGGGTCCCAGGTTCGATTCCGGCTTGGGTCACTGTCTGTGCGGAGTCTGCACCTCCTCCCCGTGTCTGCGTGGGTTTCCACCGGGTGCTCCGGTTTCCTCCCACAGTCCAAAGATGTGCAGGTTAGGTGGATTGGCCATGATAAATTGCCCTTAATGTCCAAAATTGCCCTTGGTGTTGGGTGGAGGTGTTGAGTTTGTGTAGGGTGCTCTTTCCAGGAGCCGGTGCAGACTCAAAGGGCCGAATGGCCTCCTTCTGCACTGTAAATTCAATGATAATCTATGATTAATCTAGGACAAAGGTTCGGCACAACATCGTGGGCCGAAGGGCCTGTTCTGTGCTGTATTTTCTATGTTCTATGTTCTATCCCCCAACACGTCCAGCCCAGCCACGGACTCGACCTCGACTCCACCCCCGAAATATACACTCCGCCTCGGAATGCCCAATGTCTGCAGCACCAGAGACAGCGACTGTGACTCGGACGATAGCCACAGCACGCCTCCCTACTATCCCCATGCAACAGGACCCACACCCAGCGAATCTGACCACGATTCGAGTGATCCCTTCATGATCACTTTCCCAAACAAACCCCACCACTGACCACCGACCTACCATGATGACCTCGATTCCGTCCCCACACAACTAGACACCATCTATTGGCACCGAGACAACTCATACAGACTCGTCCGAAACGACGAGAGCGACCCCAAATCACACCATGCAGCCCTATCAACCTTAATACATTCAAGAGTTTGGCACCCGGGAGAAGATGACGACCTTGAGTCTGACTCCCAAAACGAGAACCCCTTTGCGACCCTGTTCGCAACCGATAACTGAGGTGTCCAGATGATGTCTTACAAGGAACCGCTTGGGAGAAAACGGTGTCCTTTCTGATGGAACCTGCAGCATGTTTTATGTTGTTTGTAAGTTTGTTAAATGTTGTTTGTCAGACCGCAACATTTTTTTTCACGGCCCCGCGCCTTTTCGGCCGAAACCTCTGAGGACTTGCCCACAGAGATTTGCTATTGGCCAGACGCTAGTTCAGAGGAACTAGTTTGTCTGCAGAGACTTGTTAAGGTCCCAGACGCCAGTTCAGCGGAACTCGTCTGTCGACAGATACCACACGCCCGTTCATAACTGCCCTTCTGGTTCGAGGGAAGAACCACGACGGCAGCCCACCACGATGACTACATTTCTTGCCCGTTATTGTCGGTTGCTCAGGCAGTGGAGAAACGGCTTGGGACCCGCCCTGCCTGGGAACCCCCCTCTGGTCAGCTACGCTCGGGTAGGAGAGACACGGCATTGGTAGCCGTCCTACCCGGGGACTCCATCCAACTCTTACCCGTCGCGGCCCATACGCACCGCATTTTGGAAATTTTAGTTCAAAAAGTTTTGTTTGTTTCAGGTAACCCTTAGGTTGCCAACCATATGCTATTTACATCCTGAAACATTTGGATGGTAAATCGCACAGTCTGCAAGACAGCTCGCACTGGTTCATTATCTGTATGTGTGTCTTGTCCTGAAATTCGGTTTTTGGGGAAAAAAAATGAGGGAGTCATACATAGTGACCAATTATAAAGGGAGTAATTGGCACTAAAGGACAGACAGACTATCGTACGAGATGTTAAACCAAGATAGTTACAGACACTATGCTTGTTTCCACAGAACTCCAGAAGCTCCAGGACCGGAGAAGAGAAGGGAAGAGAAGAGAAGAGATGTGAAAGAAGACGCACCATGAGGACATCCTCCGGATTGTGCATCGTGATAATGGGCATTTGGTTGCGCGTGAACACGAACCCCATGACCTCAAGTCCCCAGCCGTTAATGATTCATTTCCCCACAGTACCCAGAGCCCAGTCACCAGCGACACCACACCATCATGGTGTGCCAGGTTTATAACCTGGTATTCCCTGTCCTACGTGACAGAAACCTTACTGGTATTGGCGATACTCTGCTGCATTGTGCAGACTATGCGTCTAAGAAAATGGAGAAGGAGAGCCTACCGCGCTCGCACCCCTGTATATAGGATCAGATCCCCTATTTTTGGATACGACCAGACCCCCGGCCCCGCGATCTATAATAAAGAGCATTCGTTTGCGTTTTTGTTGTAAATTAAGAAATGTTCATGAGCAATTGTACGATCCTGAGCTTGACTGCCAAGCCAGGAAAATGTGTATAAACTGCTATGATTTTGTTTGTATGGTTGAGGAAGTTAGAGTGATGAAATGTTTACGTGAGTGTAGTTTATTAAGGATAGTTAGAGGTTCCCAATTCCTTGTTTTGTACTGCATGTCCCTGTTTGACATAGCACCCCTTAGAATTGTCAGTTAAACATTTTTTTTGCATAGTTATGGTCAGTGTAGAGGCCATGAAAGAAGTGCTCACCAGGTCAGGGAATGGAAAGCAACGTAGTTATGTGACCCTTCACGCTTTGCGTTAGGATCACAAGGAGCGTGTGTAGCCACCACAATTGGCCAACTCCCGATTTAAAATGGCGAACGTCAAAGGCTGATAGGAAAGTCAGCCAACATAGATAGAAATCAGCAGCTGCAGGTTTGCTGTGTATTTACCTCTGCAAAGGCCAGACAACATCGATACCAGCGACCAACAGCATAACAATATAGCAGCCATCTGCATACTGATGAGCAATCCCCGGGAACAATATGGTCTTTTCTTCAGCGTGTTGGAGGCTGAGCTGACACAGAGAAACTGGGAGCAGGAGGAGTAGGCCACTTGGGCCAGTGAGCTTGTTTTGCCATTCAATATGATCATGGCTGGGCGGGATTCTCCCCCCCCCCCCCAGCCGCGTGCTTCCTGGCTGCGCATGGTTCAATGGCGGTGGGACTCAACCTGCCTGCCGCTGTCAATGGCCATTGAAACCACGCCACCCCACGGCGAAACCCGTTGGCGGGGGTGTGCTGCTGGGGGAAAAGTGGATTCTACCGACCACAGAATTCCGACCAGTAACTATCTGAACGGCATTCTCTCACTCTCTCCCCTTGATGCCTTTCGCGTCTAGAAATCAATCTATTTCTTAAATATATTCAATGACTTGGCCTTCTGTGATAAAGAATTCCACAGGTTCGCCACCCTCTGAGTTAAGCAATTTCTCCTGATCTCAGTCCTAAATAGTGTAGCCACCAAAATTGGCCAACTCCCGATTTAAAATGGCGAACGGCAAAGGCTCTGCAAAGGCCAGACAACATCGATACCAGCGACCATCAGCATAACAATATAGCAGCCATCTACATGCTGATGAGCAATCCCCGGGAACAATAAGTAACATTTGGGACAAACAAAGCAAAGCCAGACTCCTCAGCGCCAGCAGGAGCCAACACAAAGGAGGTGAACGAGCACCTCAAGACCGCCCATCGATCAGGGAACCGCTCCAGTATTGGAGAAATTGAACCAAGCGATTGGGACAAAGTCCAATCACTTGGGACCAGGTACAGGGTCCGCCCCGAAAGGCGGGAAGCCCCTGGGGAGTATAAGAGTTAAGCCCCAAGTTCAAATCGCTCTCTTCACCTCTTCATCCTGCCCGGGTCACCCAGCAACACAAACCAACATTGACCGTGACCGGTGCAGTGACCACCGAACGAAGTAAGTCTTAATTCAACGCTCGCTACGAGATAGGCGCTCCTAGCTACCAATCCGTACCAACTTCGAATCCCGCAGACTCAGAACCCGAACGAAAGGCCATTTGTTCCCCTGACCTGGTGGGCCAGTCCGAAGTTAAGTATAGGCCTGTTAGTTGTAGAAGTAGCTTAGACATATAATTTGTGCATGAGTAGCGATTACTGTGTATAATAAATGTGCTTTGATTTGAATCTTACTAATCGGTGTATTGGGTTATTGATCATTACTCGGACTTGACCTCGTGGCAGTATCATAAAGATACCTGGCGACTCGAGAGCAAAGGTAATAAAACAGAGCAATTGAATCAAGGAGAAAGTTAGCAACAATAGCCTATCCTATATCCTGAGACGGTATCCCTTCATCTTTATATTCCCAGCCAGGGCAAACATCATCCCTGCTTCTGGTCTGTCCAGCCCTGTCAGAATTTTATACATTTCAATTAAATCCTCTCTCATTCTTCTATATTTCAGTGAATACAGGCCCAGTTGACCCAATCTCTCCTCCTACGACAAACCCCCATCCCAGGAATCAGTCTGATGAACATTCGCTGCACTCCCTCAAAGGCAAGTATATCTTTTCTGAGGGAAGGAGACCAACACTGCACACAATACTCCAGGTGTGGTCTCACCAATGCCCTGTACAGCTGTAGTAAGACATCCCTGCTCCTGTACTCGAGTCCTCTTGAAATGAAGGCCAACATACCTTTTTCATTGCTCCTTGCATGCTTACTTTCAATGACTTTTGTACAAGAACATCCAGATTCTCCTGTACATCAACATATCCCAGTCTATCACCATTTCAGTCACACTCTGCCATTCTGTTATGCCAACTAAAGTGAACAATTTGACCCTTATCCCACATTGCACTACATCTGCCATGTATTTGCCCACTCACTCAACTTGTCTAAATTGCCTTGAAGCCTCTTTACTTCCTCCTCACTACTCACAATTCTACCTTGTTTTGTGTCATCAGCAAACTTGGAAATATTACATTTGATTCCCTCATTCAAATTGTTGACACATATTGTGAATAGCTGGAGCTCAAGCAGTGATCCATGTTTTACTCCACTGCCTTCCACTCTGAAAAAGTCTCCTTTATTCCAACATTCTGTTTCTTGTTTGCAAACCAATTCTCAGTCCATTCCAGTATGTGACACTTTAAATCAAAAGCTTTCTGAAAATCCAAATACATCGGGCGGGATTCTCTCCGCCCACGCCGGGTCGGAGAATCACCGGGCTGGGCGCGAATCGCGCGACGCCGCCACGGCGCCAGTCCGCCGATTTTCCGGTGAGCGGAGAATCGGCGTCATTGGTCGGCACTGCGCAGGTCGAGTGCCGCTCTACGCAGCCCCCCCCCCCCAGCGATTCTCCGCCAGGTGTGGGCTGAGTGGCCGCCTAAAAAAGCCCGAGTCCCGCCGGCGCCGTTCACATCTGGTCTTATGCGGCTGGACCTCGGCATCCATCCTGCGGGGGGGGGGGGGGGGGGGGCGTGGTGGGGGGCCCCGACCCCGGGGGGCCTCCACCGTGGTCTGGCCCACGATCGGGGCCTACCGATCGGTGGGCTGGCCTCTCGTGGTGGGGGCCTCTTTTGCTCCGCGCCGGCCTCTGTAGCCCTATGCCTAGTTGCATCGGGGCCAGCGCGGAGAAGGAAGCTACCATGCATGCGCGCATTCGCGCCGGTCGCAGCTCGCATGCGCAGACCCGCAGCGCCTATTTGACACCGGTATCGGCAGCTGGAGCGGTGTGGGTCGCTCCAGTGTCGTGCTGGCCACCTGTAGGGCAGAGAATCGCTGCACACAGTGGTCCGATGACTCCATCGTTAAACTCTCCAGTTTTTAAGCCAGCGTCAACACTCTGCCTTCAGATGGGAGAATACCACCCATCATATCCACTGGTTCTCCCTTATCTATTGTACTAGTTAATCATATCCACTGGTTCTCCCTTATCTATTGTACTAGTTAATCATATCCACTGGTTCTCCCTTATCTATTGTACTAGTTATCGCCACATAAAACTCCAATAAGTTTGTAAAGCATGATTTCCCTTTCATAAATCCATGTTGACTTTGTCTAATCCGATTGATGGTTTCTAAATGTCCTGTTATTGCATTCTTTATAATAGACTCTCTTGCAATGTTAGGCTAACCAGTCTGCAATTCCCTGTTTTTTCCCTCTCTCCTTTTTAAAATAGTTTGCCACTCTCCAATCTGCTGGGACTGTTCCAGATTCTACAGGATTTTGGAAGATGGCAACAAACTATTTCCATGACCAACTCCTACAGTACCCTTGGATATAGATTATCAACCCTGGGGATTATATCGCCTTTCAGTCCCATTAATTTCTCCAACACCATTTCTTTTTACTAACTTCCTGCAATTCCTGCTTCTTACCTTCTTTTCCGAGCATTTCTCAGAAGTTATTTGTGTCTTTTTCTCTGAAGGGGGGGATGAGGGGGAAGAGGGGGGGATGAGGGGGAAGATGGGCAGATGGTGGAGCTGGGCATGGAGGCGATTACAGTGCCCCGTACACGCCGGCTCTGGCGCACACGTTGTGCAACCTCTTGTGCCTGTCTGGACCCCATGTCCTTCCAATCCTCCGTATCCTTCTCATCAGATGAGGCCTGGCGTTCATTCCCCTCCTCCACCACGTTGCCCCTCTACTGCACGATGCTGTGGAGGATGCAGCAGGCTACCACGAGATGGAAGATCCTCCTAGCACTATACTGGAGGGCCCCTCCAGAGCGGTCCAGCACCTGAACCGCATTTTCAGGATGCCCAAGCACCACTCAATCACGCTCCTGGTCACAGCATGGGCGTCATTGTAGCGGGTCTCCGCGTCGGTCCGTGGCCTCCGTATAGACGTCATCAGCCACGACCGCAGCAGATAGCCCCTGTTGCCCAAGTGCCAAGCGCTCAATCGGGGGTGCACCTTGAAGGTGCCAGGAACCGTCGAGTGCGTCAGGATGAAGGCGTCATGCACATTGCCTGAGTATGGAGTGCAGATATGCACGATGTGCTGTTCATTGTCATACATAAGCTGCACGTTCATCGAGTGGAACCCCTTTTGGTTTGTGTAGAGCGACCTCTCATGGGCCGGTACTAGTAGAGGGACATGCATCATGTCAATCACCCCCTGGATCTGGGGCATCCAGTGAAGGTAGTGAACCCCACTGCCCGGGCATCCTTGTGGGCTCGGTCCACATTGAATTTGATATATTGTGCTCACTGGACATACGGGGCCTCCGAGACGGTGCGGATGCATTTGTACTCTGAGGTCTGTGAGATCCCAGACAGGTCCCCACATGGCACCTGGAAGGACCCCATGGCATAAAGGTTCAGGGCGACCATCACGTTGACGGCCACCGGGAGTGGGTGTCTACCCTCATACCCCCGGAGTTCCCAATGCACCATGATCCTGCAGATATGTCGCACTTCCCCCTGCTCAGCCAGAGTCTTCGATGGCATGCCTGGTCCGGCAGATCCTCGAATGACAGGCGCAGCTGGTACACACGAGACTTGATGCGGTGCCTCTTTCCCACCTCTTCCTCAGCCTGTTGGGCAGCTGGTTCGCCATCCTGACTGGCTGACCCCTGTTCCTCTGGTGCAGGCTCCGCTGCTGCAGGGTCCTCCCTGAACAGTTCCTGCTCGTGCAGTCTCAGTGCATTCCCCAGGGCTGCTGTGGCTAGGATGGAGGCCACCATTTCTGGATGAATTCCAAAGTCCATTGTCAGCAGTGGGTGAAAGGCAGACATGATAGCATGTTGCGTACCCTCCGTGCCCAACCAAGTCCCAGCCTGCACTGCAGCCCTGACCCCTCCCTGCATGCCCCCCTCCCCCATCCCCACACCCACCCCCGGCCATTCTCTCTGACACTCTGCCCTCAGCACTGCACCCTTGGCCCAGTCAGTGATCAGCACCGTGGGGGCCTCTGGCTCCAGCACCCATCCCCGCCTGCAGGGGTACCGGTGGCTGACGCTATCCATGAAAGCGGTATGCTCTGCGGCCCCTGTAGGGAGCCCTCCTGCAGGGGCTACTGTGGACGTCCCCCTTGGGTGGGCCGCGTGATGCGCTTCCAATGATGGCACCCAATTGTCAGTGGGTGGGGGGGGGCGATGTTGATTGAGTGGCGGTGGGGTGGATGAAGAGGTTGAGGGTGGGGGAGTTTGGGGGTGTCACTCTGCGCAACCATAGGCCAGAACACCTCAGTGCAGGAGATCGGGACGCCATTTTTAAATGGGGTCCCAATCTCTTACCCCTCCAACGCGATCCCCAGGCCCCCCCAAATCCCCAGCTCCCTATAAGGGGGTCCTCGGGCACTCCCCGCACCCCACCTCACATTGGCAAGGCACCCCCAAGCCCAATCCCCAGCACAAGAAAAATGCCATCCTGGCATCACCAGCCTAGTAGTGCCCCTGCTACCCAGGTAGTGCTATAATAGCACCCTGGTGGCAGTGCCAGGCTGGCAGTGCCCAGAGGTACCAGCAGTGCCAGGGTGCCATCCTGGCCCGAGGGCAACCATTTCCGGGCCTCGGAATCTCCTGGGAGGCCCCCCAAGTGCCATTCAGTCCAGTCCCTGTTTGTGGGGACCAGCATGTGAACAACGCTCGCCTGAGGGTTAAATCCCAGGGCCTCGGTAGATCAGGCGAACGCATATTAGAGTGAGACTAGCTGTCACTCATTTAAGACAGAAATGAGAAGAAAATATTTCTCTCAGAGCGTTGTGTATCTTTGGAACTTCCTTTGGCAGATCAATCAACAATCCCCTGTGTCCTTTTGGTCGTCATAGCAACTGCCTTCTTGATTCGCTGCATCCCAACAGTGCTGTTAGGGAGGAAGTTCCAGGAATTTGATCCAACGACATTGAAGAAATGGCAATATATTTCCAAGTCAGGGTGGTGAGTGACTTGGAGGGGAACCTCTAAGTGGTGGGGTTCCAAAGTATTTGCTGCTCTTGTCCTTCTTGATAGAATTTATTTACAGTGAAGAATGAGGCCATTCGGCCCATCGAGTCTGCACCAGCCCTTTGAAAGAGCACCCCATTTAAGCCCACACTTCCAACCTATCCCCATAACCCAGTAACCCCACCCAACCTTTTTGGACACTAAATTTAGCATGGCCGATCCACCTAACCTGCACATCTTTGGAAGGAAACCGGAGCACCCGGAGGAAACCCATGCAGACACGGGGAGAACGTGCAGACTCCACACAGACAGTGACCCAAGCGGGAATCGAACCCGGGACCCTGGAGCTGTGAAACAACTGTGCTAACTACTGTGCTACCGTGCTGCCCTTAGTGGGTTTGGAAGGTGCTGTCTAAGGAACCTTGGTGAGTTACTGCAGTGAATCTTGTAGATGGTACACATTGCTGCCAGGTCAGATAGCTCAGTTGGCTGGATGGCTGGTTCATGATGCAATAATAATAATCTTTATTATTGTCACAAGTAGGCTTACATTTGCACTGCAATGAAGTTACTGTGAAAAGCCCCTAGTCACCACACTCCGGTGCCTGTTTCGGGACACTAAGGGAGAATTCAGAATGTTCAATTCACCTAACAGCACTTCTTTCGGGACTTGTGGGAGGAAACCGGAGCTCCCGGAGGAAACCCACACAGACATGGGTAGAACGTGCAGACTCTGCACGTACAGTGCAGGTTTACAGGGCCGGTTTAGCTCAGTGGGCTAGACAGCTGGTTTGTAACGCAGAATCAAGGCCAGCAGCGTGGGTTCAATTCCCGTACCGGCTTCGCCGAACAGGCGCTGGGATGTGACGACTAGGAGCTTTTCGCAGTAACTTCATACTTGTGACAATAAAATATTATTATTATTACAGTGACCCAAGCCAGGAATCAAACCTGGGACCCTGGCATTGTGAATCCACAGTGCTAGCCACTGTGCTACCATGCTGCCCTGCAGAGCAATGCTAACAACATGGGTTCAATTCTTGTACCGGCCAAGGTTATCCATGAAGGCCCCACCCTCTTAACCTTGCCCCTTGCCTGAGGTGTAGTGATACACTGGTTAAATCATCACCGGCCATCTCTCTCTCTCTCAAAGTGGAAAGCAGCCTATGGGACTATGTGACTTTCATTTCATTTTCATTCGCTGCGTGTCGGTGGTGGGGGCACTGAATATTTGTAGATAGTGACAATCAAGCTGGTTGCTTTGTCCTGGATGGTGTTGAGCTTCTTGAGTGTTGTTGGAGCGGCACTAGGCAACTGGAGAGTGTTCCATTAAACTCCTGACTTGTGCCTTGTAGATGGTGAACAGGCTTTGGGGGGTCAGGAGGTGAGTTACTCGCTGTAGGATTATTAGCCTTTGGCCTGCTCTTGTAGCCACTGTATTAATATGGCTAGTCCAGTTCAGTTTCTGATCAATGGTAACCCCAGGATGTTGATTGTGGGGATTGAGCGATGATAATGCCATTGAATGTCAAGGGGCGATGGTTGGTTCTCCCTTGTTGGAGATGGTCATTGCCTGGCACTTGTGTGGCACGAATATTACTTGCTACTTGTCAACCCAAGCCTGGATATTGTCCAGGTCGTGCTGCATTTGGACATGGACTGCTTCAGTATCTGAGGATTCACGAATGAAATGAAAAGAAAATCGCTTATTGTCACAAGTAGGCTTCAAATGAAGTTACTGTGAAAAGCCCCTAGTCGCCATATTCCGGCGCCTGTTCGGGGAGGCTGTTACGGGAATTGAACCGTGCTGCTGGCCTGCCTTGGTCTGCTTTAAAAGCCAGCTATTTAGCCCTGTGATAAACCAGCCGCTGAACATTGCAATCATCCGCAAACATCCCCACTTCTGACCTTATGATGGAGGGATGGTCATTGATGAAGCAGCTGAAGAGGTTGGGCCTAGAACACTACCCTGAGGAACTCCTGCAGTGATATAATGAAACTGAAGTGATTGGCATCCAACAACCACAAATCATCTTCCTTTTTGCCAGTAGAGAGATCTCCTCCTGATTCCCATTGACTTCAGCTTTGCTCGGGCTCCTTGAGGCCAGACTCAGTCAAATGCTGCCTTAATGTCAAGGGCAGTCACCCTTGTCTGAGGAGGTACTGTTTCATAGGACTGTTAATATATGCCCCATCACTTTACTTATTATTGAGAGTAGACTGATGGGGCGGTAATTAGCCATGTTGGATTTGTACTGCTTTTTGTGTACAGGAATACCTAAACAATGTTTCACATCGCAGGGTAGATGCCAATGTTGCAGCTGTACTGGAACAACTTGGCTTGGGGTGGGGCAAGTTCTGGATAACAAGTCTTAAATGCTACTGCTGGAATATTGTTAGGGCCCAGTCTGGGTTAGTTCAAAGTTGAGGGAAGATTCATGAGATGTGTTAAAAATCTTCAGTGGTTTTGGTAGAGTAAATAAGGTGGCATAGGACAAGTAGCTAGAGGACATGCATAATAATTGGCAAGCTGGAGGTGATGTGTGGAATCATTTTATCACGGAGCAAATTGCTCTGATCAGGGCTGCACTGCTGACAGGGTGGTGGATGCAGATTCACCATTAACTTTCCAAATAGAGACTTCCGGGTGCGGCTATGCAGAGCTAGGTCGCATGTTCAGTAGCTCCCGCTTGGAACGGACTTTTGGGCTCTTTACAGGGCCCCCACGGCATTTGTTTGACATTTCCCGGTGTGGGAAGAAGACTGCAACATTCCCCCGACAGTGTCCCCCAGGAATGGTATGTCTCTCGGTTACCAGACCCGGCAGAAACAGTAAAAGATATTGCTGTAACTACAGGATAAACAGAGCCTCTTCCAGCATGCAGGCGGGGGAAGGGCAAGCTTAAAGCTGCAAGCTGACCTGAGGGCCTTTATTAAAGGTGAATTCTAGCAGCAGAGGGAACAACTGTGAAAAGATCTACCAAGGCCACTGAAGAAGCGGGGACGAGGCTTCTGGTGGTGGCCATGGAGGAGTAGGTCGTGCATTCGGCAGCTCCCGTCTGGTATGGACTCTCAGACCTTTTTCAGGAGTTTCTACAGACTTTTTGGGGCAGATTGGTGAAGCGAACACTGCCAAAAGGATTCCCTCTCGAGACTTCTGGTTGCGGCTATGCGGAGCTAAGTCGCACATTCGGTGGGTCCCGCAAAAACGGACTTTTGGGCTCTTTTCAGGGCCCCCAAGGGCACTTTTCAACGTTTCCCGATGTGGGAAGGAGTTAATAATAGCTCCCCGTCAGTACATGGCTTTAACTAGGAGCGGGGCGACAAAAAAGGTGGTGGTGGACCAGGAGAAGGAAGGGAAGAAGGACAAAATGGCGGCAGGCGGAGACCAGGCAGCGTGGAGGCAATGGGCGGAGGAGCAACAGGAGGGTATCCAGCGCTGCCTCAGAGAGATTAAAACGGACCTGCTAGAGCCGATGAAGGCTTCTATTGATAAGCGGCTGGAAACACAGACGGCCCAGGGGGTGGCGGTCCGAGAGGCTCGACAAAAGATCTCTGACAATGAGGACGAGATCTTAGTCCTGGCGGTAAAGGTGGAGGCGCATGAGGCGCTCCACAAGAAATGACAGGAGCGGTTCGAGGAGATGGAGAATCGGTCGAGGCGGAAGAATCTGCGGATTCTGGGCCTCCGGGAGGGGCTGGAGGGGCCCGACGTGGGGGCCTATGTGGTCACCATGTTGAACTCGCTGATGGGAGTGGGGTCCTTCCAGGGGACCCTGGAGCTGGAAGGGGCCCATAGAGTGCTGGCGAGGAGGCCCAAGGCTAATGAGCCTCCGCGGGCGGTGCTGGTGCGGTTCCATCGGTTCGTCGATTGGGAGTTTGTGCTCAGGTGGGCCAAGAAGGACAGGAGCAGCAGGTGGGAGAACGCGGAGGTTCGGATACACCAGGACTGGAGTGCGGAGGTGGCGAAGAGGAGGGCCGGGTACAATCGAGCGAAGGCGGTGCTGCACAGGAAGGGGGTGAAGTTTGGCATGTTGCAGCCGGCGCAACTGTGGGTTACCTACAAGGACCGGCACCATTATTTTGAGTCTCCGGAGGAGCCGGTGGGGGGGGGGGGGGGGGGGCCTTTGCATTGTTTTGGGTTTCTTTTTCTCTGTGTTTTTCTCTTTCGGGTTGGGGAGGGTGGATGGGGCGGGCTGGGCACTGTTTTGGTTGGTGGCGGGGCCTGGTAGGTGGAGAGCGCGGGCTTTTTTCCCGCGCCGAAGACTGGGGGGGACGGGACCGGGGCGGGGAAGCGATGATTGTTTCCCGCGCTTAGAACGGAGGGGGGAGGGGGAGAGCCTGTGGATGGGGAATGGAAGAGGAGGGTGTGTCACACAATGGGAGGAGTCAAAGGAGAGGCGGGAGTGGCCGGGGTCAGCTGGAGTCAGCTGACTTGCGGAAGTGCAATGGGGGGAGTAAACCAGCTAGGATGGGTCCTAGCCGGGGGGGGGGGGGGGGGGGGGGGAATCGAGTTGCTGCTGCTAAGGTCAAGGAGGAGCTGGAGTGAGTGGGGGGGGGGGTCGAGACGGGGGTATGCCGCTGTGGGGAACGGGCTGGGTGTGGGGTGCGGGCGCGTGGCTGTCCGAGGAGGGGTCATGGCTAGTCGGCGGGGGAGGGGGGCGGGTAGCCCCCTGATCCGGCTGATAACCTGGAATGTAAGGGGACTGAATGGGCCGGTTAAGCAGGCCCGCGTGTTCGCGCACCTGAAGGGGCTCAAGGCAGATGTGGTTATGCTCCAGGAGACACACCTGAAGGTGGCAGACCAGGTAAGACTGAGGAAAGGGTGGGTAGATCAGGTGTTTCACTCGGGGCTAGATGCCAAAAATCGAAGGGTGGCGATCTTGGTAGGAAAGAAGGTGTTATTCGAGGCGTCGAGCATTGTGGCAGATAATGGCGGTAGGTATATAATGGTAAGTGGTAAGTTGCAGGGAGAGAGGGCGGTACTGGTAAATGTGTATGCTCCGAACTGGGACGATGCGGGTTTTATGCGGCGTATGTTGGGTCGGATCCCAGACTTGGAAGTGGGGGGTCTGATAATGGGGGGAGACTTTCACACGGTGTTGGATCCGGCACTGGATCGCTCCAGGTCTAGGACGGGTAGGAAGCTGGCGGCGGCTAGAGTGTTGAGGGGATTTATGGACCAGATGGGAGGGGTGGACCCTTGGAGATTTGCAAGGCCGGGGGCTAGGGAATTTTCATTCTTCTCTCATGTCCATAAGGCTTATTCTCGAATCGACTTTTTCATTTTGAGTAGGGCGTTGATAGCGAGAGGAGAGGATACCGAGTATTCGGCAATAGCCATTTTGGACCACGCCCCGCATTGGGTGGACTTGGAGATGGGGGAGGAGAGGGACCAGAGCCCGCTGTGGCGCTTGGAGGTGGGGCTGTTGGCGGACGAGGTGAGCGAGTGGGTCCGAGGAAGTTTAGAGAGGTACTTGGAGACCAACGACAATAGGGAGGTCCGAGTGGGGATGGTATGGGAGGCACTGAAGGCGGTGGTGAGGGGAGAGCTGATCTCCATTAGGGCCCACAAGGAGCAGAAGGAGAGGGAGAGGCTGGTGGGGGAGATGGTGAGGGTAGACAGGAGGTATGCGGAAGAGCCTGAGGAAGGATTGTTGAGGAAGAGGCACAGCCTCCAGGCCGAATTCGACCTGGTGACCACCAGTAAGGCGGATGTGCCGTGGAGGAGGGCCCAGGGTCGGTCTACGAGTATGGGGAAAAGGCAAGCCGGATGCTGGTGCGTCAGCTTCGGAAGCGGGATGCAGCTAGGGAGATCAGGGGAGTTAAGGACAGGGGAGGGAGCGTGTTGCGGAGTGGGGTTGGCATCAATGGGGTCTTCAGGGACTTCTACGAGGAATTGTACCGATCCGAGCCCCCACGGGAGGAGGGAGGATTGGGCCGTTTCCTGGACCAATTGAGGTTTCCAAAGGTGGAAGAGGGACTGGTGGCGGGACTGGGGGCCCCAATTGGGCTGGAGGAGCTGATCAAAGGGATAGGAAGCATGCAGGCGGGGAAGGCACCGGGGCCGGACGGTTTCCCGGTCGAGTTCAATAAAAAATATATGGACCTGTTGGGCCCGCTGTTAGTTAGGACCTTTAACGGGGCAAGGGAGGGGGGGGCTTTACCCCCGACGATGTCCCAGGCACTGATCTCCTTGATCCTGAAGCGAGACAAGGATCCCCTGCAATGTGGGTCTTACAGACCGATTTCCTTGCTAAATGTAGATGCCAAGGTGCTGGCGAAGGTCTTAGCCACGAGGATTGTGTGCCGCAGATCATCCATGAAGACCAGACGGGGTTTGTGAAGGGGAGACAGTTGAACGCGAATGTGCGGAGGCTTTTGAACGTTATCGTGATGCCGGCGAGGGAGGGGGAGGCGGAGATAGTGGTGGCGATGGACGCTGAGAAAGCCTTCGCTAGGGTAGATTGGGGGTACCTGTGGGAGGTGCTGAAAAGGTTTGGGTTTGGGGAGGGGTTTGTCAGGTGGGTTAGGCTGTTGTATGAGGTCCCGATGGCGAGTGTGGCCACAAATAGGAGGAGGTCCGAGTTGAGGTCCGAGTACCTTCGGTCGCACCGAGGGACGGGACAGGGGTGTCCCCTGTCCCCGCTGCTCTTCGCACTGGCGATTGAACCCCTGGCTATGGCACTGAGGGAGTCGAGGAACTGGAGGGGGTTGGTGCGGGTGGGGAGAAGCATAGGGTGTCGCTTTATGCGGACGACCTGCTGCTGTATGTGGCGGACCCGGTGGGAGGAATGCCAGAGGTAATGAGGATCCATAGGGAATTCGGGGACTTTTCGGGGTACAAGCTCATTATGGGGAAGAGCGAGCTGTTCGTAGTTCAGCTAGGGGACCAGGAGAGGGGGATTGGCGAGCTCCCACTAAAAAGGGTGGAGAGGAGCTTCAGATATTTGGGGGTCCAGGTGGCCAGGAGCTGGGGGGCCCTGCATAGGCTTAACTTTACAAGGCTGGTGGAGCAAATGAAGGAGGGGTTCAAGAGGTGGGACGCGTTGCCGCTGTTCTTGGCGGGTAGGGTGCAGTCAATCAAAATGACGGTGCTCCCAAGGTTTTTGTTCCTGTTCCAGTGCCTCCCCATGTTTATCCCGAAGGCTTTTTTCAGGCGGGTTAACAGGAGTATAATGGGGTTTGTGTGGGCGGGAGGGACTCCGAGGGTGAGAAGGGTGTTCCTGGAGGGGAGTAGAGATAGGGGGGGACTGGCGCTGCCCAACCTCTGTGGGTACTACTGGGCCGCCAATGTGACGATGGTGCGCAAGTGGGTGATGGAGGGGGAGGGGGCTGCATGGAAGAGGCTGGAGACGGCGTCCTGTGTGGGTACGGGTCTGGGGGTGCTGGCAACGGCGCCGCTGCCGCTCCCTCCAAGGAGGTATACCACGAGCCCGGTGGTGGTGGCGGCCCTCAAAATTTGGGGGCAGTGGAGGCGGCATAGGGGGGAAGTTGGGGCCTCGGTGTGGACCCCATTACGGGGGAACCACTGGTTCGCCCCAGGAAGAACAGGTGGAGGGTTTTCGGGGTGGCACAGGGCAGGGATACGAAAGTTGGGGGACCTGTTTGTGGACGGGAAGTTCGCGAGCTTGGGTGAGCTGGAGGAGAAGTACGGGCTCCCCCCTGGGGTACACCTTCAGGTACTTACAGGTAAGGGCGTTTGCCAGACGGCAGGTGATGGAATTCCTGCGGCTACTGCCACACACAGTACAGGACAGGGTGCTCTCGGGGGGGTGGGAGTGGGGAAGATCTCGGAAACTTACCAGGTGATGCAGGAGGAGGAGGAGGCCTCGGTGGTGGAGTTGAATGGTAAGTGGGAGGAGGAGTCGGGAGAGGAGATCGAAGAGGGGACGTGGGCAGATGCTCTAGGGAGGGTGAATTCTTCCTCTTCGTGCGCGAGGCTCAGCCTCATACAGTTTAAGGTGCTGCACAGGGCACACATGACTGGGACAAGGATGAGCCGGTTCTTTGGGGGCGAGGACAGGTGTGTTAGGTGCTCAGGGAGCCCAGCAAATCACACCCATATGTTCTGGGCATGCCCAGCGCTGGAGGAATTTTGGAAGGGCGTAGCGAGGACGGTGTCGAGAGTGGTAGGATCCAGGGTCAGAACGGGCTGGGGGCTCGCAATATTTGGGGTGGCAGAGGAGCCGGGAGTGCAGGAGGCGAAAGAGGCCGGAATTCTGGCCTTTATGTCCTGGTAGCCCGGCGAAGGATTCTCCTTCAGTGGAAAGATGCGAGGCCCCCAAGCGTGGAATCCTGGATCAGCGATATGGCAGGGTTCATTAAATTGGAGAGAGTGAAATTCGCCTTGAGACAGTCGGTACAAGGGTTCTTTAGGTGGTGGCAACCGTTCTTAGACTTTCTGGCCGAAAGATAGACAGTGGTCAATGGCAGCAGCAGCTCGCGGGGGGGGGGGGGGGGGGGGGGGGGGGGGGGGGCGGTTTACTTTATTTTTGTTTATGTTATTTACACTGGAGGGTCTGAGGGGGTGTATACACCTGTTGTGTTAAGTCGGGGTGTTAATGTTAATTTATTATTTATGTAAAGTGGGGGAGGGGTTTGGGGGGTTGCTTTTTTAGATTGTGTTTTGTACTTAACCCTGTTGGGTTCTTTTTTCTTTCTCATTTTGTTATTGATATTTTATGAAAACCTTTAATAAAAATTATTTTTTAAAAAACTTTCCAAATAGAATTGGTTAAATACTTGAAACGATGCTGGGCAATGGGGAAAGTGTGAGACTAATTTGATCCTTCATTGACCAGCATGATGGATTGAATGGCTACGATGAGTGATAGAGCCAAGTGTGCAGAGGACATGAAAGTCTGCAGAGGGAAATAGATCGTTTAAGTGAGTGGGCAAGGGTCTGGCAGGTGGAGTTCAATGTGAGGTCATCCATTTTGGTAGGAATAACAGCAAAATGGACTATAATATAAATGGTAAAATTTGCAGCACGTTGCTGTGCAGAGGGACCTGGGTGCCCTTGTGCATGAATCGCAAAAGGTTGGTTTGCAGGTGCAGCAGGTAATTAAGAAGGCAAATGGAATTTTGTCCTTCATTGTTGGAGGGATGGAGTTTAAAAGCAGGGAGGTTATGTTGTCGCTGTATATGGTGCTGGTGAGGCCACACCTGGAGTACTGTGTACAGCTTTGGTCTCCTTATGAAAGGATGTACTAGCACTAGAGGGGGTGCAGAGGAGATTCACTAGGTTGATTCCGAAGTTGAGAAGATTGGCTTATGAGGAGAGACTAAGTAGACTTGGACTATATTAATTGGAATTTAGAAGAATGAGGGGGGATGTTTTTGAAACATATAAAATTATGAAGGGAATAAATAAGATAGAAATGGGGAGGTTTTTTCCACTGGCGGGTGAAACTAGAATTAGTGGGCATAGCCTCAAAATAAGGGCAAGCAGATTTAGGACTGAGTTGAGGAGGAACTTCTTCACCCAAGGGGTTGTGTATCTGTGGATTTCCCTGCCCAGTGAAGCAAGTGAGGCTACCTCATTGAAAGTTTTTAAGGTAAAGGCAGATAGAGTTTTGAACAGTAAAGGAATAAAAGGTTATGGTGAGCGGGCGGGTAAGTGGAGCTGAGTCCACAAAAAGATCAGCCATGATCCTATTGAATGGCGGAGCAGGCTCGAGGGGCCAGATGGCCTACTCCTGCTTCTAGTTCTTATGTTCTAATAGCCTTCCTTAGTGCGGTATCACTGTTCTCCAATAATTATGGCCAGCAATGCTAAATATCTCCATGATTTACCAGTTAATTGAAAGTAATTAATTAATTAAGATAACCAAATGTAATTAATTCATGAATTGATCCATCTCACAAGAAAGGTAGTTATAATTATCTACTACTGGCACATTATTATTTCGCCCCAACAGTATAATTTCAATAGGAAAGACCAAGAATTTTAAATCATGCTAACAAAAGTTTAAGTTGCTTTGTATTTGTAACATTAGCAGCAAGAGGATTGTTATTCCCATTGCTAATTTTCCACACAAGAGTGTATACATGAATGCTCAATTATTTCAGAAGTTAGGCAGATGGATAGTTCATAGAGAGACGGTACATCACACAGCTAATAGATATCATTAAATAGATAGACAATTTATGATGCTTGTTCAGTTTGGTGTACAAGCTAAAACATGCTGATACCAGAAGGCAGAGAATCATCAAAATTTATGGCACAGAAGGAGGCCATTCGGCCCATCGTGCCTGTGCTGCACATTGCAATAAAAAGCCAGATTCTGATGTTAAGGGATAAATATTGTCCAGGACACTGAAGAGAACTCCCCTACTCTTCTTCAAAGTAATGTCATGGGGGCAGCACGGTGGCGCAGTGAGTAGCACTGCTGCCTCACGGCGCCGAGGTCCGAGGTTCGATTCCAGCTCTGGGTCACTGTCCGTGTGGAGTTTGCACATTCTCCCCGTGTTTGCGTGGGTTTTGCCCCCACAAGCTAAAGATATGCAGGGTAGGTGGATTGGCCATGCTAAATTTCTCCTTAATTGGAAAAAGAAATTCTCTAAATTAAAAAAAAAGTAATGCCATGGGATCTTTTGCATCCACCTGTGAGGACAGACAGGAGACTCAGTTTAGCATCTTATCTAATAATATGGTGATCCCTCAGCCCTGCAGAGACTTCTTCTGACTAAGAGACAAGAGAGCAAATAACTGAGCGACAGGCAACAAAGCAGGTTAATATATAGAGATTTCCGCTTTTACTACTGTCATCTCTCATTTTAATTGTTTTTTTAATTTATCATATTGTTGAAAAAGGAGACATGCTGTTGAAGTTTTTCATTTTGCACTTATCAGGACAGACAGAAGAATGCCAAATTTAAAAGGGTGCAACAATTTATACTGCTGATTGGCTAGCAAGTGAACTCTGATTAACCAACCTGTTGTCATGGAGAATGGACCATGGAACTATTGTCCCCCATCTTTTTGTTTAAGTCAATGGCTTTTGTTCCTTTTACTGCAGAGGACAGGTACCCGTACATGAATGTATGTAGCTTCTAGAAAGCGTAAATGAGCCACATTGTGAGTCATAGAAACATAGAATCCCGACAGTGCAGAAGGAGGCCAGTCGGCCCATCAAGTCTGGATCTACCCTTCAAAAGAGCAACCTATCTAGGCCCAAGCCCCCATCCTATCCCCATGACCACACCTAATCCTTTGGACATTAAGTGGAAATTTAACATGGCCAATCCAACTAACCTTCACATCTTTGGACTGTGGGAGGAAACCGGAGCATCCGGAGGAAACCTCTGCAGACACAGGGAGAAAGTGCAAACTCCAGAGTGAGGCCGGAATTGAACCCAGATCCCTGGTGCTGTGATGCAGCATTGCTAAGCACTGTGCCACCGTGCCTCCCACTGATAATTTTAAATTGTTTATCAGTGTAATTCTTAGCGCATTCAGGATTGCTCAGCAAGTGCTGTCCAGTCCATCACACAAACCTGCTTCCCATCCATTGACTCCACCTATACCTCCCGCTGCCTGGGGAAAGCGGGCAGCATAATCAAAGATCCCTCCCACCTGACTTACTCACTCTTCAAAATTCTTCCATTGGGCAGGAGATACAGTAATCTGAGAACACGCACGAACAGACTCAAAAACAGCTTCTTCCCCGTTGTTACCAGACTCCTAAATGACCCTCTTATGGACTGACCTCATTAACACTACACCCTGTATGCTTCATCCGATGCCAGTGCTTATGTAGCTACATTGTATATGTTGTGTTGCCCTATTATGTATTTTCTTTTCTTCCCTTTTCTTCCCATGTACTTAATGATCTGTTGAGCTGCTCGCAGAAAAATACTTTTCACTGTACCTCGGTACACGTGACAATAAACAAATCCAATCCAATTGCGGAATCACATATCCCACCTCTTCCTCCAGGTACCATGCCCTAAGAGGGCATTGGTGACAATAGATATCCATGGGATTGGTCCATGTTTTTGCTTGGCAAAGCACTGCAGTGTTTTGTCATCTGCAGTATGTCTCTTTACTATCTGCCATCAGGCATATTGGAAGGACTTGGCCATGTTATGAACACACCTCTGTGGCTATCAAGCCCTGAAATGGAATTTGAATCCAGGGATTCTAGTCCAGAGATAGGGGCACTACCATTGCACCACAAGACCTCTGGAATCATGACTAACGTTACTAACATTCTGAGTTTTGCAAGCACCGGTTGGTTGAGTACGGATGTGTTGTTTGATACGATCTGCCAGTTTTTGGGACATTTGGGCCTACATGCCTAGCATCACACTGACACTGAAATTCATATACCACATTACCCATTTGTGTGATAGGCAGAAGTACTTTTTGTTGCTTGATGGCAACATTAAGTTAGAGGCGAAAACCACTCATGTTGCTACTCATAATAGCAGCGGGAAACAGCTCACTTCACCTGTTGCTCAAATCCCTCCGCAGGCAAATGGAACATAACCAGGCACTGTGCATTTTTATGAATTAAACAAAAGCCGAGGGGATAATAGCTTCCTGGTGCATTCTCCACGGTAGTGCTTCGACCAATCAGAGTCGACTTAGCAACCAATCAATAACCCTTTTTCCACATGCGGTTTAAATTGTTGCTCCCTTTGAAATTTGCCATTCTTGTGTCTGTCCTGATGATTTCAAGATGAAATGATTCGAAAGCATGTCACTTTCTTTCAGCAATCCTCAAGGTTTGCACTGCCAAGCAGCTACTTATCACAATGGCTCTAATTTGCATAATCAGTATTGTAAGATCACCCACCATACTCTCTTGTCACCATCAATCAGAAAAGGAAACATGGGGAACAAACACCAGCTTGCAAGGGAAGACTACTTCCACTTTTCCCTTTCGCTCTTTATTACTGAAAGGTTAGTTGATGGTGGAGGCTGATTTTGCTGTCTCAGTCGATGATGGGTGGCAAGGTTGGCAGCAGGTGATAAAAATGTGAGGATATTCGCTCTTGTTTTGTTATTCCTATTCAGCTCAGGCATAGAACATAGAACATTCAGTGCAGAAGGAGGCCATTTGGCCCATCGAGTCTGCACCGATCCATTTAAGCCCTCACTTCCACCCTATCCCATAACCCCTCCTACCCGTTTTGGTCACGAATGGCAATTTATCATGGCCAATCCACCTGCACGTCTTTGGACTGTGGGAGGAAACATGAGCATCCGGAGGAAACCCATGCAGACACGGGGAGAACGTGCAGACTCCGCACAGACAGTGACCCAGCAGGGAATCGAACCTGGGACTCTGGCGCTGTGAAGCCACAGTGCTAGCCACTTGTGCTACTGTGCTGCCCTGATGGGGCATGATGGGATGTAACAGGCAATGCAGCAGAGCACAGCAAACTAATGCTATAGATAAGCTTCCCAGCTTTTAGTTTTTAATTCATTTACACCAATAAATATCAAGATTTTACAATCATTCATGATTGTCATAGTGATTTTTAAAAAAAATGATTTGTCGCCTAAAAAATCGACATACTTGCCAAATCCTGTGCAATTTGCCGAATCATCTAATTTTGTATTTTGGTTCCAAATGCCATCTCTAGTATATGTAAGCTATAGGCGTTGCTCTCAATACACCATAAAATATTTATCTGAAGAAAATAAAATTAAGAAAGTATGAAAATAGTTTAGTTGGAAATGTTTGTGAGCTGTTTGTAACCATTTTTGCATCTGGAAAATGCAACCCTTTTCTTGATTTATTTTCGATGGATTATTTATCTTTACATCTAGGACGCTAATTGTGCTTGTGTCAATCCAACACACGTTCACACCCACCAGGAACTATGATACAAAACCATCCCTAACTTTGCATTCAGTCAAGAACTTGGAAATTTTACAGTGCTTTGCGCAACCACAGAGTGTGCCAAAGTGTTTTACAGCCAGTTAAGTACTTTGAAGCATACTCACTGTCTCAAAGTAAATTCTGAATTTCTTTGAAAAAGGTTGATGTAAGAATTGCAGATGTCACCCTCTGAATCTGAGATTAATTCATATTGCTGTGCTAGAGGAAAGGGTACTTTGCTCTTCAGCTCACTGTCTGATACCTGACCCAAAGAACCTCCTCTTTCTCCACTCCCAGTTGAACTATTCGCAAACTATTCTGGAACAATTGAAAATTATTTTCCTTTATCAATGCAACTTGGTGAATTTGGATTTCTGCCTACACTTTTCTAGCTCCAACTAGTGCAGTATCTGCAGTATTTTAACAGTGATGCCCAAGGTAACCACGATTAAACTAGTTCCTGACAGAGTTGTGGAGAGGTATAAGGTAGAGCTCCATATCACCCAGCCTATTGCATGAACAATAGCACAGCAGCAACATCTGATAAAACATTCCTTCGATGTGGGCCAACACTTAGACATTTTGAGGGCCGTTTTGCATTTGAGGCTGCAAACACTTTGATTCAGGAACCAATATACATTTAGAAGACTGTTTTACATATGAAGCTGCAAAAACTAAGTGGAACGTGCAAGTAAATGCATTTTTAAATCTAACGAATATATTAATCATACTGTGCCAGCTGCACTGATGAGAGTGGGTTTTGAGTTTTCAATAATGCAGTGTAGCAGTAACTAAACAAGCATAACATTAAATAAAAACAGAAAATGCTAGATAAACCCAGCAGGTGTGGTAGCGTCTGCATCCACTAAGGATCAATTCTTAATCCCTCCATTCCTCAGATAACATCATCTAAAAACCAGTATCGGTTTTCAGATGTATGCAAACCACACCCAGCTGACCACCGCCATCCTCAGCTCACTGTCTCTAAATTGTCAGACTGCTTGGCTGACATCCAGTCCTGGGCGAACACACCTCACTCCTTGATACTCTGAGGCAGTGCATTCCAGATTCTAACTACATAAGAAATGTTTTCTCGGATGGCGCCGTGGTTAGCACTGTTACCTCCCAGCGCCGAGGACCCGGGTTCGATCGCGGCCCGGGGTCACTGTCCATGTAGAGTTTGCACATTCTCCCCGTGTCTGCGTGGGTTTCACCCCCACAATCCAAAGATGTGCAGGGTAGGTGGATTGGCCACGCTAAATTGCCCCTGAATTGGAAAAGAAATTAAGAAAAAAAAATGTCTCATCTCATGTTATCTTTGGTTCTTTGGCCATGACTTTAAATCATCGTCTTTTGCTTCTCGACCTGTCCACCAATGGAAACAGTTTCTGCGACCCCCACCCTCAAGACTTGAAGCACTTCTATCAAATCTCCACTGAATCAGGTTCGATTCCCGGCTTGGGTCATTATCTGTGCGGAGTCTGCATGTTCTCCCTGTGTCTGCATGTCTGTGAGGTAATTTGGTCATTCTGAATTCTCCCTCGGCGTACCTGAACAGGCGCCGGAATGTGGCGACTAGGGGCTTTTCACAGTAACTTCATTGCAGTGTTAATGTAAGCCTACTTGTGATAATAACGATTATTATCTTCTCTTCTCTAAGATGAACAATCCCAGGCCTCTTCAATCTATCCTTGTAATCCAAGTCCCTCTTCCCTGGAACCACTCTTGAATTTCTTCTACACGCTTTCTAAAATCCTTACATACTTCTCAAAGAGCGTTGCCCAGAATTCAGCTGAAATTGTGACTTATGAATGATCATCATAACTCCCTTGTTTTTGTACTCTATACTTCTATTTATAATGCCTTGGATCCCAGATGCCTTTTGAATTATGTTCTCAATCTTCCCGGCTGTTTTCAATGATTTGTGCACATATATGGGTGGCACAGTAGCTCAGTGGTTAGCACTGTTGCCTCACAACGCCAGGGTCCCAGGTTCGATTCCCGGCTTGGCTCACTGTTTGTGCAGAGTCTGACGTTCTCCATAAGACCATAAGACATAGGAGCGGAAGTAAGGTCATTCGGCCCATCGAGTTCACTCCACCATTCAATCATGGCTGATTTCAACTCCATTTACCCGCTCTCTCTCCATAGCCCTTAATTCCTCGAGAAATCAAGAATTTATCAACTTCTGTCTGAAAGACACTCAACGTCCCGGCCTCCACCGCCCTCTGTGGCAATGAATTCCACAGACCCACCACTCTCTGGCTGAAGAAATTTCTCCTCATCTCTGTTCTAAAGTGACTCCCTTTTATTCTAAGGCTGTGCCCCCGGGTCCTAGTCTCCCCTGCTAATGGAAACAACTTCACTACGTCAACCCTATCTAAGCCATTCATTATCTTGTAAGTTTCTATTAGATCTCCCCTCAACCTCCTAAACTCCAATGAATATAATCCCAGGATCCTCAGACGTTCATCATATGTTAGGCCTACCATTCCTGGGATCATCCGTGTGCATCTCCGCTGGACCCGCTCCAGTGCCAGTATGTCCTTCCTGAGGTGTGGGGCCTCTGGGGACAGGTGTGAGGTGAAGTCTCCCCGTGTCTGCGTGGGTCTCCTCCGGGTGCTCCGGTTTCCTCCCACAAGTCACGAAAGACGGGCTGTTAGGTGAATTGGACATTCTGAATTCTCCCTCAGTGTACCCGAACAGGCGCTGGAATGTGGCGACTAGGGGCTTTTCACAGTAACTTCATTGCAGTATTAATGTAAGCCTACTTGTGACAATAAAGATTATTATTATTATTACCACACTGAGGGAGAATTCAGAATGTCCATTGTGCTACCGTGGTGCCCGTTAAGGATACCATTTAACTTTTTGTGTCACAGTTTGATACAACTGAGTGGCTTGCTGGGCCATTTCAGAGTCAACCACATTGCTTTGGATCTGAAGTCACCTTTTAGTCAACACAAAATCAGGGGCGTCATTCTCCGACCCCCCGCCGGGTCGGAGAATGGCCGTTGGCCACCGTGAATCCCGCCCCCGCCCCCGCCGAAGTCTCCGGTACCGGAGATTGGGCGGGGGCGGGAATCGGGCCGTGCCGGTTGGCGGGACCCCCCGCTCAATTCTCCGGCCCGGATGGGCCGAAGTCCCGCCCAGAAATTGCCTGTCCCGCCGGCGTAAATCAAAGCTGGTATTTACAGGCGGGACCAGGTGGCGTGGGCGGGATCCGGGGTCCTGGGGGGGCTGCGGGGCGATCTGACCCCGGGGGGTGCCCCCACGGTGGCCTGGCCCGCGATCGGGGCCCACCGATCCGCGGGCGGGCCTGTGCCGTGGGGGCACTCTTTCCCTTCCGCCTCCGCCATTGCTTTTTTCCCTTCCGCCTCCGCCATTCCGCCTCTGCTGCATTGCTTTTAAATCAGAATGAGCCAGGACAGCAGGTTTCCTTCTCTGAAGGGCGTTAGATGGATTTTTATGACATTCCAGTAGTTTTGTGATCCTCATTACAGAATCAAGCTTTTATTCCATATTTATTCCGAATTGAATTTAAATCCACCGAGTCATTGCGCTGGGATTTGGACTCATGATTCCTTAACATTTGTCCAGGCCTCTAGATCACCAGTCCTAACATTACCACTTTGCTGCCGAGGAGCTTGAATCATAGGCAAGAACCTCAACAAAGCAGGTCAAAAGACAAAGCTGGTCGCTTGATTGGCATCCCATTCACCACCTTAAACACTCACTCCCTCCCCCAGCAGCAGCATGTACCATCTATAAGATGCAGTGCGACATCTTGGCAAGGCTGTTTTGCAATATACGCCAATCCCTCTACCTCTACCACCTAGAAGGACAAGGGTAGAAGGCACATGGGAACACTAACCACCTGCAAGATTCCCTCCAAGCCACACACCATCCTGACTTGGAAACATATCGCCGTTCCTTCACTGTCGCTGGGGCAAAATTCTGGAACCCCCTCCCTAACAACATAGTGGGTGTACCTACACCACATGGACTGCAGCGGTTCAAGAAGGCAGCTCACCACCAACATCGCAAGGGCACTTAGGTTTGGGCAATAAATACTGGCATTGCGAACAACATGCACATCTTGGGCGTCATTCTCCGACCCCCCGCCGGGTCGGAGAATGGCTGTTGGCCGCAGTGAATCCCGCCCCCGCCGAAGTCTCCGGTACCGGAGATTGGGCGGGGGCGGGAATCGGGCCGCGCCGGTTGGCGGGACCCCCCGCTGGATTCTCCGGCCCGGATGGGCCGAAGTCCCGCCCAGAAATTGCCTGTCCCGCCTGCGTAAATCAAAGCTGGTATTTACCGGCGGGACCAGGCGGCGTGGGCGGGCTCCGGGGTCCTGGGGGGGGGGCGCGGGGCAATCTGACCCCGGGGGGTGCCCCCACGGTGGCCTGGCCCGCAATTGGGGCCCACCGATCCGCGGGCGGGCCTGTGCCGTGGGGGCACTCTTTCCCTTCCGCCTCCGCCACGGTCTCCACCATGGCGGAGGTGGAAGAGACTCTCCCCACTGCGCATGCGCGGGAAACTGTCAGTGGCCGCTGACGCTCCCGCGCATGCGCCGCATTTCCGCGCCAGCTGGCGGGGCAGCAAACGCCATTTCCGCCAGCTGGCGGGGCGGAAATCCCTCCGGCGTCGGCCTAGCCCCTCAATGTTGGGGCTCGGCCCCCAAAGGTGTGGAGCATTCCGCACCTTTGGGCCGGCGCGATGCCCGTCTGATTGGCGCCGTTTTTGGCGCCAGTCGGCGGACATCGCGCCGTTGGGGGAGAATTTCGCCCCTTATGTATGAATAAAATAAATGTTTTTTCCAATTTGAATATGATGTCGGGGAGGGTGGTTAGGTGAAACTAGGAGGAAGGACAGGGCATTGCTCCTCCAATTATGTTTGTGATAGTTTGCTTTCCTTTCACCCACTTGCACTCTGGACTTGGCCCTGATATTTACCCCATTCTCCAATTTGTTATTCCTGGTTATTCTTTGCAAACCTGTGCTACTATCTCATCTTGCTCTCAAAATTATCTGCTGTATATGTGTACCACAAAGCCTTGTGTGAGCCAAACCTCCATGAAAATATTTAACAATAATAAATGAAGAACAAGGGCAGCAGGTACATGGGAACAGCATCCCCTTCAAGTTCCCCTTCAAGCCACTCACCATCCCGACTTGGAAATGAAATGAAAATCGCTTATTGTCACAAGTAGGCTTTAAATTAAGTTACTGTGAAAAGCCCCTAGTCGCCACATTCCGGCGCCTGTTCGGGGAGGCTGGCACAGGAATTTAACCGTGCTGCTGGCCTGCCTTGGACTGCTTTCAAAGCCAGCGATTTAGCCCTGTGCTAAACCAGCCCAATATACCATTGTTCCTTCACTGTTGCTGGGGCAAAATCCTGGAACTCCCTCCCTAACAGCACTGTGGATGTACCTACACCACATGGACTGCAGCTGGTCAAGAAGGCAGCTCACTACCACCATTTCAAAGATAATTGAATGTGCAGGTTAGATGGGTTGGCCATGCTAAATTAGTGTCCAAAGGTTAGATGGGGATGCCAGCGAGTGTGTCTAAGTAGGGTACTCTGTAAGAGGGTCAGTGCAGATTCGATAGGCTGAATGGCCTCCTTCTGCATTGTAGGGATTCTATCATTCTATGAATTAGGGATGGGCAATAAAACTGGTCTAGCCAGTGACCCCCACATCCCACGAAAAAGTGCATATGTAAAGAAGTGAAACACACAAAAGCTAATTTGCAGACAGGTCCACTGCAACAGCCCCATGGAATAGTTTTGTTCCCGCGTAAGCATCAGGTCCGCTCTTTGAGAGTGCAAAGGGCAAGAAGCCTAGAAGAGTTACCATAGTTATCACACACGCACCTTCATAAAACTGTATCACTTTCTAAGCACAAATGGTCCTGTGTTGCCGATGATTTGTTATTTTACGTGTTGGAACCAAGTGTGTCAATGAGGGAATACTGGAGCTGCTTCGGGTGTTTGGGTCTTTCTCGGGGTACAAATTAAATCTAGACAAGAGTGAATATTTTGTTGTGTCTCGGCCGGGTGTGGGGACAGGGGTGGGGGGTGCTGCCATTCTGTAGGGCAGGGACTCACTTTAGATACTGGGTGTGCAGGTTGCTCGGGATTGGGGGGGGGGGGGGCTCCGCAGGTACAACATTTCTAGTTTGGTGGGGAGGCTGAAAGTTGATCTGGCAAGGTGGGATGGTCCCCCTCTGTCACTGGCGGGTCGGGTACAGGCGGTTAAAATGAACGTGTTGCCGCGATTTCTGTTTATTTTCCAATGCCTGTCGATTTTCCTGCCAAAGGCATTTTTTGGCGAGATTGAAGGGATGATTACCTTGTTCATATCATAGAATTTACAGTGCAGAAGGAGGCCATTCGGCCCATCAAGTCTGCACCGGCTGTTTGAAAGAGCACCCTACCCAAGCCCACATCTCCACCTTATCCCCATAACCCAGTAACCCCACCCAACACTAATTTTGAACACAACGGGCAATTTAGCACGTCCAATTCACCTAACCTGCACATCTTTGGACTGTGGGAGGAAACCGGAGCACCCGGAGGAAACCCACGCAGACACGGGGAGAACGTGCAGCCTCTGCACAGACAGTGACCCAAGCCGGGAATCGAACCTGGGACCCTGGAGCTGTGAAGCAATTGTGCTAACCACCATGCTACCGTGCTTCATATGGGGAGGGAAGGTGGCCAGAATTAGAAAGGTGCTACTACAGAGGGGAAGGCAGGCAGGGGGTTTGGGTCTTCCGAACCTGATGTATTATTACTGGGCAGCGAATGTGGAGAAGGTACGGAGCTGGGTCAGAGGGGTTGACTCCCAATGGGTCAGAATGGAGGAGAGTTTGTGTAGGGGGTCGGGATTGAAGGTGCTAGCGACAGCGCCGCTCCCGACGGCCCCGGGGAGATACTCAGGGAGTCCGGTAGTAATAGCTTTGTTGAAAATTTGGAGGCAGTTTCGCCAGCACTTCGGGTTGGGGGCAGGGTCAAGGGAAATGCCGATTCGGGGGAACCACAGATTTGAGCCAGGGAAGTGGGATGGAAAATTTCGGAGATGTGAGGAGAAGGGGGATTAAGACACTAAAAGATTTGTTTCTTGGGGGTCGGTTTGA
Source organism: Scyliorhinus torazame (assembly GCF_047496885.1). Classification (NCBI taxonomy): domain Eukaryota; kingdom Metazoa; phylum Chordata; class Chondrichthyes; order Carcharhiniformes; family Scyliorhinidae; genus Scyliorhinus; species Scyliorhinus torazame. The sequence goes on along the minus strand of NC_092709.1, from coordinate 302,045,295 downwards.
TTGAAGGAGCTGGGAGCGAAGTATGGGCGGAGCAGGGGGAAATATTTAGATACATGCAGGTTCGAGACTTTGCCAGAAAGGAGATACTGAGCTTCCCAGTAGAGCCGGCTTCCACATTGATGGAGGAGGTGCTGACGACAGGGGGACTGGAGAAGGGGGTAGTGTCGACGGTTTACGGGGCTATTTTGGAAGAGGAGAAGGTGCTGCTAGAAGGGATCAAGGCAAAGTGGGAGGAAGAGTTGGGAGAGGAGGGGTTCTGGTGTGAGGTGCTCTGGAGGGTGAATGCCTCCACCTCGTGTGCGAGGTTGGGGCTGATACAGCTGAAGGTGGCGTATAGAGCGGACCTCACAAGAGCGAGGATGAGCCGGCTTTTTGAGGGGGTAGAGGATATGTGTGAATGTTGCGGGGGCGGGGGGTGGGGGGGGGACAAACCACGTTCATATGTTTTGGGCCTGTCCACAGCTGGAGGATTATTGCAAGGAGGTGTTTAGGGTAATCTCTAAAGTGGTGCATGTGAAACTGGACCCGGGCCCCCGGGGAGGCCATATTTGGGGTGTCGGGTCAGCCGGGGTTGGAAACGGGCACGGAGGCAGATGTTGTAGTCTTCGCCACGTTGATCGCCCGAAGGCGGATCCTGTTGGGATGGAGAGCAACCTCTCCACCCTGTGCCCTGGCGTGGCGGGGGGACCTGCTGGAATTCTTGACTCTTGAGAAGATCAAATTTGAACTGAGGGGAAGGATGGAGGGATTCTACAATTCATGGGCGTTATTCATTATGCACTTTCGAGAATTGGATTACATCGAACATGGGGGCGGGGGGGTGCGATTGGGAGGGTTGGGGGGAGGGGGACTCTATGTGTTAATGGTGACTGGGTGATTCCTGATTCCTCTTTGTCATTTGTTTATGTTAACATGCGGGCTGCTGTTTGGGGGTTTGGTGGGAGGATGGGATTGTTATTGATATGGGGATTGACATTGCATTCATTACTGATTATTGTTTGTTGTTGGTGGGAAAAAATTTGAAAAAGGAGGAGAATAAAAATATTTTAAAATGAAAGCAAATGGTCCAGTGTGGTTTAGTGCAAAAGCTTCCCAGGAACTTGCAGGGGCTCTGTTAGACCATTCGGGAGTTAGAGGCTGCTGAATTGTAAAGAGCTTTTCCAAGTATGAATCCGAGTTTGCAACACACACAACTCCCCATCTCCTCTCAGTAATGGAGAATCCACTCGTGCCCATCAAAGACTTTGGGACACAGGCGTACAGAGTGACCAAGGTTTAAATGCTCCACTCCCCAGGCTCAGGGTGACAATTCCATCTTTATGTTTGGATGGGAGGTAGTGGGATATTGGGGGCATTTCAGGATATAGTGGGTCAGTTGTGGGAGGGGGTGGGGGGGCATACAATCCTCCAATCAGTGCATCTAATAAATGAGAGAGTGAGAGGGAGGGAGGGAAATGGAGGACATCTCTTCAATAAAAATACACGGATCAAGACGGAAGAGTACAACTGATAGCAGAAGGACGAGCGTGTCACCAGGCTTACCTGTCAGGACGGGGATTGGTGCCTCTGTCATGTTTGGGATGGGTTGGGTAGGGGCTGGAGGAAGAGACACTCAGCGATTCAGTAACCAATGGAAACCATCAGCCCAATTACCGCTTGGAATCTGCTTCAGATTATTCTGTCACCGTCTCCCCCGTTGAAAGTGGGGCGCCCAGCGTCTGACTCAGACGTTTAAAACATAAATATCAATGAAATTGTCCTTCCTTTGACCCTCCGCCATGGTTTGCACGTTAACTCTGTCAGATTTTATACACTGCCATCCCCTGAGGTGAGGACGTAGACTAACTGCCTCACCAAACATCCACATTACGCCGAGGGGAGGAGGAAATGCACAACCTTCCTTCTGTGCTTTTTTATATTTTGCCAGTGCCTGGGGAAGCCCCAATCCTGCCGACACCATCCCTCTAAATGTAACAGTGACCGCCCCTCACCCCCAGAGCAGCAGCTTGTGGAGCTTTGCCTAGTCCAGACGGAGTTCCACATCCCAAACCCGGCAAACGAGCCCTTCCTCCCGACTCCAACATCGTTCACAAGAGATAAATTCAAATACATCTCCAGGGCAATTGAATTTCTTACACTCTGGCCGGAAGAGAGAATGTGTTCGGGCTCCGGAGGGATGGGGACCCGCTCCGAAAACAAATCGCGATTGCCGCGAAATGAAATGAAAATTATTGTCACAAGTAGGCTTCAAATGAAGTTACTGTGAAAAGCCCCTAGTCGCCACATTCCAGCGCCTGTTCGGGGAGTCTGGTACAGGAATTGAACCCGTGCTGCTGGCCTGCCTTGGTCTGCTTTAAAAGCCAGCTATTTAGCCCTGTGCTAAACCAGCCCCGTGGGGGCTATGGTGAACGTAGAATACCAATGTCAACATGTCTGTAAACATAAACTGCGGTGGAGATTAGCGAGTGTTACCCGTGTTGGCATCGACTGCATTTCCGCATTAGTGACACTTAAATATACACGCTACTTGTTTTGTTTTTCATTCATGTTTCTATCTGAAAGGGGGCTCTGAAAGTATGACAGGAAGAAGTTTGTCCTCTTCAAGAATGTTGGCCATTTGCGATTTGAGAGAACAGGATGTGGCCGGGGTTGGGGAGGGGAATGGAATGTGCACACAGTGACCAGTTCAACCAAGATGATTTTTGCAGGGTGCTTGTTGACCTGGTTTCAAAAAGGACACTGATGGTTGTTTCAATACTTCCAAACACTGTGCTTCCAGGGGCTGGTTTAGCACAGGGCTAAATCGCTGGCTTTGAAAGCAGACCAGCAACATGGTTCAATTCCCATACCAGCCTCCCCAAACAGGTGCCGAAATGTGGCGACTAGGGGCTTTTCACAGTAACTTCATTTGAAGCCTACTTGTGACAGTAAGCGGTTTTCATTTCATTTAATTTAATTAAGGCTCCTGTCCAATCTCGGTTCACCAGGCATTTATTAAGACAAACCCAGGACCTTCTTTCCTGAGAAGGTTTGAAGGTGAAATATGGTTCTCAACATTATCTCCAAATAAAAAATACTTTTCAAACTTCAAATGTAGAAATGTATTACTCCTGCTCGCAGTTCGTATGTCCATATGGACATATGTTGTGGGCAGCATGTTAGCACAGTGGCTTCACAGCGCCAGGGTCCCAGGTTCGATTCCCGGCTGGGTCACTGTCTGTGTGGAGTCAGTGTCTGTGCGTTCTCCCCGTGTCTGTGTGGGTTTCCTCCGGGTGCTCCGGTTTCCTCCCACTAGTCCTGAAAGACGTGCTGTTAGATAATCTGGACATTCTGAATTCTCCCTCTATATACCAAACAGGCGTGGAATGTGGCGACTAGGGCCTTTTGACAGTAACTTCATTGCAATGATAATGTAAGCCTATTTTTGACAATAAAGATTGTATTAAAAAATGTATGTTTATACATATGTTTGCATGTATGTGTGTTCATAAATACACATGTTCATATGTACATATGCACATTAGTACATATGTTCATACGTTTGTATGCTCATGTGTAAATATGTTCATATGTATGTTCATGCGTGTGTGTTCATATGTATGCATATTCATATGCAAGTATGTTCACACATACATATGTTCATATTTACATATGTTCATATGCACACATGTTCACTTATGTGTTTTAACTTATGTGATTTTCAGTTTTAACATTTGCAACATCTTTCTTGTATCATTACAAGGTAGTGTTGGGCTAATTTTATTTTTCAGAGGTGTATTTGTAAATTCCCTCACCCTCTTTATGCATTGTTTTAATATTGACTTTTTATGACCTCTCAATTCTCTCTTGCAATTCCAAGGACTGCCGACACGTGATGTTCCCTTCCCCTGCATTAAAGTGTCACCGTTTCCCCTTTCTTGATATGATTGAGATCTACCGGGGGTGGGGTTTAAACCTTCAACTATTCCTGTCATACCGCATTAAATGTTAATGTGCTAATGTTCAGTGCTTCTGTATCCCAGAGGGCTGTTTATAATGCTTGTCTTGTATAAATACAGCCTGGATTGTAGAGTGAGGAGTGCATTCTGGCTGCAGTTAAAGTTTATTGAACTGCGAGTAATTTTAGTTGATCAGTAGTATTTTGTGAATTCCTTTCACATTAATTTCTAATCAGGTGAAGGACCAGCGCCCAAAATGTCAACATATCTTTTCTCTTTATCGATGTAGGCAGACTTTGAATTTCTAGTTTCTGTTTTTATTTCAGAGTTCTAGAATGTGCAGCTTATGTATTTGTTTGACGCATGTCCCCTTGTGCAGGAATACCAGCTATGGAGAGGTTCCATTTATTTCATTGTCGGGAATTGTTTGCTTCATCCTTGTTCACCTTGATTGATTTCCTTTTGTCTCCTTCTTTGTGATTGGCTATTCGCTAAGACATGCTTCTGGAGCCATTTTCTTCGCACCTCCTCCAAACACCAAACTGATTCCAGTTTAAGATTCGTCCAAACTGTCTCGAGTACATTCACAATCACCAATAATCTCTGTGCTATTCAACACTCTTCAAATGCAGTGAATCATCAAGATTATTGACTCCGCAATGTATACTCTAGACCCCCCCTCACCAGAAATATCGGCCGGAATTCTCTGGCCGTTGGGATTCTTTGTTCCCGCTGGCAGTGCACCCTTGCCCGCAGAATTCCCGATGGCAAAGGGTGGCTTCGATTGGACATCCTATTGACAAGTAGCGGGAGTAGAGAGCCCCGCTGCCAGCGAATAGCACGTTGTGGAGAAACATGTGGCTGGGGACTGGAGAATCCAGCCCATCATCTCTGTTTGTCCTCTAGCTGCTACCGTTACCTGTTGTCCTTCGTCTCATCCATCATGTCAACAATAAACTCTTTTCCCCTTTCAGGTATGACCATCAGAAACTTGAGAAACTCTTGGAAGACAGCCAATGCCCAATCACCCTATCCACACACCTCCCCCCTCACTATTTCCACTATCGGCCCTATTTGTTTATTCTTTCATGGGATGTGGGCTTCGCTGGCTAGGCCAGCATTTATTGCCCATCCTGAATTGACCTTGAGCTGGTGGTGGTGAGCTGCCTTCTCGAACCGCTGCAGTCCATGTGGTGTAGGTGCACCCACAGTGCAGTTAGGGAGGGAGTTCCAAGATTGTGATCCAGCGATAACCTCACTCTTTACTCCTGGCTAGGTATACCATCTTCTCTGACCGTCCCTTTTCTGAGCCTAAATTATCTGTTCTCAGCAAAGGTTTTAGTTTTATCCATCACAACAAGGTCTAAAGTTGTAGCAATACTGATGTCTTGTGTATTTGGGGCCCTCTTCTATCCCAAGTCATTACAACCATCCTGTCATTGGTTCGATCCTGGCCCCGGGTCACTGTCTGTGTGGAGTTTACACATTCTCCTCGTTTTTCACCCCCTCAACCCAAAAATGTGCAGGTTAAGTGGATTGGCCATGCTAAATTGCCCCTTAATTGGAGAAAAAATAATTGGGTACTCTGAATTTATTTAAAAAAAAAATCAAATCTGATGCTAAAAAGGGTGCTGCTGTGATTTAACAGAAGGATGTCTAACTGGCTGAGGATAAATTTCAACTTCCTATTGACTGCTTACTCATTTTGGACATATCCCGAGAAGTGAACCTCCAACCTATCTGTTTTCTGGACCTTTAATGACCTAATTTCATCTGGGAATGTTAATTTCACGTTTTTCCAACTGTGTCATACTGCATTTTTAACTCCTCCCCATGATACAGCACCTGGTCTGTTATAACTACTGTGTATTGTAACCTGTATATATGTCACATGATTGCATGGTGACATCATCAGAGGTACCGGGCAGATTTTTCCTCTCTTCCATCGTAGACTGTGAGCAAGCCCCTAGAATAAACTCTGACAACTGGTGCCGTAACCCTCGGTGTGGCAACTTGGTTTTCCTTTATTTATACTGTGAGTATCCCCCACAAACAGAACAATAACAGATCGTGTCAGTATGATCGTGTACCAGTTAATTTACGTTTAACTCTGATTTAACTTGACTTGTCCACTCCTTGCCTATGGGTGCCTGTGCTACCCCCTTCTGATTTTATTGAATTTCGTATTGTTTGGCCCTATCTGTTTCCTCTTCAGCATGGATATATAATTCCTCTACACCATATCCCCGTAACCCCATCTAACCTTTTGGACACTCAGGGCAATTTAGCATGGCCAATCCACCTAACCTGCACATCCTTGGACTGTGGATTGGATTGGATTTTGTTTATTGTCACGTGTACCGAGGTACAGTGAAAAATATTTTTCTGCGAGAAGCTCAACAGATCATTAAGCACATGAGAAGAAAAGGGAATAAAAGAAAATACATAATAGGGCAACAAAACATATACAATGTAACTCCATAAGCACTGGCATCGGATGAAGCATACAGGGTGTAGTGTTCATGAAATCAGTCCATAGGAGGGTCATTTAGGAGTCTGGTAACAGCGGGGAAGAAGCTGTTTTGAGTCTGTTTGTGCGTGTTCTCAGACTTCTGTATCTCCTGCCCGATGGAAGAAGTTGGCAGAGTGAGTAAGCCGGGTGGGAGGGATCTTTGATTATGCTGCCCACTTTCCCCAGGTAGCGGGAGGTGTAGATGGAGTCAATGGATGGGAGGCAGGTTTGTGTGATGGACTGGGCGGTGTTCACGACTCTCTGAAGTTTCTTGCGGTCCTGGGCTGAGCAGTTGCCATACCAGGCTGTGATGCAGCCCGATAGGATGCTTTCTATGGTGCATCTGTAAAAGTTGGTAAGGGTTAATGTGGACATGCCGAATTTCCTTAGTTTCCTGAGGAAGTATAGGCGCTGTTGTGCTTTCTTGGTGGTAGCGTCGACGTGGGTGGACCAGGACAGATTTTTGGAGATGTGCACCCCTATGAATTTGAAACTGCTAACCATCTCCACCTCGGCCCCGTTGATGCTGACAGGGGTGTGTACAGTACTTTGCTTCCTGAAGTCAATTACCAGCTCTTTAGTTTTGCTGGCATTGAGGGAGAGATTGTTGTCGTTACACCACTCCACTAGATTCTCTATCTCCTTCCTGTATTCGGACTCGTCGTTATTCGAGATCCGGCCCACTATGGTCGTATCGTCAGCAAACTTGTAGATGGAGTTGGAACCAAGTTTTGTCATGCAGTCGTGTGTGTACAGGGAGTAGAGTAGGGGGCTAAGTACGCAGCCTTGCGGGGCACCGGTGTTGAGGACTATTGTGGAGGAGGTGTTGTTGTTCATTCTTACTGATTGTGGTCTGTTGGTCAGAAAATCGAGGATCCAGTTGCAGAGTGGGGAGCCAAGTCCTAGGTTTTGGAGCTTTGATATGAGCTTGGCTGGGATTATGGTGTTGAAGGCGGAGCTGTAGTCAATAAATAGGAGTCTGATGTAGGAGTCCTTGTTTTCGAGATGCTCTAGGGATGAGTGTAGGGCCAGGGAAATGGTGTCTGATGTGGACCGGTTGCAGCGGTATGCGAATTGGAGTGGATCAAGGCGTTCTGGGAGTATGGAAGTGACGCGCTTCATGATCAACCTCTCGAAGTACTTCATTACGACTGAAGTTAGGGCCACTGGTCGGTAGTCATTGAGGCACGTTGCCTGGTTCTTCTTTGGTAATGGTATGATGGTGGTCTTCTTGAAGCAGGTGGGGACCTCGGAGTGGAGTAGGGACAGGTTAAGATGTCCGTGAATACCTCTGCCGGCTGGTCCGCGCAGGCTCTGAGTGCACGACCAGGGATCCCGTCTGGGCCCGTCGCCTTCCGAGGGTTCACTTTCAGGAAGGCCAATCTGACTTCGGAAGCTGTGATGGTGGGTGTGGGTGAATTATGGGCTGCTGGGGCACTCGCCAGCGGATTGTTGATTACCTGCTCGAACCGAGCATAGAATGCATTGAGTTCATCGGGGAGGGGTGCGCTGCTGCCAGAGATACTGTTCGGCTTCGCTTTGTAGCCCGTTATGTTGTTTAGTCCTTGCCACAACCGCCGAGAGTCTGTCTGTGACTCTAGCTTGGTTTGATATTCTCTCTTGGCATTCCGGATGGCTTTGCGGAGGTCGTACCTGGATTTCTTGTATAAGTCAGGGTCGTCTGCCTTGAACGCCTCAGATCTGTCCTTCAGTAGGGAGTCAATCTTGCGATTGAGCCATGGTTTCCGGTTGGGGAACGCACGTATTGCTTTCTGTGGCACGCAGTCGTCCACACATTTGCTGATGAAGTCTGTGACGGTGGTGGCATACTCATTTAAGTTGGTTGCTGAGTTCTTAAATATGGACCAGTCCACTGTCTCTAAGCAGTCACGTAAGAGCTCTTCTGTCTCCTCGGACCAGCATTGCACAACCTTCTTAGCTTAGGAGGAAACCGGAGCATCCAGAGGAAACTCACGCAGACACGGGGAGAACGTGCAGACTCCGCACAGACAGTCACCCAAGCTCGAAATCGAACCCAGGTCCCTGGCGCTGTGAGTCAGCAGTGCTGACCACCGTGCCGCCATGCCGCTGGCTGGGTCGGGGAAAATAGTGAGGAGTGACCAGGAGGTGGGCCATGGGTTTGGGGTGTCCATCTGGGACCAGGTGTCCGGGCACGGACTGCCACTGTCGCGTCCCATAAATGTGCAGAGCGCCACTGGCCGTATGGGCGCCCCTCCCAGGCCACCACTCTCAGAACCCCGAGACTCCTGCTGACCCATCAATGGGAGGGGCATGGTCTGTTGCAGTGAGGGGCCCACCAGGTATTGACACTCCTCACTGCACCCATCCAAGGTGCTGCTGCACTGCAGGGGGAGCAGGGCAAGAGCAGAGCGCACTCTGAACAGCGGACGCATGCATCGTGGCTGTTGGCGCCCCCCCGGCATACTGCCCCTCTCAGGACAGATGTTCTACCAGTGGCAGTATCAGCTAGCCCACCCCGCAGGAACACCTGCCTTCACCAAGCCCGGCCTAACCACTGCGCACCTGCTCCCATCCATCCTACCCCCAGACAGGTAGGCCCAACCCGTGCATCACACACAGGACCCAGGGCACATTACAGCCATGGTCCCAAAAGATGCCCACCTCCCTCACCCAACCCTGTCCGTGGGCCCTGCCTGCATGCATGCCACCAAGCATGGCGCCGGTCGGTGGCACACCCTGTTGGCGGGGTATCACCGAAGGAGGACACCCACAGTACACCCCACAGGAGGGTACAGGACAGGGGCCATAGAACGTATCACTGGCATGGGTAGTGCCAGCCATGTCGGCAGGGACGGGTGGCAGGGTTAGACTCTCACCAGTGCCAGGCACCGGTTGGGCCAGGTGTGTGGTGCGGAAGGCAGAGTGCCAGGGGGAATGGCCTGGGTGTGGGGGTTGGATTGGGAGAGGGGAAGGGGGGGACATGCGGAGGCAGGGGCTACAGAGTAGGCCAGGGCCACCGTATAGCCGGTTGGACCTGGGTGGGTACTTGGAGTACTCATCATGCCAACATGTCTGCCCCTAACCCCCTGCAGACAATGGATTTTGGAGTCCACCCAGGAATGATTGGCATCTGAAATGAAATGAAAATCGCTTATTGTCACAAGTAGGCTTCAAATGAAGTTACTGTGAAAAGCCCCTAGTCGCCACATTCCGGCAACTGTTCGGGGAGGCTGTCACGGGAATCGAACCGTGCTGCTGGCCTGCCTTTTTCTGCTTTCAAAGCCAGCGATTTAGCCCTGTGCTAGCCTGGCCGCAGCGGCCCTTGCGGACGCACTGAGGCTCCATGCACAGGGCTGCTCTGGGAGGACCCTGCAGGACATGAGCCTGCCCCAGAGGAGCAGGGCCCAGCTGGTGAGGGAGGATGGAGAGCCAGCCGTCCAACAGACCGAGGAGGGATGGGAAGGAGGTGCCTCATCAGGCCGGGTGTATGTTGGCAGCACCTGTCCTTCGAGGACCTGCCGGACTGAGTGTGTCAGCGATGACTGCGGCTGAGCAGGGAGACCGTGCGACATCTCTGCCAGATGATGGCGCAGCTGGAACCGCGGGGGTATTGGGGAGGACACCAGCTCTTGATGGCCGTCAAGGTCGCCACTGGGTCCTTCCATTGTACACAGTGCGTTCACACCATCACAGATGCCCTGCCCTGGCGGCGCACTCTATAGAATTCAATGTGGACCGAGTCCACCAGGTTGCCTGGGCAGTGGGATTCGCCACCATCGCATGCATGCCCCAGGTCCAGGGGTGATCGATGGATAACATGTACCCCTACGCGCACTGGCTCATGAGGGGGTGCTCTTCATCAACCGGAAGGGCTTCCACTCCATGACTATGCAGTTGATGTGTGACCACTGGTTGCACATCAAAGAACAAAGAACAAAGAAATGTACAGCACAGGAACAGGCCCTTCGGCCCTCCAAGCCCGTGCCGACCATACTGCCCGACTAAACTACAATCTTCTACACTTCCTGGGTCCGTATCCTTCTATTCCCATCCTATTCATATATTTGTCAAGATGCCCCTTAAATGTCCCTATCGTCCCTGCCTCCACTACCTCCTCCGGTAGTGAGTTCCAGGCACCCACTACCCTCTGCGTAAAAAACTTGCCTCGTACATCTACTCTAAACTTTGCCCCTCTCACCTTAAACCTATGCCCCCTAGTAATTGACCCCTCTACCCTGGGGAAAAGCCTCTGACTATCCACTCTGTCTATGCCCCTCATAATTTTGTATACCTCTATCAGGTCGCCCCTCAACCTCCTTCGTTCCAGTGAGAACAAACCGAGTTTATTCAATCGCTCCTCATAGCTTATGCCCTCCATACCAGGCAACATTCTGGTAAATCTCTTCTGCACCCTCTCTAAAGCCTCCACATCCTTCTGGTAGTGTGGCGACCAGAATTGAACACTATACTCCAAGTGTGGCCTAACTAAGGTTCTATACAGCTGCAACATGACTTGCCAATTCTTATACTCAATGCCCCGGCCAATGAAGGCAAGCATGCCGTATGCCTTCTTGACTACCTTCTCCACCTGTGTAGCCCCTTTCAGTGATCTGTGGACCTGTACTCCTAGATCTCTTTGACTTTCAATACTCTTGAGGGTTCTACCATTCACTGTATATTCCCTACCTGCATTAGCCCTTCCAAAATGCATTACCTCACATTTGTCCAGGTTAAACTCCATCTGCCATCTCTCCGCCCAAGTCTCCAGACAATCTAAATCCTGCTGTATCCTCAGACAGTCCTCATCGCTATCCGCAATTCCACCAACCTTTGTGTCGTCTGCAAACTTACTAATCAGACCAGTTACATTTTCCTCCAAATCATTTATATATACTACAAAGAGCAAAGGTCCCAGCACTGATCCCTGTGGAACACCACTGGTCACAGCCCTCCAATTAGAAAAGCATCCCTCCATTGCTACCCTCTGCCTTCTATGGCCTAGCCAGTTCTGTATCCACCTTGCCAGTTCACCCCTGATCCCGTGTGACTTCACCTTTTGTACCAGTCTACCATGAGGGACCTTGTCAAAGGCCTTACTGAAGTCCATATAGACAACATCTACTGCCCTACCTGCATCAATCATCTTAGTGACCTCCTCGAAAAACTCTATCAAGTTAGTGAGACACGACCTCCCCTTCACAAAACCGTGCTGCATCGTGCATGTCTGCGCCCGGTATTTGGGTAGCGTGCACAATGCAATTGTCCTGCCACACTTGTCGGTGCCCGACATGTTTGAGGCGCTCCCTTGGGTATCCGTTACAGTCGTGGTTAATGATGCCTGTCCAAAGGCCCCAGACCATTACTATGATGCCCATGCAGTAACCAGGGACGTCATTGAGTGGTGCATCGACATCCTGAAAGTGCAGTGGCAGTGGAAGGAGTAGGTAACTAGTCCAGTGCCAGTGTATCTGATCAAGTAGATATCCACACTGATGGGTTTTCTAACGCACTCCTAATTTGAGTTTTGTGGATGAGGGCTAGCGCTCGAGAGCTAGGAGATGTGCTCATAGCCACCTCTATGCTCTTTGAGTCGTGTTGTTAATATGACTGGTCCAATTATGTTTCTGGTCAATGGTGACTTCCACAATGTTAATGTCTTGGACTCAACAGTAGTGGCTTTGTTAAAGGTGAGGGGGAGGTGTCTGGACCATTTACTGTTGGAAATGGCCATTACATGCTACGTATCTGGTGAAAATATTACCTGCTGGCTGCCATCCTACACTTCGTAGTTGTCCGGATCTTGCTGAAGTCTGACATAAGTTGTTACAGTATCGGAGGAACAGTGAATGAAGTTCAACGCCGCAGAGCCAAGAATGAATAAACATGCTTCTTAGTTTACAGTGAAAGGAAAGGCAGATAATGTAGTAGTCAGGCTCAGGATAAATCCCTGAGGGAGTTCTGCAGCAATGTCTTGGATCTCCAGTGGTTGACCTCCAACAGCCACAGCACTTTGTGTTAATTGTGACTCCAGCCAGCGCTGCTTAATTTCCCTTGACTCCCATTGAGATCAGCGTTCTCAGGCTTCATGTTGCCAGACTCAATCGATTGCTGTCTTTATGCGTTTGGCAGATACTCTCACCTCTTCTTTGGTACTCAACTCTTCCGGCTGTGTCTAGATCAAATCTGTGACAATGTTTAGAAATCAACTTGGAGATTATTGCTGCTGGCCTGTGTGAAGTGGCTGCCATTTTCTCAGTAACTCATCGTATCAGTTTGGCTGAGTTTTGGAACTAAACCGAAGAGGGGAGTTGCATTGACCATAATGTCCCATGCTTCCAATTGAAAGCACTTGATGCTGTGTACTGCCCTGTTTACTGTTCGTCAAAAACATTTCTTGGTTCCAACCTTCAAAAGGACCACTAAATAACCGAACATTTCTATTTCAGAAAATGTGAGAAATGGCAATTGCTTTTGGGGAAGAAGCACACAGTTAGTCACCCAGCACTAGTGGGGAAGGTATTGATGGCACAGGTTCAGAACATAAAAACATAAGGACATAGTAACTAGTAGCAGGATCGGGCAATTCAGCCCTTGCACCCGCTCCGCCATTCAACACGATCATGGCTGATCTCTTCTCGGCCTCAACTCCGCCGTCCCGCCCATTCTCCATAACCCTTCAACCCGTTACTAATTAAAAACCTGTCTAACTCCTCCTTAAATTTACTCAATGTCCCAGCATCCATCGCACTCTGCGGTAGTAAATTCCACAGATTCATAATCCTTTGGGAGAAGTAAATGTCCTCATCCTGGCCTGGATTGTCTGCCTCGTGCTGCCGATTACGGAGTTCCTGATGCGATGGAGAATCCAGCAATGGCAGGGTGCGGGGGTGGGGGGGGGGGGGGTGGGGGGGGGTGGCTGGGCATCATTTCTGGATAACTGGGGCTCTTTCTGGGGAAGGTGGGACCTCTACAGACAGGATGGTCTACATCTGAACCTGAGGGGCACAAATATCCTGGGGGGGAGATTTGTTAGGGCTCTTTGGGGGGGTTTAAACTAATGCAGCAGGGGCATGGGAACCTGGATTGTAGTTTTAGGGTAAGGGAGAATGAGAGTATAGAGGTCAGGAGCACAGATTTGACGTCACAGGAGGGGGCCAGTGTTCAGGTAGGTGGTTTGAAGTGTGTCTACTTCAATGCCAGGAGTATACGAAACAAGGTAGGGGAACTGGCAGCATGGGTTGGTACCTGGGACTTCGATGTTGTGGCCATTTCGGAGACATGGATAGAGCAGGGACAGGAATGGATGTTGCAGGTTCCGGGGTTTAGGTGTTTTAGTAAGCTCAGAGAAGGAGGCAAAAGAGGGGGAGGTGTGGAGCTGCTAGTCAAGAGCAGTATTACGGTGGCGGAGAGGATGCTAGATGGGGACTCTTCTTCCGAGGTAGTATGGGCTGAAGTTAGAAACAGGAAAGGAGAGGTCACCCTGTTGGGAGTTTTTTATAGGCCTCCTAATAGTTCTAGGGATGTAGAGGAAAGGATGGCGAAGATGATTCTGGATAAGAGCGAAAGTAACAGGGTAGTTATTATGGGAGACTTTAACTTTCCAAATATTGACTGGAAAAGATATAGTTCGAGTACAATAGATGGGTCGTTTTTTGTACAGTGTGTGCAGGAGGGTTTCCTGAAACAATATGTTGACAGGCCAACTAGAGGCGAGGCCACGTTGGATTTGGTTTTGGGTAATGAACCAGGCCAGGTGTTGGATTTGGAGGTAGGAGAGCACTTTGGGGACAGTGACCACAATTCGGTGACGTTTACGTTAATGATGGAAAGGCATAAGTATACACCGCAGGGCAAGAGTTATAGCTGGGGGAAGGGCAATTATGATGCCATTAGACGTGACTTGGGGGGGATAAGGTGGAGAAGTAGGCTGCAAGTGTTGGGCACACTGGGTAAGTGGGGCTTGTTCAAGGATCAGCTACTGCGTGTTCTTGATAAGTATGTACCGGTCAGGCAGGGAGGAAGGCGTCGAGCGAGGGAACCGTGGTTTACCAAGGAAGTGGAATCTCTTGTTAAGAGGAAGAAGGAGGCCTATGGTAAAGTTCTTGAAAGTGTGGATGAGCAGAGGGATCTAGGTGTCCATGTACATAGATCCCTGAAAGTTGCCACCCAGGTTGATAGGGTTGTGAAGAAGGCCTATGGAGTGTTGGCCTTTATTGGTAGAGGGATTGAGTTCCGGAGTCGGGAGGTCATGTTGCAGCTGTACAGAACTCTGGTATGGCCGCATTTGGAGTATTGCGTACAGTTCTGGTCACCGCATTATAGGAAGGACGTGGAGGCTTTGGAGTGGGTGCAGAGGAGATTTACCAGGATGTTGCCTGGTATGGAGGGAAAATCTTATGAGGAAAGGCTGATGGACTTGAGGTTGTTTTCGTTGGAGAGAAGAAGGTTAAGAGGAGACTTAATAGAGGCATACAAAATGATCAGGGGGTTGGATAGAGTGGACAGTGAGAGCCTTCTCCCGCGGATGGAAATGGCTGGCACGAGGGGACATAACTTTAAACTGAGGGGTAATAGATATAGGACAGAGGTCAGAGGTAGATTCTTTACGCAAAGAGTAGTGAGGCCGTGGAATGCCCTACCTGCTACAGTAGTGAACTCGCCAACATTGAGGGCATTTAAAAGTTTATTGGATAAACATATGGATGATAATGGCATAGTGTAGGTTAGATGGCTTTTGTTTCGGTGCAACATCGTGGACCAAAGGGCCTGTACTGCGCTGTATTGTTCTATGTTCTATGTTCTATATTCTCCGGTCCTCTGGGGCAGGAATCATGTGGGCAAGAATTTGTGCTGATCCTGACAGGCGTGTATTTGACGCTGTGGACCTTGTGGTGATCTGAAGGGGGTAGCTCTTGAAGGGCTATTGGAGGGCTGCCCTCCCCCACAATGCAAGATCTACCCACCCCACCCCCACCACTCGTCCCCCACTAGAGACCCACTAATTAAAGAGATCCCCCACAGACCCCCAAAATAAAGAAATCCCCAGAGACCCCATAAAAAAAGTGACTCCTCAGAGACCCCGTAAAGAAAGAGGCCCCACCCCCCCAGTCAGGAAGCTAGAGAGCAGTCCAGACAGAGACAGTGAAACAAAATTACGATTTTAAAACTCACCTGGACAATACACTGCTGTTTCAGACACAGGGAGCAACACCTAACAATTCCTGAAAGGAAAACCAGTCAGCTGGGTTTAGATCCCCTCAGATTTTTGATCTGCAAGCTATTCATTCATTTCTCTTTGATATTGATTTTACTAGGCTGTGATTGACAGCTTCCACACTCCCCCAGCTGTCAGCATTGTTCTATTCATCTCCCTACATGGTAGAAAAACTTGGAAGTAGTCAGCTGTGAAACTAACTGCAATGTTTATAAACATAAAGTTTTTATTGTCAGCTCCTGGACCACTTCAAACAGAGTTAAGTGCTGTTAGTTTCACAGCTGACCACTTCGTAGTCACTGAACTGTGAAGCGTGGGTGCCAGCCGCAGGACCCCCGGGCCGTCTGCTCAAAATATTTGCATGGCTAAGGATTGGGAATTGCTTCCTGACTTGGGAGCGCAAATCAGATGTAATTTTGCTCCGCTGGGAGAACTTAGGGTGGGATTCACCGTCGGCCGATGCCAATATCATAATCGGCGATTGGGCGGAGAATCCCGTCTGATGCCCAAATCCGGGGTGGCGCCAGTTTGATGCAGGTTTTCTATCCTCCGCCCCCCCCCCCCAAATGGCGTTATCGCATTGCGCGCCACACATCGTTGGAACGGCATTGGTGCGAAACCTGAAGGCTCCAAATGCGCCGCCCCCGATGGGCCACGCGGGGGACGTGTGGTCTCAGCAGTCAGGAACCAGGCATGGCGGCTGTGGACTGTGTCCAGTGCCGCCACAGTTGGCCGGTAGCCGTGCTGCTGGCTGGGGTGGCTTCCACGAGGGCTGGGGGGACTGGTGGGGGGTGGCCAAGGGGTTGCCACAGAGTGACCAGATGGGCAGTATTTGGCAGGTTGGGTCGGCGCACGGCCATTTTCTCCTGCGCGACCGCTGCAGGCTGTCGCCACGCGCATGCGCGGCCACAGATCAGGTTATTAGCCAAGCATTTATATCGTGGGAGCCGAGAGTTTTACCCGGTGCGGCTACTAGCCCCACACCGGTCGCAGGATCGGTGAGGGTTCTGTGCCGATTTTGGCGTCGTAAAATACCACAGTTCCCACACCTGCGTCAGCAATTAGCCTCAAAAACGGTGAATCCAACCGTAGTCCCCCAAATGGAGAAGCCTGCTCTCAGTTTTAAATACCCCATATCCTGTGACTTCTCATTCTAGATTCCCCCATGAGAGGATGTATCCGCTCTCCACCTACTTTGTCAATACCTTTGATCATCTTATGTACCTCAATTAGATCTCTCATTCTTCGAAACATGAGAGAGTAAAGGCCTAAACTGCTCAATCTCTACATGAGACAAACCCTCATACTGGAATCAATCGAGTGAACCTCCTCTGAACTGCCTCCAATGCAACTACATCCCTCCTCAAATGAGGGGTCACAAAACTCCAGGTCCGGTCTCACCAATGCCTTGTACAGTTACTCAACACTTCCCTGCTTTTACACTCTATTCCTTTCACTCTCAAGGCCAAAATTCCATTTACCTTTCTTATTTGCTGTACCTGCATACTAGTTTTCTGCAATTCATTTCACGATCACAGCACATGGATCTTCCTATATGTGTTATCTGGTGTCAACATACGAGTCCTGTGCAACAATGTGTTGAGCATGTAGGCAATGCCACAGTATCGAGAGAGAATTTTAGAACCGTAGAAAATTTACGGCGTGAAAAGAGGCCATTCAGCCCATCGTCAGTGCACTGAGGGTCTCAGCTTTGCAGGGCATGGTAGGAGAATCTTTCATGAAGACTTTGCGAACCAAGATGTTTCTCGAAGGATAGCTACATGGAACTATGATGGGGCAAATGGAAATATGATAGATGCCACTTGTTTAGTGCTCAGGAAGACTGCTGCGGGGAGACTCGATGGGCCGAATGGCCTCCTTCTGCATTGTAAATTCTATGAAATCTATGTGTTTCAGCAGTAGACGCTATTAAGCCACATTTGTGCCAGTAGTAACTCTGTATCATTTTGTAGTTGTTTGTTAGGCACTGTTTCTGAAATCAGGGGAAGATGCACAGTAGCATAGTGGTGATGTTATTGGGTTAGTAATCCAGAGGCCCAGTCCAATGGTCTGGAGTCATGGGTGGAATTTAAATTCAATTAATAGATCTGGAGTTATAAATCTGCTCTCTGTAATGGTGACCATGACAACTATGATCAATTACTCTTTAGGGAAGGATATCTGCCATCCTTAACTGGCTGAGTCGACACGTGACTCCAGACTTCCAGCAATGTGGTTGACACCAAATGGCTCTCTGCATTGACGAGGGTGATAAAAGTTTGACAATAAATGTTGGCCATGACAGCAATGTTCACATCCCAGGAAAGGAAAGAAAATCCACAGCAACCCCCTGGCACACACACAGACATATTGCAGATACAGGCAGCAGCCTTCTATATCCTGTAAGGGTCCTCCCTGTTTATTCCTTCATTTCCCCTTTCTTTTATTTTGCTGTTGCACTTTTGATCCATGGACGATTAATGGACCTGTGACTTTAAGTGGCCTGTACCTTTAATTCAAACAGAAGGAGGCATTGTTGATTTAAATTGGTGATTGCAGACTGGTCAGTATCAGTAAGGACTGGTTTGATGAATTGGCTGATGGCTAATGAATTGTCACAACAGGCTGTACTCTGCCAAGCAACAGGTGGTGATTGGATATTATCCCACTGGAATGCTTTCAGAGTCACAAGGTTCCAGTTTGGTTTCACTTTTGATTCTGCCACCTGGATGGAGAGAAATAACTAACTCTCTCCAAAAAGATCTAATTAATCCTCTTCAGAAGGCTACTGTGGTGGCTGAGTCTCTCCAGCAAGTCTGGGCGTCATTCTCTTGGAACCACAGAGGCCTGAAGTCAAACCATGAGCTGAAAGTAAGGTTTGATGTGAAATAAAGTGTCTATACAGAAAGCCTGCTGCCTGTAAGTACTGCATATTCTAACCTGAATGAATGGCTCTGCAAGGAAGACCATTACCAGCTGTAAACCAGAGGCTTTGATCAACCAGCATGCTGTGAGGAAAGCGTGCTAAAGGGCCATCATTTGAAGCAAAGATTCTTGGCCGTTCCCCTTTTTGAGGTGCATGCATCCCCACTAATGGCACGATCCGTCGTCCCGCCAGCCAGCCACGGGTTTCCCATTGTGGCCACCGCAACTACGTAGGGAAATCCCCAGGCGTGAGCGTGCTCCCGGCGAAATGGAGGATCCTGCCGACAGAGAATCCACTCCCTTACCTTTTGACCTTCGTCCTTATTATTTTTAGCCCTTTCCACCCGTCTCTGTTTGTCTGTCCTGGTTGTGTGTGGGGGAATTCTTACAAGAATTATTGGTTAATTCAATTGTTTTTTTATATACAAATTTTAGAGTACCCAGTTCATTTTTTCCAATTAAGGGACAATGTAGTGTGGCCAATCCACCTAGCCTTGCACATCTTTGGGTTGTGGGGGTGAAACCCACGCAAACACGGGGAGAATGTGCAAACTCCACACGGGCAGTGACCCAGAGCCGGGATCGAACCTGGGACCTTGGTGCTGTGAGGCAGCAGGGCCAAAGCACTGTGCCACCGTGCTGCCTTGGTTAATTCAATTGCGTTGTGACTCTGGGGCATGTGGGGCTGGAATTGACCGTGCGCCTGCCCAGGGTGACGTAACAATCCTATACAACTGAAGAGCCTCCATCTGGGCCACATCATTCCATTCCAGAGGTGAAAGCACATCACTATCATAGCACAACTGAATAATCTTGATCACCTTAATGTATCATGCACTCTGTGATGCTTTGTAAAGAAGGGCATGCAGTAGTTTTCTCCTGTAAAGAAGAACATGCATCAGTTGTCTCCCGTGACTTACTTGCCTTGCTTGTGCTTGGAAGGCTCCTTTGACAATGTTGAGAAGGGTCATGACCTTCACTCCCAATAAAGTCACATGAATTATAATATCCTCTTTAGTAAAGGCATTCACACAGGAGAGTATGAATGTTAGGTAAGTCTACCTAAAACAACTGCTGGCATCTTGGTAGGTGAGACCAACCTGGTTACACTGCCTCTTGATCACTTTGGCATTTACCTTTTCTTGTACAGAATGACACTGAGAGTGTGGTATCCTGTGATTGAGGGACATAAAGCAATATCGTCAATTAGACATTTGTACATCTTACTGCAACATTCATGCCCATTATCCAATCTTCCTTTTGGGAATTGGGATCTGCAACTGCACTAATTGTCAGCCAAAGAAAGACATTTCCAGTTTATCCTTGGACACATGGGTGGGTGTATGTAATGATGGATGAGCACGGATTATTCCCAGTGTAGTCTGACCTGCCCAATATCCCGCTTTAATCTTCTAATCACATCAAAGAAGACTTGGGAAGTTCAGTGTTCCAGACTTCCGGTGGCGGCCATGCGAAGGTAGGTCGCGAAATCGGCCGTTCCCGCCGCGAACGGACTTACGGGCCCCTTTTTAAGGAGTTTCAGCGGATCCTCCTCGGCGAAATTCGGTGGGCAAACATCGTTGGAAGGCTCCCCGCATCGCTTTATGGAGGGGACCAGGAGTAGGGCGGCGAAGCAAGCGAGTGCCGAGAAGCGGGTGGAACGGGCGCGGGAACACAAAATGGCGACCGGCTCGGATCAGGCAGCGTGGGCCCAGTGGTCGCGGGAACAGCAGGAGTTCCTCAGAAGTTGTTTTGCTGACCTAAAAACAGAGATGCTGGCCCCGATGAAGGCCTCAATGGAAAAGATGGTTGAGATCCCGAAGATGCAGGAGAAGGCGATCAAGAAGATTGAGAAAAAGGTCTTGGATAACGAGGACGAGATACTTGGTCTGGCCATCAGGGTGGAGGCACATGATGCCTTGCACAAGAGATGGCAGGAGAGAGTGAAAGACCTTGAAAACAGGTCCAGGAGACAGAACCTGCGAATTCTGGGCCTCCCTGAGGGTGCGGAGGGGTCAGACGCGAATGCATTTGTGACCACGTTGCTGGGGCTCTGATGGGGACGGGGGCATTTCCTAGGCCTCTGGAACTGGACGGGGCACACGGAGTCCTTGCAAGGAAGCCCAAGACTAACGAACCGCCGAGGGCTATGGTGGTACGGTTTCACCGCTTCTCAAACAAGGAACATGTCCTGCGATGGGCCAAAAAGGAACGGAGCAGCAGGTGGGAGAACAGCGTAATTCACATCTACCAGGATCTGGGAGCAGAACTGGCCAAGAGGCGTGCTGGATTAAACCGTGCTAAGGCGGCCCTCCACAACAAAGGGGCAAAGTTCGGGCTGCTGCATCCGGCGAGGCTTTGGGTCACGTATCAAGATCGTCGAGGGGGGGGTGGAGGGGGGGGGGATTGGGGTGGAGGGGGGGTGGAGGGGGGGGGGGTGGGGGGGGATTGGGGGGGTGGGGGGGTGGAGGGGGGGGTGGAGGGGGGGGTAGGGGGGGGTGGAGGGGGGGGTGGAGGGGGGGTGGGGGGGGATTGGGGGGGTGGGGGGGTTGCGGGGGGGAGGGGTGGAAAATATTCTTTGGGGGCTGTAAAGGCAGTTAAATTGGGCTTTCCATAGGAAGAGAGGGGCCTGAATAACGAGGCAACAGGATGATCGGAGACAGAGGCGGGAGTGTCCGGGGTCAGCATGGGTCAGCTGACTCACGGACGCGTAATGGGGGGAGAGTTAGTATTAAGCTGGTGCTTGACTTGGGGGATTGGGATTGTGGGGCTGCTGGGGGGGGTGGGGGGGCGGAGATGCTGCTTTGCTGACAGAAGAGGAGCCAGCTTTGGGGAACAGATGGAGAGTCGGGGGGGGTCCAATGGGAGGGCTCGAGTAAGCGGGGGACGCGGGCTCGTAGCTGGCCGAAAAAGGGGGATGGCTAGTCGGCAGGGGAGGGGGGGTTCAGCCCACCGTTCAGGCTGATCACGTGGAATGTGAGGGGTCTGAATGGGCCGGTCAAGAGGGCTCGCATGTTCTCGCACCTAATGGGGTTAAAGGCAGACGTAGCTACAGGAGACGCATCCAAAACTCGCAGATCAAACAGGATTGAGAAAGGGGTGGGTGGGCCAGGTGTTCCATTCGGGGCTGGATTTAAAGACCAGAAGGGTAGCAATTCTGGTCAGTAAACGGGTGGCATTCGAGACAGGGGGTATCGTGGCTGACAAAGGGGGCAGGTACATTATGGTCAGTGGTAAGCTGCAAGGGGCCCGGGTGGTGCTCGTGAACGTCTACGCCCGAACTGGGATGACATGGAATTCATGAGATGCATGCTGGGTAAAATTCCAGACTTAGACTCACATAATTTCATCATGGGGGGTGTGACTTTAACACAGTCATTGACCCTGTATTGGACCAGTCAAAGTCCAGGTCAGAAAAGTGACCAGCAGCGGCTAAGGAACTGAGGGGTTTCATGGAACAGGTGGGGGGCGTAGACCCATGGTGGTTCGCTCGGCCGAGGATGAGGGAGTTCTCTTTTTTCTCCCACGTCCACAAAGTTTATTCTCGTACAGATTTTTTTGTTGTGAGCAGGGCGTTAATCCCAAGGGTGGAGGGGACGGAATACTCGGCCATTGCAGTCTCTGACCATGCTCCGCACTGGGTGGACTTGCGACTTGGTGAAGAGAGAGGGCAGCGCCCACTCTGGCGGCTAGATGTGGGACTGCTAGCGGATGACGAGGTTTGTGGGCGGATCGGATAAAGAGAAACATTCAAAACTATTTGAAAACAAACGATACGGGAGAGGTAACGGCGACTACGGTTTGGGAGGCTCTGAAGGCAGTTATTAGAGGGGAGTTAATTTCTATCAGATTCCATAGGGAGAAGAAAGAAAGAGCGGAGAGAGAGAGGCTGGTTGAGGAGATACTCAGAGTAGACAGGAGTTACGCGGAGACCCCCGAGACGGGGCTACTGAAGAAGCGCTGGAGACGGCAGGCGGAGTTTAATCTGCTGACCACAGTGATGCACGATCAATTACACAAAGACGAGAGTTGGATACAACCGAGGCTTTATTACACTAAGATGTGTGGCCTCCTACAGCAGCTGGCGAAATGGCTGCTGTACGAGGAGCACACATATTTATACTCCGCCTACTGGGCGGAGCCAGCAGGCACGGAACTACCCCCGTATCTGTAGTACAGGGCCTTACCACAAAGCACCTAATATATACGTCAGTGGTGACTACCACATTCACCCCCTGTTAAAATTGAGTCCAGCGGGGATGGAGGAGAGTTATACAGAAGGATGATGGTTTATTTTAAGAGTCCCGATCAAGTTACGGGTTCAGTCGTCCCGGAGCCTTGATCTACCATTGGGAGCGCCGCAGTGATGGCAGCGATTCCGGTGTCGGTCTGGTCTTCGGTGACTCCGGGAGCGTGCCGAAATCCTCTTAATTCTCTGGCGTGGGCAGGGGGAGGACAGATTGTCCTGGGGCGGGGGTTGCGGCTGGATGCGCCGGGGAAGGGGATGGTGGCGTCGGGCCGGATCCATTTCCCGTTGGGAAACCGAGATCCTGTTGGTGACACCAAAGGGAACCCTAAGAAAGTGGTAAAGGCGGCCATCTGCCTCAAAGGCAGTGTATGGGCGGTCTGCCTTACGGATGGGGAGTTGGTGGTAGGCGGATTTTAGGTCGACAGTTGAGAAGACCCGGTACTGTGCAACCTGATTGACCTTATCCGATATGCGTGGGAGGGGGTACGCGTCGAGCTGCATGCTCTTGATGGTCTGACTGTAGTCCATGACCATTCTGTGTTTCTCCCCAGTTTTCACAACCAACACTTGGGCTCTCCAGGGGCTGTTGCTGGCCTTGATGATGCCTTCCCGAAGCAGTCGCTGGACTTCGGACCTGATGAAGGTCCTGTCCAGGGCGCTGTACCGTCTGCTCCTGGTGGCGACGGGTTTGCAATCTGGGGTTAAGTTTGCAAATAGGGAAGGTGGGTTGACCTTTAGGGTCGCGAGGCCGCACACAGTAAGGGGTGGTAGGGGCCCACCGAATTTCAATGTTAGGCTCTGGAAGTTGCACTGGAAGTCCAGGCTGAGTAGCAAGGCAGCGCAGAGGTTGGGGAGGACATAGAGGCGGAAGCCGCTGAACTCCACGCCCTGGACAGTGAGAGTGGCTATGCAGTACCCCCGGATCGCCACGGAGTGGGACCCGGAGGCCAGGGAGATTCTCTGGTTGGCGGGGTGTACCGCGAGGGAGCAGCGCCTTACCGTATCGGGATGGATGAAGCTCTCAGTGCTCCCGGAGTCCGGCAGGCAGGAGATCTCATGCCCATCGATTTTCACGTTGGTAGGGGCCATTGCTAGGTTGCGTGGGCGAGACTGGTCAATCGTGACCGAGGCGAGACCTGGCTGGTCGTCGATGGTGGCAGACGATGGAGTGCCCGGAGGGCATGGGTCCTGGTCTGATGGCGGCGCCCACGGGCCGCACGTGTTGTGGGGGAAACAAGATGGCGGTGCCTGATGATCCTGGGGAGGACAAATCGTGGCGCCCATGGGCCGCCCGTGGTGGGGGTCGAAGAAGATGGCGGTGCCCACCGGCCGCACGTGGTCTGGGGAAGGGAAGATGGCGGCGCCAACTGGCCGTACATGGGGGGGTTGGAACAATAACAGCGACTGCGCGGGCCTGGCACCCTGCAGCGAAGTGTCCCTTCTTGCCGCAGGCCTTGCAAGGGGCGCTCCGGGCCGGGCAGCGTTGTCTGGATGTTTTGGCTGCCCACAGAAGTAACATTTGGGGCCCCGGGGTTGGTTGGCTGCTGCGCGGCACAGGCGTGGGGTTGACTGAGTGGGGTCCCCGATGGGGCGGCTGTCTGCGGAGTCCATGATGCGTAGGAGGGGTGGACCGCACAACTGGGGGTGTAGGCCTGCATGTTGCGCAAAGTCACCGTCAGCGAGAGCGCCAGCTTTTTGGTTGCCGCGAGGTCGAGCGTGGCCCCTTCTAAGAGGCGCTGGCGGATGTAATCCGACCCTATCCCCGTAACAAAAGCATCTCTCATGAGCAAGTTCGAGTGTTCCGTGGCCGTGACGGCCTGACAGTCACAGTCCCCGACTAGGGGAATTAGAGCACGCCAGAAATCTTCCACTGACTCACCAGCAAGTTGACTACGAGTGGAGAGGATGTGTCTGGCGTAGAGCGTGTTAGTCCGCTTAGCATAGGTTTCCTCAGTAGCGCAATGGCATCTTCGTAGGTCGGCGCGTCCTGGATAAGTGAAAAGACATTGGCGCTCAGCCGCGTGTAGAGGATTTGAATCTTCTGAGCTTCCGGAATTGGGTCTGGTGCAGACCTGATGTAAGCTTCGAAACAGGCTAGCCAATGTTCAAAGTCCTTTTTGGCGTTGCCTGATTGCGGATCCAGCTGCAGGCGATCCGGCTTGATGCGGAGGTCCATCTTCTGAAAACTTTAGTGTAATAAATTGATGCGCGATCAATTACACAAAGATGAGAGCTGGATGCAATCGAGGCTTTATATCACTAAGATGTGTGGCCTCCTACAGCAGCTGGCGAAATGGCTGCTGTACGAGGAGCACACATATTTATACTCCGCCTATTGGGCAGAGCCAGCAGGCAAGGAACTACCCCCGTACCTGTAGTACATGGCCTTACCACCTAATATATACATCAGTGGTGACTACCACACTCACGGAAAGTGGTAGCACAGCTGAGGAAGGTAAAAGGGGCAGTCTATGAATGTGGGGAGAAAGCGAGTAGAATGCTGGCGCACCAACTTCATAGGAAGGAGGAGGCCAGGGAAATTGGGGAAGTTGGGGATAAGGAAGGTAACACGGTTTCACTCACTCTCAAACGGGAGAAAGATCTGCTACAATGTGGGTCCTACAGACCGATATCGCTCTTGAACATAGATGCCAAATTGCTAGCCAGGATTTTTGCTGCTAGAATTGAGGACTGTGTCCCAGGGATGATAGGGGAGGATCAGACAGGCTTTGTTAAGGGCAGGCAACTGAACTCCAATGTACGGAGGCTCCTAAACATTTTATGATGCCCTCAGAAGGAGGGGAGGCAGAAATAGTGACTGCGATGGATGCAGAGTAAGCCTTTGACCAGGTGGAATGGGAGTACCTGTGGGAAACGCTAAGAAGGTTTGGATTTGGTGAGGGATTCATAGGGTGGGTCCAACTACTTTATCAGGCCCCTGTAGCAAGTGTATGCACGAATAGGGTGAGGTTGGAGTATTTTAAGCTTCACCGAGGGACGAGGCAGGGGTGCCCCCTCTCCCCGTTACTATTCGCCCTTGCAATAGAGCCGTTGGCCATAGCTCTGCGGGTCTCACTCTATGCGGATGATCTGCTCCTGTATATTTCGGACCCACTAGAGGGGATGGGGGAGGTCATGCAGATTCTGAGGGACTTCGGCAATGTTTTGGGGTACAAATTAAACGAGAAGCAAAGCGAGATGTTCGTGATCCAAGCTAAAGGGCAGGAGAAGAGACTGGGAGAGCTTCCGCTTAAGATGGTGGAGAAGAGCTTTCGGTACCTAGGTGGCTTGGAACTGGGATGCCCTCCACAAGCTTAATTTATCCCGGCTGGTAGAGCAGATGGAGGGGGACTTTAAAAGGTGGGACATGCTCCCGCTTTCTCTAGCGGGGGGGGGGGGGGGGGGGGGTGCAGACCGTTAAGATGGCGGTCCTCCCCAGATTTTTGTTTGTCTTCCAGTGCCTTCCCATCTTGATCCCTAAGTCCTTCTTTAAGCGGGTGAACAAGATCATTTCGGGATTTGTATGGGCAAACAAGGCCCCGCGAGTAAAGAGATTGTATCTAGAGCGCAGTCGGAGGGGGGGGGGGGCGCTGGCACTGCCGAATCTTTGCAGCTACTACCGGGCGGCTAATATAGCCATGGTTCGGAAATGGGTATTGGGGGAGGGCGACGTGGGAGTGGTTAGAGGCGGCCTCTTGCAAAGGCACCAGCTTAGGGGCACTCGTAATGGCACCTCTGCCGTTCCCGCCGGCGCGCTACTCCTCAAGTCCGGTGGTGGCGGCGGCATTGAGGATCTGGGGTCAGTGGAGAAGACACTGGAGGGAGCCTCAGTTTGGACCCCAATCCGCAACAATCACAGATTTGTCCTGGGCAAGATAGACGGAAGGTTTCAAAGCTGGCATTGGGCAGGTATTAAAAGGATGGGGGACCTGTTCATAGATGGGACCTTTCCCAGCTTGAAAGCGCTGGAGGAGAAATTCAATTTGCCCCCAGGAAATGCCTTCAGATACCTTCAGGTACGCGCCTTTCTAAAAAAACAGGTGGTGACATTTACGTTGCTCCCCCCACGTAGGATACAGGATAGGGTGGTCTCCGGCACCTGGGTAGGGGAGGGGAAGGTGTCGGACATCTACCAAGATCTACAGGGTGCAGAGAAAGCCCCAGTGGTGGAACTTAAGGGCAAGTGGGGGGAGGAGCTAGGTGGGAGCTGGATGTGGGCCTATGGGCAGATGCCCTAAACAGGGTCAATTCCTCTTCATCATGTGCCAGGCTTAGCTTAATCCAGTTTAAGGTGGTCTACTGGGCACACATGATGGCAACAAGAATGAGCAAGTTCTTTGGGGTTGAGGATAGATGTGCGAGGTGTGCGGGAAGCCCAGCGAACCATGTCCATATGCTCTGGGTATGTCCGGCTCTTAAAGGATTCTGGCAGGGATTCGCTAAGGCAATGTCCAAGATCCTAAACACGCGGGTGGTGCCGAGTCCAGAGATAGCGATCTTTGGTGTGTCAGACGATCCGGGAGTTTAGGAAGTGAAAGAGGACGAGGTTTTGGCCTTTGCCTCCCTGGTAGCCCGGAGACGGATCCTTTTAATGTGGAGGGACTTGAAACTCCCGAGTGTGGAGACCTGGATTGGTGACAAGGCTGGGTTTCTCAGTCTCGAGAAAATAAAGTTTGCCTTGAGAGGGTCCATGACGGGTTCTCTTGGGGGTGGCAGCCATTCCTCGACTTTCTAGGAGAGCAGTAAAGGTCAGCAGCAGCATCCCGGGGTGGGGGGGAATTTGCATATTCTTGTTCTTTTTTCTTTCTATAATGTTAACGCTCACCTTGTTTTGTTAAATGTTGTTAATGGTTATGCAAAAATTCTGTTTTGATAAAAATCTGAATAAAAATAATTTAAAAAAAAAAGAAGTTCAGTGTTCCAGTAATGGTGCTCCAGACAAAAATAAAATTCAAAAAACCTGGTACAATTCTTTCTTGCGAAATCGACTATCAAGAGCTGAATGTTTGGCAGCCATTTCTCTGCCTGAACCACTTTAGACAGGCTATTAAATGGATACCCAGATCGCTGCCTGAAAGAGATAAGAGGCTGTTTAATCCTATTCTAGGACCCCAAATGCAGCTTTCATAGACACACCTTTGACACACTTGCTGCCAATGATCGGCTCCTCCCTTTCATTCTCTATCCCACAACCCTGGCAGGTACCCGGGACATGCTGCCAGTGTGACATCTGCTCCAAATTGGAATGCGAGGAATAGGTGAGGCACGCAGGCACAGGTAGCTCACCCAAATTATGCCCGAGGCTCCATTTGGCATGAGCCTTGGGACTCCCAGTTTGGACAGTTGGCGACGTGCATGAAAATGGGTCATGTCTAAATGTTATCCCGTTCGCTGTCTTCTCTATCCCATCCTTGATTTTTAATCCTGGACCCGTGTCCAAGGGCTGGTTTAGCACAGTGGGCTAAATAGCTGACTTGTAATGCAGAGCAAGGCCAGAAGCGCGGGTTCAATTCCCGTACCAGCCTCCCCGAACAGGCGCCGGAATGTGACGACTAGGGGCTTTTCACAGTAACTTCATTGAAGCCTACTTGTGACAATAAGCGATTTTCATTCATTTCATTTTGTGTGTCAGTGAATCAGAGTTGCCACAACAAGGGCTGTGTGGATAATGTCTGGTGTTAACTAGGAGTGGATTGGGACTGTCAATTCTACAATGGATAAAACTGAACCTCAAATGAGTTATTTCTACATCTGAAGGGAAATAGTGCAGTTTAATTGAAAGGACTCGAACTGCAAACAACACCAGACCCAGAAAGAATGTCCTGGAGAAAATTACCAAGGGTGCTTAGTGTCATGATATACACCAGTATATCATGGTGCAGACACACACTGATGGACACACAGCAAGACTAATCAACACACACAACACCGCAGCCAATCACCAGTTAGAGCACACTCACTATAAAGACAGGGGACATCAGAGTTCCCGCTCATTCGGGATGCAGCCTCCTACAAGGACAGAGCTTGCAGCTTACAGCACAGGTCCTCACCATGTGCTGAGTGCATAGGTCTCGGACAGGCATAGGTCTTTAGTTGAATCTAACATTGTGTTAACCCACAGTGAAAGTATGTTCAACAGTTTCTAACTTAATAAAATAATGTTGCACTATTTTAAGTGTTAGTGGCCTGTATGTGTTCCATGGATCCAGAGAACCCAACACATCACTGAGTGTGGTATTATCATAACTATCAGCCTTACAAGGGTTAATGTAGTGTTGAGAGTAGCCACTAGAGGGAGCTACAGATACAACTATATAAGGCAGTGATACTAGAGCGTTGTGGAGGTGTGTGTGCAGGAGGCAGTTAGTGAAGGTCATAAGAGCAGATAGTGAGAGTAAGGTTAGATTATAGTTTATACCAATCGTGAGATTAGCAGTAGATGAGTGTAGTTCGATGTTATCGACCAGTTCTGTATTCTTAAGGACCAAGTGTTGAATCCCAGTTTTAGTATTGTAAATAAAATCATAGTTTTGTTTAAGTAAAAGCTATTCTGTGGTCTTTGTGAGCACTACGCCAACCACCCTGAAATAAGCAACACAAAAAACACCGCACCCAACTGTACCAGCCTCCCCGAAGAGGCGCCGGAATGTGGCGACTAGGGGCTTTTCGCAGTAACTTCATTGAAGCCTACTCATGCCAATAAGCGATTATTATTATTATTATTATCTATCTAATACTTCACTGACAATAAAAGACTTGCTAGATAAATTGGAGAAAGAGGAAGGTGGTGCCTTTATTTTAAGAAGGATTAAAATGACAGCCAGGTAATTCTGACCCGCTGAGTTAGCCTGTGTAGCGGGGAAATTAAGAATTTATCATCAGGGTTGCTATTAATTAGAAAGCTGGGACTTTGAGAGTGGACACCCCAAACAAATCTGTTGGAGCTTTTTGAAGAAGTTCTCTGGAACATCAGACCAGCGATCTCCAATTCATATCATCATGTTGGATTTTGAAACAGCTTCCGATAAAGAGTCACATGACCGGCTGTGTTCTAAAATTAAGTACTGTAACGTCGAGGGGATATACAAGCTGAGTTGCAAATTGGCTAAAGGACTGTAGGCAAAGGGTTATTTGCGTGATTGATACAATTTTACATCTGCTTGGCACTTTGAGAATGAGTATTATATTGTGGTGTTTATTTATTAAAGATATTGATGCAGGAGAATCCAGTTAAGACTGAAAGCTTGCAACTCCCTTGATGACTCAGCAGATTTAACCAGTAAGTAGCAGGGAATGTCCCATGTAAGATCACCAATCTGTACGGCGTAGGCTGGTTTCCATAGTGATGGTGCTAGAACAGTAGGATTGTTCTCTTGCACTCAGGGTTTGGGGGTGGGGTGGGATGGGGTAAACCTTCCACTGCTCTCCGTCCTCACTGCTATCCAGCTCCCCCCACTGAAATGGGCATTGGGCCTGGAGAGATGTTTGATCTGTACTGTGATACCTTACTGACTGAATAACCTCACTTACACAGAATGTGAAGGGTTAAAGGAAAGAATAGAAAGACTTGCATTTATATAGAAACCTTCATTTTCTCGGACTGCACAAGGTATTTTACGATCAATTAAACATCTTTATGTTAAGTGTTCCAATAAAGGAAACTGAACGAATGCCTGAAATGGCTGGGTTATCTTATGAGGAAAGACTGGGCAGTATAGGCTTGTATTCGCTGGAGTTTAGAAAAATAAGAGGCAATTTGATTGAAACATATCCTGAAGTATATTGACAGGGTGAATGTGGAGAGGATGTTTCCTCTTGTGGAAGAATCTAGAACAAGGGGTCACCTATTTAGGGTAGAAATGAGAGGAAACCTTTTTCTCTCAGAGGGTTGTGAATCTCTGGAACTCTCTGCCTCAAAGGTGGTTGAAGCAGAGACTTTGAATATTTTTAAGGTGGAGCAAGATAGATTCTTGATTAACAAGGGGGTGAAAGGATATAGGGGGTAGGCAGGAATGTGGGATTGAAGTTACAATCAGATCAGCCATGATCTTATTGAATGGTGGAGCAGGTTTGAAGGGCCTAGTGGCCTAATCCTGCTACTATATCATATGTTCGTATGTATGTTTGTACACCAACCAATTTGCACTCGAGCAGAAATATTAGCAGTGGCAGGAATAGTAACCTAGTATAATAATAATCTTTATTGTCACAAGTAGGCTTACATTAACACTGCAATGAAGTTACCGTGAAAGCCCCTAGTCGCCATATTCCGGCTCCTGTTCGGGTACACCGAGGGAGAATTCAGAATGTCCAAATGACCTAACAGCACGCCGTTCAGGACTTGTGGGAGGAAACCGGAGCACCCAGAGGAAACCCACCCAGACACGAGGAGAACGTGCAGACTCCACACAGACAGTGACCCAAGTCGGGAATCAAGCCTGGGACCCTGGAGTTGTGAAGCAACAGTGCTACCCACTGTGCTGCCCATAGTGGTAATGTTACTGGACGAGTGTGTCAACATGAGTTCATCATGGCAGCTTTGGGGGGTGGTGGTGGGGTTCTAATTAAATTAAATTAAATAAATAAGGAATAAAATGCTGATCTGCACCACCATGAAACTACCGGATTGTCATAAAAACCCCATCCAGTTCACTAATGTTCTTCAGAAAAGGAAATCTGACGACAAGGTAGATCCAGATATGTTGTTGACTCTAAATTGTTTTCCAAAATGGCCTAGCGGATCTATCAATCCACTAGGAAAGGTCAACAGGACAGGTCACCTGACATCAACCTTGGGATTGACAACAAGACGCAATCTGCCCAATTGACTTTGCAAAGCCACCCTCCTTAACACCTGGGAGAAAAATGGAGGAGTTTTACAGACCCTCCTGTTGGCAAGGATCTTCTAGTCCCAACAAAGTTAATGGACTGTTGAATGGCTTGCTACATTTTCCATGACAGGGTCGGAAAAGTCTGCCCATAGACTAGTCAAGCAACAGCCTGACTTAATCATATCTTCCAGCCAATCTCCCAGGCTCTATCACCATTCCTTGGTCTGTCCTGTCCCACTTTCCAAACAGACCAACTAATGATGGCAACACAGTTCTTTATTCTTTCATGCGATGTGGGCATCGCTGACCAGGTTAGCATTTGTTGCCCATCCCTAATTGCCATTGAATTGAATGACTTGCCAGGCCATCTCAAACGGGCAGTTAAGAGTTAAAGCGCATGGGATTACGGGCAGTGGCTTGAGATGGATAGAAAGCTGGTTAGCAGACAGGAAGCAAAAAGTTGGAATAAATAGATCTTTTTCCAATTGGCAGGTATTGACTAGTGGGGTACTGCAGGGATCTGTGCTAGGACCCCAACTGTTCACATTATATATTATGGTTTGGACGAGGGAACTAAATGCAGTACCTCTGTTATAACCCCAATGGAGATCCCGGGATCAGGACTACACAATTTCTGGTCACCTCTCCAGAATATGAACTTCCCTTTTAAGGCAGGCAGGCCTTCCCCTTTAAGGGGCGGGGTTTCCCCTTTACAAGGAGAGCTTCAGTTGTACAAAAACCCCGCCCTAGCTGCAGGCCGGGGAAGGAGACCCTTAGTGGAGTGGAGGAGTATTGTAACTGTATCAAAATAAACCTTGTTCTGTAATTTCAACTTTCGTCTTTGTGTTCTGCTTCCCGCGGATTTAACAACTTCCAAATGATACAAAGTTGGATGGGAAGGTGAACTGTGAGGAGGATGAAGAGATGGTTCAGCGTGATTTGTACAGACTGGGTGAGTTGGCACATACATGCCAGATGCAGCATAACGTGGATAAATGTGAGGTCATCCACTTTGGTAGCAAAAATAAGAAGTTAGATTATTATTTGAATGGCTGTAAATTGAGAGTGGTGGATACTCAGCGAGACCTTGGTGTCCTCCCGCATCAGTCACTGAAAGTAAGCGCGCAGGTACAGCAGGCAGTAAAGAAGACTAATGGTATGTTGGCCTTCATAGTGAGAGGATTTGAGTATAGGAATAGGAATGTTTTACTACAGTTGTATAGGGCATTGGCGAGGCCACATCTGGAGTATTGTGTGCAGTTTTGGTGTCCTTACTTGAGGAAGGATGTTCTTGCGATGGAGGGAGTGCAGTGAAGGTTTACCAGGATTAGACAGGGTAGATTCAGAAAGAATATTCCTGATGGTGGTGGAGTCCAGTACTAGTGGTCATAGTTTGAGGATAAGGTAAACATTTTGGGACTGAGGTGAGGAGAAGTTTCTTCACCAGAGAGTGGTGAATCTGTGGAATTCTCTACCACAGAAAGTAGTTGAAGAAGGAATTAGATATAGCTCTTGGGGCCAAAGGGATCAAAGGGGAAGGCGGGATCAGAGTGTTAAACTCGATGATCAGCCATGATCTTAATCAATGGCCGAACAGGTGCGAAGGACTGACTGGCCTCCTCCTTCTAGTTTCTCTATTTCCTTCTGAAAGATGGGTTGATGGTTTCATGGTCAGACTAATTTTCAATTCCAGATTTTTATTAATCAAATTTAAATTCCACCAGCTGCTGTGGTGGGATTTGAACCCATGTCGACAGAACATTTAGCCTGGGTATCTACGAGTCCGGTGACATTACCATTATGCGACAATCTAACCTTGGAGTCCTTGACCTTCACTCCGGACCCCAAGAGGTGTCATGACATTGAGTCAAACATGGGAAGCAGTCCTTCTGCTGACCTCCTTCCCTCAGTTGATGAATGACTGCTCTGCCGTATTGAACATCATGTGGAGATGCCGGCGTTGGACTGGGGTGGGCACAGTAAGAAGTCCTACAACACCAGGTTAACGTCCACCAGGTTTATTTGGAATCACTAGCTTTCAGAACGTGGCTCCTTCATCAGGTGAGTGAAGTTGAACATCACTTGAGGGTAGCAAGGGCAGAGAATGCCCATCGGTAATAGTGCTGCGATAACAGTGCTGCTGACTGACCTGCCAAATTGAGATTGCGGCAGATGATGAGAGAACTAACGCAAAGGAACATCCTGTCCATGACTGTATTGGCAGGAGTGATCATTACAAAGCACTTGCGGAAACAAAATCCCATCTTCACACTGAGGCCACTCTCCTTCACGTTGCGTGGCTGTATCACTACTAAAATAGATAGATTAAAATCCAATATAGCACCTCAAAACTGGACATCAGAAAATTCTGCAGCAGACTTTTAGTCCACCACAATCAGTAATATCATGGCCTGGTATATCTCGACTGTTACCATCAAGCCAATGGACCAAGGCTGGTTCAGTGAGGAGCGTAGGGCAGCATGCGAGGATCAGAACCATTTTGGCCTCCCTTCTGAAGGGCAGCCACCTTCACAGATGCCAATCTTCAGCTAATTTGATTCACTCACAGCGTGTCTGGTGCACGTACTCCCACAGTGCTAGTAGAGAGGGAGTTCTCCGATTCTGAAATAACGACTATGAATGAATGGTGGTTTATGTTCAGGTGAGGCAGGTGTGTGATGAGGAGGGAATTTGGAGCTGATGGTGTTCCCAAACACCTACTGGCCTTGCCTAGCTGTTGGAACTTAGAGGCTTGTGAGGCACTATCAATTATACCCTGCTGACTTGCTGCAGGGCAATCTGTAGCTGTTCCACACCGCAGCCGCAATGTGCTGGTGCTGCAGCGGGTGGATATTTCACCCAAGACTGAGGACGCCAAACAATGAACTGCTTTGTCCTCGATGGTATAGAAACAGAAAAAGTCTGAAATACTCAGTCGTTCAAACTGAAACAGAGTTAACATATTGGCTCAATTACCCTTCATCAGATAACCTCTCATCAGGTTCATTGTGCTCTGAAGATTTATTACAAACATAGGCACTCTCATGGAATTATTACTATAGTTACATCCAGGCACTGTGGATTTATGTTATGTTATGTTTCTGGGAATATATACCTGCTGGTTCTGTGTCACGTACTGTGTAGGTACGTCAGCAGAGTGTTTTGTATGGGCTTTGGGCAGATCACCATCTTGATTGTGTTGAGCAACGCCCTCAATAAATCTCTCATGGTGTTTTACAAGAATCCAGAGTGTGGGTACCTCCATCTCTTTTCTCTTTGTGGCGATAATTTACTAGAAGAGAAAACTGGCGATGAGGATTGAGGCAGAGAAATCACTGGAAAGAAGATTTGGTCGACTAACTGGGAGGGCATTGGGAGCAACAGAAGATTGTCGGACCCAGACTTGCACACACTCGGATGTCGGGCGAAGCATTGCTGCCGATGCAGAAGCTTCAAATACATTTTCAACCGTAACTGTTGAGTAAGAAGACTATCAGTCAGGAAAGATTTGCTGGTGCTGAAATGTGTGAGGTTTGGGCTGCAGGAACCATGCTGTTGTACCTGTAAACCTCAGGTACTTTCAACCAGTTTACTTATTCAGAGGTTTTATCTAGGGCATCTTTATTTACGAGGAAACAAACCACAAACATAAGTTCAAAATTCAACAATATTTATTAACCCAATTAAGCCTTATATTACCCAGAAAATATTAGAGGTGCCCAAGATCAGGTGTATACTACCCGTAAAGATGGCTTAGTAGGCTGCGGGTCTGATCGCTGGAATTTCTCTGGTCCGTCTTCACGAAGGTGGTTCTCACTGACCTTCCCTTCCCTTCCTTCTCCGATCTGGTCAAGGTTTGGTCTGGTCTGGTCTTCACTTCTCTGATCTGGCCAAGGTCACCTCACACGCTGAGTCTTCACTCCTGATGTGCCTTGGGTACCTGTTTTTATCCCCCTTCCTTCCCACGCTTTTGCCATTTCCTCATGCTTTCTGCCAATGATGCCTCAGGAGGGGGGTCTCAGCAGCCAATGGTCCGGTTGATGACCATTTGGCAGGCCATCTGAGCCAACCCCAGGTGTCCATCTCTGGTGGTGGCAGCTGCACATAATCTATTCCCATATAAGGTAACAGCAGAAGCTTTGGGTGACAAAGTCTGGCTCGATCTGGGCTACTGACAATAGACCTGTGCATATCAATAGTGTGCAATGATCGCCTTGATGGCTGATTAACGGGGCAGGTCCTGACATGTTCGGGCAGTTTATGTTGGTTGTGTATTTGATTTTGTTCAAGTCTGAATTGCAACAGCCTTCCTGAGGTTTGACTGCGGTATGATTTTGAAATGCCCAATTCTTTAATTTAGGGTATCCAATTTAATTGGCCTTAAAGCTAGGCCCTGGTAGATCACCACAGTGCATGTGGCGAAGCTACACTGACTGTGGGGAATGGGGATTTCAAAGTCTGCCGACTCTGCAGAGGCCAGAAAAGTCAAAACATACTCTGGCATAAAAGGGAAAGATTTCCCAGCTGCTTGTTCAAGGGGTTGTTCGTGCCACACTCACCAACAGGATCAGAAGTGAGGAAATGACGCGTTTGATGAGGATTATAAAACATGGAATTCATATGAAGAAATATTCCAATTGTTTTTAATAACTAATCAGGAGGACCTAAAGGTCGCAACATTTCTCCGCTCAGTTGGCCGTGAAAGGTTTATGCTGCTACAGAATCTTGTTCACCCAGCAAAACCAGGAGACATGTCCTAAATTAATGAAAATCCTCTGGAACATTTCTCTCCTAAACCATTATTGATTGCAGAAAGGTTTCGGTTCTGTCATCGTAGTCAGGAAGAAGGTGAAAGTATTTTAGTTAGTAGCATCTTTAAGAGGAATAGCTGGATATTGTGAATTTGGCGCAATACCTGATGATATTTTTTGTGACAGGCTGATTTGTGGACTCTGCAATCAAGCTATTCAGAGGGAGCTGCTTACTGCAAATGATTTAATTCGCAAAGCTGTTGTGGAAGTTGCCACATCTATGCTGCTTGCAATGAGGGAAGGTTCACAGATAGGGGCTGGAGTGAAGATCCACAAAATGGACACCTCAATGAACAGTGCTGCAAAGGTGCAACCAAGTCACCGTTGTTCACAGGTTGGTCACTCAGTAGGGGAATGCTGGAGTAAACATATTCATGCAAGACCTGTGGTAAGATGGGCCATATTGCCAAGGTGTGTCGGGCTCCGAAACCTTCTTCTACACCAAGAAAGTGCAAGAGGAACAATCTAGTAGTGTTTACAAATTAGTGGATGAAGCTCAAGATCACCCAAAAGACAACGAAACTGAGCTACTGCAAGTGTTTAAGCTAAGTGTTTTGTCAATGCAGGAGATAACAACTTTTTTGGGCATATCTGAAACTTGATGGCCATGGAAGTAAAATGGAAGTGGATACGGGCGCAGCAGTATCGCTAAAACCTGAAACAATATATCATCAAAAGCTGAAACATTTGCCTTTAAAATCGTCAAATGTGATGCTAAGGACATACACTGAAGAGGTCGTACCATTAAAAGGATGTGTGGTGGTGAAAGTAGAAGCAAAAGGGCAGATGGCGAAGTTGCCTCATAACATTGTCCGTGGAAGCTTTCCTGCTCTATTTGGCAGAACATGGTTGGCTAAGATTAGGCTTAACTGGGATTCAAAGAGCAACTTGCAACAACGTCTGATGAAATATGAGAAGGTGTTCCAAGATTCACTCGGCACGGTAGCACTGTGGTAAGAAGAGCCATATTGCCAAAGTGTGATGGGCTCAGAAAACTTCTTCTACACCAAGAAAGTGCAAGAGGAACAACACAAGTAAATAATCTAGTTGTGTTTACAAATTAGTGGATGAAGCTCGAGATCAGTCAAAAAACATCTTCACACCATCAGGAACCCAGGTTTGATTCCTGGCTTGGGTCACTATTGTGCGGAGTCTGCACGTTCTCCCCGTGTCGGCGTGGGTTTCCTCAGGGTGCTCCGGTTTCCTCCCACAAGTCTCGAAAGATGGGCTGTTAGGTGAATTGGACATGCGGAATTCTCCTTAGTGTGACTGAACAGGCGCTGGGATGTGGCGACTAGGGAATTTTCACAGTAACGTCATTGCAGTGTTAATGTAAGCCTACTTGTGACAATAATAAAGATTATTATTATTAGGCTCTGGAGTTGAGGTACACCTAAACATCAAGCCAGACAACACACCCAAATGTCTCAAAGTTAGAACAATACCATATACCATCAGGCCTAAAGCTGAAGAAGAACTAGACAGATGAGTGTGGCAGGGGGATGGAATCCCAGGAGTAGGATCAGGTAGGTCAGATTCATATCAGGAAAATGGAGGTAGAACCTTAGCTTGTGTTGTAGAAGATGTCATGATTGACTTGGAATTACAGGAGAAGCAAAATTTTAAACGTGTTCAGCAAGAGAAAATGGTGGGGCTAAACTGTTTATGCTTTAATACAAGGAGTATTACAAACAAGGTAGACGAGTTAAGAGCACAGGTAGCCACATGGCAGCAGGATGTCAGTGCTTTAACGGAAACCTGGCTAAAGGAGGGGCAAAAATGACAGCTCAATATCCCTGGATACAGAGATTTCAGGCAGGACAGAGGAGAAGATAAAAAATGAGGGGGAGTAGCATTAATGGTTAAAGAATCATTTCCAGTTGTGAGAAGGAATGCTATATTAAATGGGTCAACAAATGTGGCTTTATGGGTTGAACTTAGAAATAGAAAAGGGGCAGTCACACTGCTGGGAGTATACTATACCCCAAATGGTGAAAGGGAAATAGAAGAGCAAATATGGAGGCACATCTCTGCCTGTAAGAACAAGAGGGCAATAATAGTGGGAGACTTTAACTGTCCCAATATCAACTGGGAATCAAAGAATATAAGGGGAACTGAGGGAGAAAACTTAATTCAATGTGTCCAGGAAAATGTTTTCACCCAATTAGTGACAAACCCAGCGAGCAGAGATGCAATTCTAGACCTCGTCTTGGGGAACAAAGAAGGGCAAGTGGGAGAAGTGACAGTCGGTGACCATACTGGAGATAGTGATCACAGTTCAGTTAGATTCAGTATTACCATGGAAAATGTCAGAAATAAAGCAGGAGTAAAAATTTTGAATTGGGGGACGGCAAATTTTGTAGAAATGAGAAGGGACTTGGCTGAGGTGCTGGCCAGCACTGCTAGGGGATAAATCTGTGGAAACCAGGGGAGAGATCCTAAATGCACAAAGTAGACATGTCCGCTCCAAAAATAGGAGCGGTATTGCCAAATCCAGAACCCCTGGTTGTCTGAAGGAATACAGGGGAAGATAAAACAGAAAAAGAAAGCGGACGATCGGCACAAAGGACTAAGCACTGCAGATAGCCTAGACGAGTATAAAAAGTTCAGGGATGAAGGAAATAAGAGAATCGAAGGGAGGGCATGAAAAAAGGTTAGCCAGTAAAGTTTTACCAATATACTAATGGTAAAAGGTTAGTTAAGAAAAATGTGGGATCTATCCGAGATGAAGAGGGGAACTTGTGTGTCGATGCAGAGGCTGTGGGAAGGGTTTCAAAACGAAAATGGATCATGCAGATATAATAGTCTCCGTGTTTAAAACGGAAATGGATCTTGCAGATATAATAGTCCAGGAGGAACACTGTGAGGTAGTGGATGGGATAATCATAAAGAGAGAGGAAGTACTCAAAGGATTGAAATCCTTGAAAGTTGATATGTCGCCAGGGCCAAATGGATTGTTTCTGAGGATACTGAAGAAGGTCAGGGAGGAGGTGGCAGATGCTCTGAGTATGATTTTCCAATCCTCACTAGACACAGGGGAGGTACCGGAGGACTGGAGAAATGTGAACGTGATACCATTGTTTGAAAAGGGATTGAAAGAAATGCTGAACAATGATAGGCCAGTTAGTCTTATGTCAGTGGTGGGAAAATGAGAAGAATCAATCCTGAGAGATAGGATTAACAGTCACATAGAAAGGCATAGACCAGTCGGTGATAGTCAGCATGGGTTTGTTAAAGGATGGTGACGCCTCACAAATTTGATCGAATTCTTTGAGGAAGTGATAAGAAGGGTTGATGAAGGTAGTGTAGTAGATGTGGTATACATGGGGCTGGATTCTCTGAGCCTCCACGCCGAATTTGCGATCGGCGCGGGGGCGGAGAATGGGCGTTTACGCCGAGATCCGATGCCGCTCCAGCGATTCTTGTTCACAAATCCCGCACACGAACTACGTGGCACGGATAGGGGGTCATTGACTGAGGCCCCCCTGTGATTCTCCGTGGGAAAACTGTCCGGGTTCCCGACGGCATGGTTCTAACCACCCATCGGCTGTCGGGAACGGCCGTTGTCGGCTGCGGACTCAGTCTGCGGCTGCTCTGGTGGGAGGCAGGGGGATCAATCACCGGCGGGGCCTCATGGACGGCCAGGGGGGCGATCGGGGGTCACGGACCCACTGGTGCGCGCAATCTGGGAGGGGTGGCCTACATTTCTGGTGACACTCCATGGGCTGAGTCCGCCATGTCCCACGGGGCAGCTGCTGCAGACCACCGCCATGCGCATGCGTGGACTCACGACCAGAAGTGCAGGGACTCGTATCCGCAGCCAGAGCTGCGAGAAGCACTCCGGGGTCCTGCTAGCCCCCTGCATGCATGAGAATCACTCCGGACTTTCTTCAGGAAAGTCCAGAGTGATTCGCCAGTGGGGACATAGCCCCATTATTGGAGAATCCCGCCCATGGACTTTATTAAGGCATTTGACAAAGTCTCACATGGCAGATTGGTCAAGAAAGTGAAAGCCCATGGGATACAGGGCAATCTGGCAAACTGGATAAAATGTTGGTTTAGTAACAGGAAACTTGAGAATGGAAAGTTGTTCCAAATGGTGTTCCACAGGGCTCGGTGTTGGGACCCGTTGCTGTTTGTGTTATATATTAATGATTTGGATGTGGACATAGGGAGCATGATTGGGAAATTTGCACATGACACAAAGATTGGCCGAGTGGTTGACAGTGTGGAGGATAACTATAACCTTCAAAACAGTATAGATGGATTGGTGGAGTGGGCGATAAAGTGGCAGATGGAATTTAACACAAGTGTGAGATCATGCATTGAGGGAAGTCAAACAGTTGTAGTGAGTACACAGTATAGATGTGCATGGATAGAGGATTGGTTAATTAATAGAAAGCAAAGACTGGGGATTAATGGGTGTTTCTCTGGTTGGCAATCAGTAGCTAGTGGTGTCCCTCAGGGATCAGTGTTGGGCCTACAATTGTTCACAATTTACATAGATGATTTGGAGTTGGGGACCAAGTGCAATGTGTCCAAGTTTGCAGATGACACTAAGATGAGTGGTAAAGCAAAAAGTGCAGAGGATACCGTAAGTCTGCAGAGGGATTTGGATAGGTTAAGTGAATGGGCTAGGGTCTGGCAGATGGAATACAATGTTGACAAATGTGAGGTTATCCATTTTGGTAGGAATAACAGCAAAAGGGATTATTATTTAAATGATAACATATTAAAACATGCTGCTGTGCAGAGAGACCTGGGTGTGCTCGTGCATGAGTCGCAAAACGTTGGTTTACAGGTGGAACAGGTGATGAAGAAGGCGAATGGAATATTGTCCTTCATTGCTAGAGGGATGGAGTTTAAGACAAGGGAGGTTCTGCTGCAATTGTATAAGGTGTTAGTGAGGCCACACCTGGAGTATTGTGTTCAGTTTTGGTCTCCTTACCTGAGAAAGGACGTACTGGTGCTGGAGGGTGTGCAGAGGAGATTCACTAGGTTAATCCCAGAGCTGAAAGGGTTGGATTACGTGGAGAGGTTGAGTCGACTGGGACTGTACTCGTTGGAATTTAGAAGGATGAGGGGGGGGATCTTTTAGAAACATATAAAATTATGAAGGGAATAGATAGGATAGATGCGGGCAGGTTGTTTCCACTGGCGGGTGAAAGCAGAACTAGGGGGCATAGCCTCAAAATAAGGGGAAGTAGATTTAGGACTGAGTTTAGGAGGAACTTCTTCACCCAAAGGGTTGTGAATCTATGGAATTCCTTGCCCAGTGAAGCAGTAGAGGCTCCTTCATTAAATGTTTTTAAGATAAAGATAGATAGTTTTTTGAAGAATAAAGGGATGAAGGGTTATGGTGTTCGGGCCGGAAAGTGGAGCTGAGTCCACAAAAGATCAGCCATGATCTCATTGAATGGCGGAGCAGGCTCGAGGGGCCAGATGGCCTACTCCTGCTCCTAGTTCTTATGTTCTAACAAATGGGAATATATTAAGAGGGGTAGATGAAGTGAGAGATCTTGGTGTACAGGTACATAGGTCCCTGAAGGCAGCAGTTCAAGTAGACAAGGTTGTAAAGAAAGCATATAGAATGATCTCCTTCATTGGCAGAGGTATAGAATATAAAAATAAAGATATAATGTTAGGATTGTATAAAATACTGTGGTGAGGCCACAACTGGAATAGTGTGTGCAGTTCTGGTCACCACATTACAGGAAGGACGTTAATGCTCTGGAGAGAATGCAGATTATTGTTCTGGAGAGAATGCAGAGGAGGTTTACAAGAATGTTGCCAGGGCTAAAAATGTTTGGCAACAAAGAGAGATTGGATACGTTGGTGTTATTTTCCTTGGAACAAAGTGTGACTTAATTGAGGCATACAAAATTATGAGGGGAAGAAATAGGGTGGACAGGATAAAATTGTTTCCCTTCATGGAAAATTCTAGAACTAGGGGACATGGATTCAAGATAAGTGGCTGAAGGTGTAGTGGGGACATGAGGGAAAACTTTTTTATGCAGAGGGTAGTGGGAGTCTGGAATTTGCTGCCTGAGTTGGGGGTGGAGGCAGAGACCCTAAACACTTTTAACGGTGCCTGGATCTGCACCTTAAGTGCTCTAAGTTACAAGGCTATAAATCGGGTGTGGGAAGGTGGGATTAGAAAGGGCACCTAGCTGTCCTCGGGCTGGCATGGACATGATGGGCCGAA
Organism: Scyliorhinus torazame; assembly: GCF_047496885.1. Lineage (NCBI taxonomy): Eukaryota > Metazoa > Chordata > Chondrichthyes > Carcharhiniformes > Scyliorhinidae > Scyliorhinus > Scyliorhinus torazame. Next base: position 302,002,628 of record NC_092709.1, on the reverse strand, counting down.
TTGCATCCTTCTGTGCTGTAATTTTTCTATGATTCTATGATTAGTAAGGACAGGAATCATTGAATATGTTGCTCAGTGATTGGGCAGCAGCAATCGTTCCTGTAATAAAACAGGATAGTTCAGTGAGAATTTGTGGAGATTTTTAAAACTACTATTAACCCAGTTTTTGAGCAGATCATTATCCATTGCTGTTTGCTGGACTTTCTGGAGGACAGAAATTCAATAAAATTGATCTTTCGTAGGCATACCTTGAATGAATGTGGCTGGTGAATTACAGGAACTACTCACCATCATAATGCACAAAAGTCTGTTTCATAATAGAAGACTTCCTTTTGGAATAATATCTGCGCCAGCTCTTTTTCAAAGATCAAATTCTAAGTGGTTTGAATGGAGTGTAATGTTATTTAAATGACATACTCCTCACCGTTTCGAGTGAACAGGAGCACTAGGTGAATTTGGAAGCTACCCTGAAGAGCCACAAATTTCTCCCCCTACAGGAAAAATCTAGAACTTCAAGCCCGAAATTACATGAAGATTTGAGTTGACAGTACAAAATGGAATTCTGCTACAGAGAAGCTGTGTGATTGTTCCTCTGTGCCTGCATAGTTGAGTCCTTGACCAATTGCATGGCGGACATCCTGGTGTGGTAAGTATGAAGGAATTGACACACTGTTATTTTTGGTGGCCAGGATTCGATGCACAAATTGAAGAGAAAGTTGGACTATGCCGTTCTCTTGCAAAACAAAGGAAAACGTCACTATTTCAACCATTTCAACCATTCCCTTAATGGCCAACACAGCCACGAGAATGAAAGAGAAAATGCTGGAAAATCTCCCCAAGTCTGGCAGCATCAGTAGGGAGAGAAAAGAGCTAACGTTTTGAGTCCGATGACTCTTTGTCAAAGCTAACAGACAGAGAAAGTGGGAAACATTTATACTGTGGAGTGAGAATGAAAGATGAGTCATAGCCACAGAAACCCAGGGAAACCGGGTGCTAATGGCCACAGAAACCAAGGAGAAAGGGTGCTAATGGCCACAGAAACCAAGGGGAAACAGTGCTAATGGCAGTCCCCAGAGAGAACAAAAGATGTGAAAGGTCAAACAGCAGGGAAACTAACATCCGAGGATGAACTGTAGATGTGGGGGTAGGGGAAGGGGGAAGCAAAGAGGAGAAAGTTGAAGGAAAGGTGGCTAAGATTGGGGGGGGGGGGAATTAAATATATATTAAGAAAGAAAGAAATGGTAAAAGACAGTTAAAATGAAATGAAAACAAATGGGTCGAGGTGGGGTAGAGCTGATCATCTGAAGTTGTTGAATGTGATGTTCAGGCCGGAAGGCTGTAGCGTGCCTAACCGGAAGATGAGATGTTGTTCCTCCAGTTTGCGTTGAGCTTCACTGGAACATTGCAGCAGGCCAAGGGCAGACATGTGGGCATGGGAGCAGGGTCTTTTGTTAAAATGGCAAGCAACAGGAAGGTCAGGGTCCTGAATGCGCACAGACCGAAGATGCTCAGCAAAGCGATCACCCAGTCTGCGTTTGGTCTCTCCGATATAGAGGAGACCACGAGAATACTCCTCAATAATGCTGGTCCCCTGGAGGGACACAAGCTCTTAGTGATTGTGGACATGCACTCGAAATGGCCGGAAGTCGTGATAATGAAGTCAACATTGACTGAGCAGACCATTAAGAAACTCGGTGAAATATTTGCAAGATTCGGAACACCGGAGTGGGTTGTCAGTGATAATGATATGCAGTTTACTGTGAAAGAGTTAGAGGACTGCTTGATTGGATTGGCTGGATTCTACATTTGGGAGACGGTCGGTGAAATCGGGTTCGGCAATTGGCCGGAAAATCCCCATTTATGCCGGAATCAGGGGCGGTGCCGTTTTTGCGATGCTCCGTCCCTCAATAACGGCGTAGTCTTGGAGTATGCTGCACGCCGTATCGACGGCCCTCCCCCGATGCTACGCCCCCGATGGGCTGAGTCCCCAGTGGCGTGGGACACGTGTGCTCACACTGTTCGGGGACCTCGCGTGGCGGCTGCGGACAGTGCCCAGCGCAGCCACAGTTGGGGGGGGGAGCCATTCCGCTGGCAGGAGAGGGCTTCGGCGGGGGCACTGGTGGGGGTGGTCCGGGGTTGGCGAGGCTGGCTACAGGGGGGCAGGTTTTGGCAGGCAGGGTCTGCGTGCGGCTGCTGGCATGTTGCACGGCGCGGCCACCAGAGGCCACCTGGCTATTCTGCGGCCATAGCTGCAGGTAAAGCCGGACCTGGCTTTACGGTGCGCGGCTGCTAGCCCCCCACCAGATGGAGGATCGGCGCGGGGTGGCACCGGCTCCGACTTTCTGGTCATAAAACCAGAAGGATCCTGCAGACATGGTCGCAGAATCGGAGAAGCCAGCCCGCCGATTCTCGTTTCCATTGCGGGGGTGGGTGGGGGGGGGGGGGTGTTATTCGTTCCGCAATTCAGGACATGCAAATAGGCCAGCACTCTCCCCACATGAATTGGAAGCAATTCCCAGCCCAGCAGGCGGTGTAACCGCTGGGGCCGGTTTTAATGCTAAAGAGCTTGACAGCTGGAGCTCCTTTTAAATGCTTCACTCCCCACACCCACATTGCCTCCATAAAGATGGTTCAGAATAGACATCCCCTCTGATTTTGGGGGTCTGAATTGGACCCACTGCTCGATGTCATTGAAGCGAGGAGGGACAGCCTCTTCCCCAGGGTGGGCCGCAGACCGAAGCACGTCCTCCTGGACAGTGCCTGGGAGGTGGTGTATGAGGCAGTCATTGCTGCCAGCCTCACCAGGAGGAGCAAACCGGTGATCCTGAGGGGTGAGGGTCACAGGTGAGGCCTCTATCCTCCGAGGGACAGAGAACCAGGGAGGGTTCCAAAGGCCACGTTGCAGGTCCCCTTTGGTTGGAGTGAGGTCTGCCCCTCCTTCCTGTGCTGTGGGACTGCGCTTCTCAGGAGTGCCGACACTTGGTGGGCCAGGGATTGAGCATGCCACGCACAACCCCAGTGATGATACGACTGGCGTATGAGGGTTTCCAGTGGGGTGACCTGGGTGGGCTCCTGCATCACCAGAGGCTCTTTGAGCATTTACAGAACAGTGAGCAGTCAGCAGTGTGAACAGCCAGGAGCCTCAGAGTAGCATCAGAGGGGTGCATTTAAGTGACTTACTGTAGCAATGGCGGTCTAAGCCAGGCCACCCTGATCTTGAGGGGGACACTCCGAGCCCATGGACTTGCCACCAAGTTGTTCTCCACTAGCCCCCCTATCCGGCCCGGGCACCCACACCACAGCAAACCCGACAATCGTTGAGTGTTTTTCAGAGTCTTTTTAGCCTCTAGATCTGCACAACAGACGTGGCACTTAGGTACCACTTGTAAATACTTGTACCAATTCACTCCTGTGTGACTTCCGATAGGGGCGGAGCATTGTGGAGGGGTGCAGCGTGAAGTGTCCAGCCCGTTAATGAGATATAAATCCATGCAAATCTTTGTGAGTTATATATTTGTATAATACATCTGTTGAATAAATACAACAATGGTATGGAGTGTGGCACCTCCGTACCATTTCTCCTCCTGGATGCAGTGGAGGAGAGGCAGGCCACCCTGTACCCCGGCCTGGGAAGGAGGCTGCCAACCGCAGATGTTCACCGTGCCTGGGCACAGGTGGCAGAGGCAGTGCGCGACATCAGCAACGCCGTCCGAATTTGCATGCACAAGCTCCTCAGGTTGGGTAGGCAGCCCTGTGCCCCGGGCACCAACCCCCGTCACACACACCTATGAATCCCAACCCCCCACCCCCCAACCCAGGGTTCTAAAAGAGATAGCCGAGGAGATTGTGGAGGTATTGGTGACAATCTTTCAGGAATCACTGGAGGTAGGAAGGGTCCCAGAGGACTGGAAAGTGGCTAATGTAACACCGCTGTTTAAGAAGGGAGGGAGGCAGAAGACGGGAAATTATAGGCCGGTTAGCCTGACTTCGGTCATTGGTAAGTGTCATGAATGGTTACTGTACCCTTCACACCATGTAGGTGATGCCCCTTTAAGACCGGGTTTGGAACCCTGGGGGACTCCGCCTCTGGCTCCGCCCACAAGGGAGCCGTATATAAAGTGGCGCCCTGTAGGCGGCACTCAGTAAGCACACGTCTCGGTAACTGGCTAGTTCTCTGCTTATTAAAGCCTTCATTTACCATTCCACACTCTTGTGTCGTTATTGAGGGTACTACAATTTAATAAGCAGACTACGTTAGGATGGACGCCGGTCTCAAGCCAGAAAAGCTCAACCTGGAAGCACGGACACCGGAGGCCAAATACATTTTTAAGTACTGGCTCCGCTGCTTCGAGGCCTACCTGGACTCCTCGGAGACTCCCGCCCTAGGGCCACGCAAGCTGCACCTACTCCATGCCCGGGTGAGCCATAAAATCTCCGCCATGATCGAGAAGGCGACCACTTACGACGAGGCGATCGAGATCCTGTGAAAGCGTTTTGTCAAACCCATAAACGAGGTTCATGCACGGCACCTGCTCTCTCCCTGCCGGCAGCGCCCAGGGGAAACGCTAGATGAGTATGTGGAAAAGCTCACCGCGCTTGCCAGGAACTGCATCCACCTGCTGCTTGGTCAGATTTCCAATGCAGCCACCGAAGCCTGACCCAGAAGTGCGGCAGACCCTTGTCCCCCACCCTTGCAACACTGAAAGTCGCACCCCCCTCTCTATTCGCAAACCTCACCCCCGACTGTATGCCCGTCGCCACCAGGAGCCGGCGGTACAGTGCCCAAGATATGACTTTTATCAAGTCAGAGGTCCAGTGTTTCCTGGAAGAGGGGTCATCGAGCCTAGCAACAGCCCCTGGAGAGCACAAGTGGTGGTGGTACGGTCCGAGGAAAAGAAACGGATGGTCGTGGACTACAGCCAGACCATACCCCCGCTTCACGCAGCTCGAAGCGTACCCCCTTCCCCGCAAAGCAGGAATCGTCAATCGGATCGCGCAATACCGTGTATTCTCCACTGTCTACCTCAAATCTGCCTACCACCAGCTCCCTATCCGACCAAAAGACTGCTTCTATACTTCTTTTGAAGCAGCCGGCCGGCTCTTCCACTTCCTCAGGGTCCCCTTTGGCGTCACAAATGGGGTCTCCGTCTTCCAGAGGGCGATGGACCAAATGGTGGACCAGTACGGCCTGCGGGCTACTTACCCGTACTTGGACAATGTCACCATCTGCGGCCATGATCAGCAGGACCATGACGCAAACCTTGAAAAGTTTCTCCAGGCCGCCCGGGCCCTCAACCTGACCTACAACAAGGAAAAATGCGTTTTCCACACAACCCGACTAGCCACCCTCGGCTATGTTGTGGAAAACGGGGTCCTAGGTCCTGACACCGACCGCATGCGCCCCCTTAAGGAACTTCCCCTCCCCCGTAGCCTCAAGGCCCTCAAACGGTGCTTGCAGCTTTTCTCCTATTACGCCCAGTGGGTCCCCAGAAATGCGGACAAAGCCCGCCCACTCATAAAGACCACGACATTTCCCCTGATGGCTGAGGCCCGGTCGGCCTTCAGCAGCATCAAGGCCGACATCATCAAGGCCAACATCAACAAGGCTGCTATGCACGTGCATGGTAAAATAGGATTGCATCACCACGGCTTCGTCAAGGGGAGGTCATGTCTGACAAACCTGTGAGAGTTCTTTCAGGAAGTTAGACAAAGGAGAACCAGTGGACGTGAATTATTTAGATTTCCAGAAGGCCTTTGACAAGGTGCCGCATTGGAGACTGTTAAATAAGTTAAGAGCCCATGGTGTTAAGGGTAAGATCCTGGCATGGATAGAGGATTGGCTGACTGGCAGAAGGCAGAGAGTAGGGATAAAGGGGTCTTTTTCAGGATAGCAGCCGGTGACTACTGGTGTGCCTCAGGGGTCGGTGCTGGGACCACAACCTTTCACAATATACATTAATGATCTGGAATAAGGAACTGAGAGTACTGTTGCTAAGTTTGCAGATGATACAAAGATCTGTAGCGGGACAGGTAGTATTGAGGAAGCAAGCAGGCTGCAGAATGACTTGGACAGGCTAGGAGAGTGGGCAAAGAAGTGGCAGATGGAGTATAATGTGGAAAAGTGTGAGGTTATGCACTTGGAAGGAGAAATGGAGGCATAGATTATTTTCTAAATGGGAAGATGCTTACAAAATCAGAAGCACAAAGGGACTTGGGACTCCTTGTTCACGATTCTCTTGAGGTTAACATCTTGAGGTTCATCGGCAGTTAGGAAGGCCAGTTGGCAGTTAGGAAGGCAAATGCAATGTTAGCATTCATGTTGCGAGGGCAAGAATACAAGACCAGGGATGTACTTCTGAGGCTGTATAAGGCTCTGGTCAGACCCCATTTGGAGTATTGTGGGTGGTTTTGGGCCCCGTATCTAAGGAAGGATGTGCTGGCCTTGTAAAGGGTCCAGAGGAGGTTCACAAGAATGATCCCTGGAATGAAGAGCTTGTCGTATGAGGAACGGTTGACGACTCTGGGTCTGTACTCGTTGGAGTTTAGAAGGATGAGGGGGAATCTTATTGAAACTTAGAGGATACTGCGAGGCATGGATAGAGTGGACATGGATAGCATGTTTCCTCTTGTAGGAAAAACTAGAAACAGAGGACACAATCTCAGACTAAAGGGACAATCCTTTAAAATAGAGATGAGGAGGAATTTCTTCAGCCAGAGGGTGGTGAATCTGAGGAACTCTTTGCCGCAGAAGGCTGTGGAGGCCAAATCACTGAGTGTCTTTAAGACAGAGATGGATACGTTTTTGATCAAAAGGGGATCAGGGGTTATGGGGAGAAGGCAGGAGAATGGGGATGAGAAAAATATCAGCCATGATTGAATGGCGGAGCAGACCCGATGGGCCAATTGGTCTAATTCTGCTCCTGTGCTTTTGGTCTTATGGTCTTATAACCCGGAGGGCGTCCGAACCCCAACCCTGCATGACATGCCGGCACCCGACATGGCTACATGCGTCGGGCTGCCTAGCACTGTCAAGTTCTGTTTCCCTCCCCCCAAGAGAAGGCTGCCCATAACTGCTGGGAACGTGCAAAAACTGGACGGGGACCGCCAGACCTGTGGCCCCTCACCATTGCTGAGCAGAGGGCACTGGACGTGATTGGCGGCCCAGAGGATAGTGAAGTAACCGGGGTGTAAGTCAGCCACTGGCGAAGTGTTCCAATGGGCTGGTTTATCACACTGGGCTAAATCACTGGCTTTGAAAGCAAACCAAGGCAGGCCAGCAGTACGGTTCGATTCCCGTAACAGCCTCCCCGAACAGGCGTCGGAATGTGGCGACTAGGGGCTTTTCACAGTAACTTCATTTGAAGCCTACTTGTGACAATAAGTGATTTTCATTTCATTTCATTTCACTGTCAGATCCACACAGTGTTTCTCTTTGTTCCACTGTCAGATCCTCACAGTCTTTCTTTGTTCCACAGTCAGATCCTCAGTGTTTCTATTTGTTCCTCTGTTAGATCCTCCTATTATTTCTCTTTGTTCCAGTGTCAGATACTCAGTGTTTCTCTTTGTCCCACTGTCAGATCCTCACAATGTTTGTTTCTCTTCGTTCCACTGTCAGGTCCACACAGTGTTCCTCTCTGTTCCAATGTCAGATCCTCACACTGTTTCTCTCTGTTCCACTGTCATATACTCACAGTGTTTCTATTTGTTCCACTGTCAGATCCTCAGTGTTTCTATTTGTTCCACTGTCAGATCCTCAGTGTTTCTCTTTGTTCCACTGTCAGATCCTCAGTGTTTCTCTCTGTTCCACTGTCAGATCCCCACAGTGTTTCTCTTTGTTCCACTGTCACATCCTCAGTGTTTCTCTCTGCTCCAATGTCAGATGCTCACACTGTTTCTCTCTGTTGCACTGTCAGATACTCAGTGTGACTCTTTGTTCCACTTTTAGACCCTCAAAGAGTTTCTCTTTGTCCCAGTGTCAGACCCCCACAGTGTTTCTCTATTTTCCACTGTCAGATACTCACGGTGTGTTTCTCTATTTTCCACTGTCAGATCCTCACAGTCTTTCTTTGTTATACTGTCAGATCCTCAGTGTTTCTATTTGTTCCTCTGCCAGATCCTCCTATTATTTCTCTTTGTTCCACTGTCAGAACCTCACCGTGTTCCTCTCTGTTCCACTGTCAGAAATGAAATGCTGAAAGTGTATCTTTTTGTTCCAATTTTAGACTGTCACAGAGTTTATCTTTGTTCTACTGTCAGACCCTCACAGTTTCGCTCTTTGTTCCACTGGCAGATATGCATAATGTTTCTCTTTTTTCCACTTTCAGACCCTCACAGGGTTTTTCTTTGTCCCACTGTCTGATCCTCACAGTTTCTCTATTTTTTTCCAATGTGAGATCCTTACAGAGTTTCTCTTTGTTCCATTGTCTGATCATCTCAGTTTTTCACCTTGTTCCGTGTCTGATCCTCAAAGTGTTTCTCTTTGTTCCAATGGCTGATCCTCACAATGTTTCTCCTTGTTCCACAGTCAGATCATCACAGACATTCTGTTTGTTCCACTGTCCGAACCTCAGTTCTCCTTGTTCCACTGCCAGATTCTCAGAGTCTCTTTGTGCCGATGTGAGATCCTCACAGACTTTGTCCTTGTTCCACTGTCAGATCTTCACAGTGCTCCTCTTTATTCCAATGTCAGATCATCAGTGTTTCTCTTTGTAACACTGTCAGATCCTCAAACTGTTTCTCTTTGATCCTCTGTGAGATCCTCACAGAGTCTCTCTTTGTTCTAATGTCAGATCCTCACATTGATTCTCCTTGTTCCACAGTCAGATCATCAGAAAAGTTGTGTTTGTTCGACTGTCTCATACTCACAGTTTTTTTCTTTGTTCCACTGTCAGATCCTCAGTGTTCGTCTTTGTTCCACTGTCAGATCCTCACAGTGTTTCTCTTTGTTCCAGTGTCAGATCCTCAGTGTTTCTCTTTGTTCCAGTGTCAGATCCTCAGTGTTTCTTTGTTCCACTGTCAGATCCTCACAGTGTTTCTCTTTGTTCCAGTGTCAGATCCTCAGTGTTTCCCTTTGTTCCACTGTCAGATCCTCAGTGTTCCTCTTTGTTCCACTGTCAGATCCTCAGTGTTTCCCCACTGTTACACTGTCAGGTCCTCAGTGTTTCTCTCTGTTCCACTGTCAGATCTTCAGTGTTTCTCATTGTTCCACTGTCAGATCCTCAGTGTTTCACTTTGTTCCACTGTCAGATCCTCACAGTGTTTCTCTTTGTTCCGGTGTCAGATCCTCACAGTGTTTCACTTTGTTCCGCTGTCAGATACTCACAGTGTTTCTCTTTGTTCCACTGTCAGATCCTCACAGTGTTTCTCTTTGTTCCACTGTCAGATCCTCAGTGTTTCTCTTTGTTCCACTGTCAGATCCTCACAGTGTTTCTCTTTGTTCCACTGTCAGATCCTCACAGTGTTTCTCTTTGTTCCACTGTCAGATCCTCACAGTGTTTCTCTCTTTGTTCCACTGTCAGACCCTCACAGTGTTTCTCTCTGTTTCACTGTCAGATCCTCACAGAGTTTCTCTTTGTTCCACTGTCAGATCCTCACAGTGTTTCTCTTTGTTCCACTGTCAGATCCTCACAGTATTTCTCTTTGTTCCACTGTCAGATCCTCACAGTGTTTCTCTCTTTGTTCCACTGTCAGACCCTCACAGTGTTTCTTTCTGTTTCACTGTCAGATCCTCACAGAGTTTCTCTTTGTTCCACTGTCAGATCCTCACAGTGTTTCTCTTTGTTCCACTGTCAGATCCTCACAGTGTTTCTCTTTGTTCCACTGTCAGATCCTCACAGTGTTTCTCTCTTTGTTCCACTGTCAGACCCTCACAGTGTTTCTCTCTGTTTCACTGTCAGATCCTCACAGTGTTTCTCTTTGTTCCAGTGTCAGATCCTCAATGTTTCTCTTTGTTCCACTGTCAGATACTCACAGTGTTTCTCTTTGTTCCACTGTCAGACCCTCACAGTGTTTCTTTCTGTTTCACTGTCAGATCCTCACAGAGTTTCTCTTTGTTCCACTGTCAGATCCTCACAGTGTTTCTCTTTGTTCCACTGTCAGATCCTCACAGTGTTTCTCTTTGTTCCACTGTCAGATCCTCACAGTGTTTCTCTCTTTGTTCCACTGTCAGACCCTCACAGTGTTTCTCTCTGTTTCACTGTCAGATCCTCACAGTGTTTCTCTTTGTTCCAGTGTCAGATCCTCAGTGTTTCTCTTTGTTCCACTGTCAGATCCTCACAGTGTTTCTGTTTGTTCCACTGTCAGAACCCCACAGTTTCTCTTTGTTCCACTGTCGGACCCTCACAGTGTTTCTCTGTGTTTCACTGTCGGATCCTCAGTGTTTCTCTTTGTTCCACTGTCAGATCCTCACAGTGTTTCTCTGTGTTTCACTGTCGGATCCTCAGTGTTTCTCTTTGTTCCACTGTCAGACCCTCAGTGTTTCTCTGTGTTCCACTGTCAGACCCTCACAGTGTTTCTCTTTGTTCCACTGTCAGATCCTCACAGTGTGTCTCTCTGTTCCACTGTCAGATCCTCAGTGTTTCTCTTCGTTCAACTGTCAGATCCTCAGTGTTTCTCTGTGTTTCACTGTCAGATCCTCACAGTGTTTCTCTTTGTTCCACTGTCAGATCCTCAGTGTTTCCCTTTGTTCCACTGTCAGATCCTGTGTTTCTCTTTGTGCCACTGTCAGATCCTCACAGTGTTTCTCTTTGTTCCAGTGTCAGATCCTCAGTGTTTCTTTGATCCACTGTCAGATCCTCACAGTGTTTCTCTTTGTTTCAGTGTCAGATCCTCAGTGTTTCTTTGTTCCACTGTCAGATCCTCAGTGTTTCTCTGTGTTTCACTGTCAGATCCTCACAGTGTTTCTCTTTGTTCCAGTGTCAGATCCTCAGTGTTTCTTTGTTCCACTGTCAGATCCTCACAGTGTTTCTCTTTGTTCCAGTGTCAGATCCTCAGTGTTTCTCTTTGTTCCACTGTCAGATCCTCACAGTGTTTCTCTTTGTTCCAGTGTCAGATCCTCAGTGTTTCTCTTTGTTCCAGTGTCAGATCCTCAGTGTTTCTTTGTTCCACTGTCAGATCCTCACAGTGTTTCTCTTTGTTCCAGTGTCAGATCCTCAGTATTTCCCTTTGTTCCAGTGTCAGGACCTCAGTGTTTCTCTTTGTTCCACTGTTAGACCCTCAGTGTTTAGCTTTGTTCCAATGTCAGGTCCTTACAGTGTTCCTCTTTGTTCCACTGTCAGATCCTCACAGTGTTTCTCTTTGTTCCACTGTCAGATCCTCCAGTGTTTCTCTTTGTTCCACTGTCAGATCCTGAAAGTGTTTCCCTTTGTTCCAGTGTCAGGCCCGCAGTGATTCTCTTTGTTCCTCTGTTAGATCCTCAGTGTTTCTCTCTGTTCCACTGTCAGATCCTCACAGTGTTTCCCTTTGTTCCAGTGTCAGGCCCTCAGTGTTCCTCTTTGTTCCAATGTCAGATCCTCAGTGTTTCTCTTTGTTCCACTGTCAGGTCCTCAGTGTTTCTCTTTGTTCCAGTGTCAGGTCCTCACAGTGTTTCTCTTTGTTCCACTGTCAGATCCTCACAGTGTTTCTCTCTTTGTTCCACTGTCAGACCCTCACAGTGTTTCTCTCTGTTTCACTGTCAGATCCTCACAGTGTTTCTCTTTGTTCCAGTGTCAGATCCTCAATGTTTCTCTTTGTTCCACTGTCAGATCCTCACAGTGTTTCTCTTTGTTCCACTGTCAGATACTCACAGTGTTTCTCTTTGTTCCACTGTCAGATCCTCAATGTTTCTCTTTGTTCCACTGTCAGATCCTCACAGTGTTTCTGTTTGTTCCACTGTCAGAACCCCACAGTTTCTCTTTGTTCCACTGTCGGACCCTCACAATGTTCCTCTTTGTTCCACTGTCAGATCCTCACAGTGTTTCTCTTTGTTCCAATGTCAGATCCTCAGTGTTCCTCTTTGTTCCAGTGTCAGATCCTCAGTGTTTCTCTTTGTTCTAGTGTCAGATCCTGTATTTCTTTGTTCCACTGTCAGATCCTCACAGTGTATCTCTTTGTTCCAGTGTCAGATCCTCAGTGTTTCTTTGTTCCACTGTCAGATCCTCACAGTGTTTCTCTTTGTTCCAGTGTCAGATCCTCACAGTGTTTCTCTCTTTGTTCCACTGTCAGACCCTCACAGTGTTTCTCTCTGTCTCACTGTCAGATCCTCACAGAGTTTCTCTTTGTTCCACTGTCAGATCCTCACAGTGTTTCTCTTTGTTCCACTGTCAGATCCTCACAGTATTTCTCTTTGTTCCACTGTCAGATCCTCACAGTGTTTCTCTCTTTGTTCCACTGTCAGACCCTCACAGTGTTTCTTTCTGTTTCACTGTCAGATCCTCACAGAGTTTCTCTTTGTTCCACTGTCAGATCCTCACAGTGTTTCTCTTTGTTCCACTGTCAGATCCTCACAGTGTTTCTCTTTGTTCCACTGTCAGATCCTCACAGTGTTTCTCTCTTTGTTCCACTGTCAGACCCTCACAGTGTTTCTCTCTGTTTCACTGTCAGATCCTCACAGTGTTTCTCTTTGTTCCAGTGTCAGATCCTCAATGTTTCTCTTTGTTCCACTGTCAGATACTCACAGTGTTTCTCTTTGTTCCACTGTCAGACCCTCACAGTGTTTCTTTCTGTTTCACTGTCAGATCCTCACAGAGTTTCTCTTTGTTCCACTGTCAGATCCTCACAGTGTTTCTCTTTGTTCCACTGTCAGATCCTCACAGTGTTTCTCTTTGTTCCACTGTCAGATCCTCACAGTGTTTCTCTCTTTGTTCCACTGTCAGACCCTCACAGTGTTTCTCTCTGTTTCACTGTCAGATCCTCACAGTGTTTCTCTTTGTTCCAGTGTCAGATCCTCAGTGTTTCTCTTTGTTCCACTGTCAGATCCTCACAGTGTTTCTGTTTGTTCCACTGTCAGAACCCCACAGTTTCTCTTTGTTCCACTGTCGGACCCTCACAGTGTTTCTCTGTGTTTCACTGTCGGATCCTCAGTGTTTCTCTTTGTTCCACTGTCAGATCCTCACAGTGTTTCTCTGTGTTTCACTGTCGGATCCTCAGTGTTTCTCTTTGTTCCACTGTCAGACCCTCAGTGTTTCTCTGTGTTCCACTGTCAGACCCTCACAGTGTTTCTCTTTGTTCCACTGTCAGATCCTCACAGTGTGTCTCTCTGTTCCACTGTCAGATCCTCAGTGTTTCTCTTCGTTCAACTGTCAGATCCTCAGTGTTTCTCTGTGTTTCACTGTCAGATCCTCACAGTGTTTCTCTTTGTTCCACTGTCAGATCCTCAGTGTTTCCCTTTGTTCCACTGTCAGATCCTGTGTTTCTCTTTGTGCCACTGTCAGATCCTCACAGTGTTTCTCTTTGTTCCAGTGTCAGATCCTCAGTGTTTCTTTGATCCACTGTCAGATCCTCACAGTGTTTCTCTTTGTTTCAGTGTCAGATCCTCAGTGTTTCTTTGTTCCACTGTCAGATCCTCAGTGTTTCTCTGTGTTTCACTGTCAGATCCTCACAGTGTTTCTCTTTGTTCCAGTGTCAGATCCTCAGTGTTTCTTTGTTCCACTGTCAGATCCTCACAGTGTTTCTCTTTGTTCCAGTGTCAGATCCTCAGTGTTTCTCTTTGTTCCACTGTCAGATCCTCACAGTGTTTCTCTTTGTTCCAGTGTCAGATCCTCAGTGTTTCTCTTTGTTCCAGTGTCAGATCCTCAGTGTTTCTTTGTTCCACTGTCAGATCCTCACAGTGTTTCTCTTTGTTCCAGTGTCAGATCCTCAGTATTTCCCTTTGTTCCAGTGTCAGGACCTCAGTGTTTCTCTTTGTTCCACTGTTAGACCCTCAGTGTTTAGCTTTGTTCCAATGTCAGGTCCTTACAGTGTTCCTCTTTGTTCCACTGTCAGATCCTCACAGTGTTTCTCTTTGTTCCACTGTCAGATCCTCCAGTGTTTCTCTTTGTTCCACTGTCAGATCCTGAAAGTGTTTCCCTTTGTTCCAGTGTCAGGCCCGCAGTGATTCTCTTTGTTCCTCTGTTAGATCCTCAGTGTTTCTCTCTGTTCCACTGTCAGATCCTCACAGTGTTTCCCTTTGTTCCAGTGTCAGGCCCTCAGTGTTCCTCTTTGTTCCAATGTCAGATCCTCAGTGTTTCTCTTTGTTCCACTGTCAGGTCCTCAGTGTTTCTCTTTGTTCCAGTGTCAGGTCCTCACAGTGTTTCTCTTTGTTCCACTGTCAGATCCTCACAGTGTTTCTCTCTTTGTTCCACTGTCAGACCCTCACAGTGTTTCTCTCTGTTTCACTGTCAGATCCTCACAGTGTTTCTCTTTGTTCCAGTGTCAGATCCTCAATGTTTCTCTTTGTTCCACTGTCAGATCCTCACAGTGTTTCTCTTTGTTCCACTGTCAGATACTCACAGTGTTTCTCTTTGTTCCACTGTCAGATCCTCAATGTTTCTCTTTGTTCCACTGTCAGATCCTCACAGTGTTTCTGTTTGTTCCACTGTCAGAACCCCACAGTTTCTCTTTGTTCCACTGTCGGACCCTCACAATGTTCCTCTTTGTTCCACTGTCAGATCCTCACAGTGTTTCTCTTTGTTCCAATGTCAGATCCTCAGTGTTCCTCTTTGTTCCAGTGTCAGATCCTCAGTGTTTCTCTTTGTTCTAGTGTCAGATCCTGTATTTCTTTGTTCCACTGTCAGATCCTCACAGTGTATCTCTTTGTTCCAGTGTCAGATCCTCAGTGTTTCTTTGTTCCACTGTCAGATCCTCACAGTGTTTCTCTTTGTTCCAGTGTCAGATCCTCAGTGTTTCTCTTTGTTCCACTGTCAGATCCTCACAGTGTTTCCCTTTGTTTCAGTGTCAGGTCCTCAGTGTTTCTCTTTGTTCCACTGTTAGACCCTCAGTGTTTAGCTTTGTTCCAATGTCAGGTCCTCACAGTGTTCCTCTTTGTTCCACTGTCAGGTCCTCAGTGTTTCTCGATGTTCCACTGTCAGATCCTCACAGTGTTTCTCTTTGTTCCAGTGTCAGATCCTCAGTGTTTCTCTTTGTTCCACTGTCAGATCCTCAGTGTTTCTCTTTGTTCCACTGTCAGATCCTCACAGTGTTTCTCTTTGTTCCACTGTCTGACCCTCACAGTGTTTCTCTTCATTCCACTGTCAGATCCTCAGTGTTTTCCACTGTTACACTGTCAGATCCTCAGTGTTTCTCTTTGTTCCACTGTCAGATCCTCAGTGTTTCTCTTCGTTCCACTGTCAGAGCCTCAGTGTTTCCCACTGTTACATTGTCAGATCCTCACGGTGTTTCTCTTTGTTCCACTGTCAGATCCTCACTGTTTTCCAATGTTACACTATCGATTCCACAGTGTTCCTCACTGTTCCACTGTCATAGACTCACAGTTTTTCCATTTGTTCCACTTTTAGACCATCACAGAGTTTCTCTTTGCTCCAATCTCAGATCCTCACATTATTTCTATTTTTTCCATTGTCAGATTCCTACTGTGTTTCTCTTCATTCCACTGTCAGATCCTTAGTGTTTTCCTCTGTTACACTGTCAGACCCTCACAGAGTTTCTCTTTGTTGCACTGTCAGATCCTCAGTGTTTCTCTTTGTTCCACTGTCTTATCCTCACAGTGTTTCACTTTGTTCCACTGTCAGATCCTCAGTGTTTCTCTCTGTTCCACTGTCAGATCCTCAGTGTTTCCTACTGTTACACTGTCAGATCCTCACGGTGTTTCTCTTTGTTCCACTGTCAGATCCTCACTGTTTTCCACTGTTACACTGTCAGTTCCACAGTGTTCCTCACTGTTCCACTGTCATAGATTCACATTTTTTCTCTTTGTTCCACGTTTAAACCATAACAGAGTTCCTCTTTGCTCCAATCTCAGATCCTCACATTATTTCTATTTTTTCCACTGTCAGATTCCTACTGTGTTTCTCTCTGTTCCACTATCAGATCCTCAGTGTTTCTCTTTGTTCCACTGTCAGATCCTCACAGTGTTTCTCTTTGTTCCACTGTCAGATCCTCACAGTGTTTCTCTTTGTTTCACTGTCAGATCCTCAGTGTTTCTCTTTCTTCCACTGTCAGATCCTCACTGTGTTTCTCTTTGTTCCACTGTCAGATCCTCACAGTGTTTCTCTTTGTTCCACTGTCAGATCCTCACTGTGTTTCTCTTTGTGCCACTGTCAGATCCTCAGTGTTTCTCTTTGTTCCACTGTCAGACCCTCACAGAGTTTCTCCATGTTCCACTGTCAGACCCTCACAGTGTTTCTCTTTGTTCCACTGTCAGATCCTCACTGTGTTTCTCTCTGTTCCACTGTCAGATCCTCAGTGTTTCTCTTTGTTCCACTGTCAGATCCTCACTGTGTTTCTCTTTGTTCCACTGTCAGATCCTCACAGTGTTTATCTTTGTTCCACTGTCAGATCCTCACTGTGTTTCTCTTTGTGCCACTGTCAGATCCTCAGTGTTTCTCTTTGTTCCACTGTCAGATCCTCACTGTGTTTCTCTTTGTTCCACTGTCAGATCCTCACAGTGTTTCTCTTTGTTTCACTGTCAGATCCTCAGTGTTTCTCTTTGTTCCACTGTCAGATCCTCACAGTGTTTCTCTTTGTTCCACTGTCAGATCCTCACAGTGTTTCTCTTTGTTCCACTGTCAGATCCTCACAGTGTTTCTCTTTGTTTCATTGTCAGATCCTCAGTGTTTCTCTTTGTTCCACTGTCAGATCCTCACAGTGTTTCTCTTTGTTTCACTGTCAGATCCTCACAGTGTTTCTCTTTGTTCCACTGTCAGATCCTCCAGTGTTTCTCTTTGTTCCACTGTCAGATCCTCGCAGTGTTTCTCTTTGTGCCACTGTCAGATCCTCACAGTGTTTCTCTTTGTTTCACTGTCAGATCCTCACAGTGTTTCTCTTTGTTTCACTGTCAGATCCTCAGTGTTTCTCTTTGTTCCAGTGTCAGATCCTCAGTGTTTCTCTTTGTTCCACTGTCAGATCCTCACAGTGTTTCTCTTTGTTTCACTGTCAGATCCTCACAGTGTTTCTCTTTGTTCCACTGTCAGATCCTCCAGTGTTTCTCTTTGTTCCACTGTCAGATCCTCACAGTGTTTCTCTTTGTTCCACTGTCAGATCCTCCAGTGTTTCTATTTGTTCCACTGTCAGATCCTCACTGTGTTTCTCTTTGTGCCACTGTCAGATCCTCAGTGTTTCTCTTTGTTCCACTGTCAGGTCCTCACAGTGTTTCTCTTTGTTCCACTGTCAGACCCTCACACTGTTTCTCTTTGTTCCACTGTCAGATCCTCACAGTGTTTCTCTCTGTTCCACTGTCAGATCCTCACAGAGTTTCTCTTTGTTCCACTGTCAGATCCTCACAGTGTTTCTCTTTGTTTCAGTGTCAGATCCTCAGTGTTTCTTTCTTCCACTGTCAGATCCTCAGTGTTTCTCTGTGTTTCACTGTCAGATCCTCACAGTGTTTCTCTTTGTTCCAGTGTCAGACCCTCAGTGTTTCTTTGTTCCACTGTCAGATCCTCACAGTGTTTCTCTTTGTTCCAGTGTCAGATCCTCAGTGTTTCTCTTTGTTCCACTGTCAGATCCTCACAGTGTTTCTCTTTGTTCCAGTGTCAGATCCTCAGTGTTTCTCTTTGTTCCAGTGTCAGGTCCTCAGTGTTTCTCTTTGTTCCACTGTTAGACCCTCAGTGTTTAGCTTTGTTCCAATGTCAGGTCCTTACAGTGTTCCTCTTTGTTCCACTGTCAGATCCTCACAGTGTTTCTCTTTGTTCCACTGTCAGATCCTCCAGTGTTTCTCTTTGTTCCACTGTCAGTTCCTCAGTGTTTCTCTTTGTTCCACTGTCAGATCCTCACAGTGTTTCCCTTTGTTCCAGTGTCAGGCCCGCAGTGATTCTCTTTGTTCCTCTGTTAGATCCTCAGTGTTTCTCTCTGTTCCACTGTCAGATCCTCACAGTGTTTCCCTTTGTTCCAGTGTCAGGCCCTCAGTGTTCCTCTTTGTTCCAATGTCAGATCCTCAGTGTTTCTCTTTGTTCCACTGTCAGGTCCTCAGTGTTTCTCTTTGTTCCAGTGTCAGGTCCTCACAGTGTTTCTCTTTGTTCCAGTGTCAGATCCTCAGTGTTTCTCTTTGTTCCACTGTCAGATCCTCACAATGTTTCCCTTTGTTCCAGTGTCAGATCCTCAGTGTTTCTCTTTGTTCCACTGTCAGATCCTCACAATGTTCCTCTTTGTTCCACTGTCAGATCCTCACAGTGTTTCTCTTTGTTCCAATGTCAGATCCTCAGTGTTCCTCTTTGTTCCAGTGTCAGATCCTCAGTGTTTCTCTTTGTTCTAGTGTCAGATCCTGTATTTCTTTGTTCCACTGTCAGATCCTCACAGTGTATCTCTTTGTTCCAGTGTCAGATCCTCAGTGTTTCTTTGTTCCACTGTCAGATCCTCACAGTGTTTCTCTTTGTTCCAGTGTCAGATCCTCAGTGTTTCTCTTTGTTCCACTGTCAGATCCTCACAGTGTTTCCCTTTGTTTCAGTGTCAGGTCCTCAGTGTTTCTCTTTGTTCCACTGTTAGACCCTCAGTGTTTAGCTTTGTTCCAATGTCAGGTCCTCACAGTGTTCCTCTTTGTTCCACTGTCAGGTCCTCAGTGTTTCTCGATGTTCCACTGTCAGATCCTCACAGTGTTTCTCTTTGTTCCAGTGTCAGATCCTCAGTGTTTCTCTTTGTTCCACTGTCAGATCCTCAGTGTTTCTCTTTGTTCCACTGTCAGATCCTCACAGTGTTTCTCTTTGTTCCACTGTCTGACCCTCACAGTGTTTCTCTTCATTCCACTGTCAGATCCTCAGTGTTTTCCACTGTTACACTGTCAGATCCTCAGTGTTTCTCTTTGTTCCACTGTCAGATCCTCAGTGTTTCTCTTCGTTCCACTGTCAGATCCTCAGTGTTTCCCACTGTTACATTGTCAGATCCTCACGGTGTTTCTCTTTGTTCCACTGTCAGATCCTCACTGTTTTCCAATGTTACACTATCGATTCCACAGTGTTCCTCACTGTTCCACTGTCATAGACTCACAGTTTTTCCATTTGTTCCACTTTTAGACCATCACAGAGTTTCTCTTTGCTCCAATCTCAGATCCTCACATTATTTCTATTTTTTCCATTGTCAGATTCCTACTGTGTTTCTCTTCATTCCACTGTCAGATCCTTAGTGTTTTCCACTGTTACACTGTCAGACCCTCACAGAGTTTCTCTTTGTTGCACTGTCAGATCCTCAGTGTTTCTCTGTGTTTCACTGTCAGACCCTCAGTGTTTCTCTTTGTTCCACTGTCTTATCCTCACAGTGTTTCACTTTGTTCCACTGTCAGATACTCAGTGTTTCTCTTTGTTGCACTGTCAGATCCTCAGTGTTTCTCTTTGTTCCACTGTCAGATCCTCAGTGTTTCTCTTTGTTCCACTGTCAGATCCTCAGTGTTTCTCTGTGTTCCACTGTCAGACCCTCACAGAGTTTCTCTTTGTTCCACTGTCAGATACTCAGTGTTTCTCTTTGCTCCACTGTCAGATCCTCAGTGTTTCTCTTTGTTCCACTGTCTTATCCTCACAGTGTTTCACTTTGTTCCACTGTCAGATCCTCAGTGTTTCTCTCTGTTCCACTGTCAGATCCTCAGTGTTTCCTACTGTTACACTGTCAGATCCTCACGGTGTTTCTCTCTGTTCCACTGTCAGATCCTCAGTGTTTCCTACTGTTACACTGTCAGATCCTCACGGTGTTTCTCTTTGTTCCACTGTCAGATCCTCACTGTTTTCCACTGTTACACTGTCAGTTCCACAGTGTTCCTCACTGTTCCACTGTCATAGATTCACATTTTTTCTCTTTGTTCCACGTTTAAACCATAACAGAGTTCCTCTTTGCTCCAATCTCAGATCCTCACATTATTTCTATTTTTTCCACTGTCAGATTCCTGCTGTGTTTCTCTCTGTTCCACTATCAGATCCTCAGTGTTTCTCTTTGTTCCACTGTCAGATCCTCACTGTGTTTCTCTTTGTTCCACTGTCAGATCCTCACAGTGTTTCTCTTTGTTTCACTGTCAGATCCTCAGTGTTTCTCTTTCTTCCACTGTCAGATCCTCACTGTGTTTCTCTTTGTTCCACTGTCAGATCCTCACAGTGTTTCTCTTTGTTCCACTGTCAGATCCTCACTGTGTTTCTCTTTGTGCCACTGTCAGATCCTCAGTGTTTCTCTTTGTTCCACTGTCAGACCCTCACAGAGTTTCTCCATGTTCCACTGTCAGACCCTCACAGTGTTTCTCTTTGTTCCACTGTCAGATCCTCACTGTGTTTCTCTCTGTTCCACTGTCAGATCCTCAGTGTTTCTCTTTGTTCCACTGTCAGATCCTCACTGTGTTTCTCTTTGTTCCACTGTCAGATCCTCACAGTGTTTATCTTTGTTCCACTGTCAGATCCTCACTGTGTTTCTCTTTGTGCCACTGTCAGATCCTCAGTGTTTCTCTTTGTTCCACTGTCAGATCCTCACTGTGTTTCCCTTTGTTCCACTGTCAGATCCTCACAGTGTTTCTCTTTGTTTCACTGTCAGATCCTCAGTGTTTCTCTTTGTTCCACTGTCAGATCCTCACAGTGTTTCTCTTTGTTCCACTGTCAGATCCTCACAGTGTTTCTCTTTGTTCCACTGTCAGATCCTCACAGTGTTTCTCTTTGTTTCACTGTCAGATCCTCAGTGTTTCTCTTTGTTCCACTGTCAGATCCTCACAGTGTTTCTCTTTGTTTCACTGTCAGATCCTCACAGTGTTTCTCTTTGTTCCACTGTCAGATCCTCCAGTGTTTCTCTTTGTTCCACTGTCAGATCCTCGCAGTGTTTCTCTTTGTGCCACTGTCAGATCCTCACAGTGTTTCTCTTTGTTTCACTGTCAGATCCTCACAGTGTTTCTCTTTGTTTCACTGTCAGATCCTCAGTGTTTCTCTTTGTTCCAGTGTCAGATCCTCAGTGTTTCTCTTTGTTCCACTGTCAGATCCTCACAGTGTTTCTCTTTGTTTCACTGTCAGATCCTCACAGTGTTTCTCTTTGTTCCACTGTCAGATCCTCCAGTGTTTCTCTTTGTTCCACTGTCAGATCCTCACAGTGTTTCTCTTTGTTCCACTGTCAGATTCTCCAGTGTTTCTCTTTGTTCCACTGTCAGATCCTCACTGTGTTTCTCTTTGTGCCACTGTCAGATCCTCAGTGTTTCTCTTTGTTCCACTGTCAGGTCCTCACAGTGTTTCTCTTTGTTCCACTGTCAGACCCTCACACTGTTTCTCTTTGTTCCACTGTCAGATCCTCACAGTGTTTCTCTCTGTTCCACTGTCAGATCCTCACAGAGTTTCTCTTTGTTCCACTGTCAGATGCTCACAGTGTTTCTCTTTGTTCCACTGTCAGACCCTCACAGTGTTTCTCTTTGTTCCACTGTCAGATCCTCACAGTGTTTCTCTTTGTTCCACTGTCAGATCCTCAGTGTTTCTCTTTGTGCCACTGTCAGATCCTCATAGTGTTTCTCTTTGTTCCGCTGTCAAATCCTCAGTGTTTCTCTTTGTTCCACTGTCAGATCCTCACAGTGTTTCCCTTTGTTCCACTGTCAGATCCTCACTGTGTTTCCCTTTGTTCCGCTGTCAGATCCTCAGTGTTTCTCTTTGTTCCGCTGTCAGATCCTCATAGTGTTTCTCTTTGTTCCGCTGTCAGATCCTCAGTGTTTCTCTTTGTTCCACTGTCAGATCCTCATAGTGTTTCTCTTTGTTCCGCTGTCAGATCCTCAGTGTTTCTCTTTGTTCCACTGTCAGATCCTCACAGTGTTTCCCTTTGTTCCACTGTTAGATCCTCACTGTGTTTCCCTTTGTTCCGCTGTCAGATCCTCAGTGTTTCTCTTTGTTCCACTGTCAGATCCTCAGTGTTTCTCTTTGTTTCACTGTCAGATCCTCCAGTGTTTCTCTTTGTTTCACTGTCAGATCCTCACAGTGTTTCTCTTTGTTTCACTGTCAGATCCTCCAGTGTTTCTCTTTGTTTCACTGTCAGATCCTCACAGTGTTTCTCTTTGTTCCAGTGTCAGAACCTCAGTGTTTCTCTTTGTTCCACTGTCAGATCCTCAGTGTTTCTCTTTGTTCCACTGTCAGACCCTCACAGTTTTTCTCTTTGTTTCACTGTCAGATCCTCACAGTGTTTCTCTTTGTTCCACTGTCAGATCCTCACAGTGTTTCTCTTTGTTTCACTGTCAGACCCTCACAGTGTTTCTCTTTGTTCCTGTGTCAGATCCTCAGTGTTTCTTTATGTTCCACTGTCAGACCCTCACAGTGTTTCTCTTTGTTCCTGTGTCAGGTCCTCAGTGTTTCTCTATGTTCCACTGTCAGATCCTCACAGTGTTTCTCTTTGTTCCACTGTCAGATCTTCAGAGTTTCTCTTTGTTCCACTGTCAGATCCTCAGTGTTTCTCTTTGTTCCACTGTCAGATCCTCAGTGTTTCCCTTTGTTCCAGTGTCAGATCCTCGGTGTTTCTCTTTGTTCCACTGTCAGATCCTCAGTGTTTCTCTTTGTTCCACTGTCAGATCCTCACAGTGTTTCTCTTTGTTCCACTGTCAGATCTTCACAGAGTTTCTCTTTGTTCCACTGTCAGATCCTCAGTGTTTCTCTTTGTTCCACTGTCAGATCCTCAGTGTTTCTCTTTGTTCCACTGTCGGATCCTCAGTGTTTCTCCTTTTTCCACTGTCAGACCCTCACATTGTTTCTCTTTGTTCCACTGTCAGATCCTCACAGTGTTTCTCTCTGTTCCACTCTCAGATCCTCAGTGTTTCTCTCTGTTCCACTGTCAGATCCTCACAGTGTTTCTCTTTGTTCCACTGTCAGATCCTCAGTGTTTCTCTTTGTTCCACTGTCAGATCCTCAGTGTTTCTCTTTGTTCCGCTGTCAGATCCTCAGTGTTTCTCTCTGTTCCACTGTCAGATCCTCACAGTGTTTCTCTTTGTTCCACTGTCAGATCCTCAGTGTTTCTCTTTGTTCCACTGTCAGATCCTCAGTGTTTCTCTTTGTTCCACTGTCAGATCCTCAGTGTTTCTCTTTGTTCCACTGTCAGATCCTCAGTGTTCCTCTTTGTTCCACTGTCAGATCCTCAGTGTTTCTCTTTGTTCCACTGTCAGATCCTCACAGTGTTTCTCTTTGTTCCACTGTCAGACCCTCACAGTGTTTCTCTTCATTCCACTGTCAGATCCTCAGTGTTTTCCACTGTTACACTGTCAGATCCTCACAGTGTTTCTCTTTGTTCCATTGTCAGATCCTCAGTGTTTCTCTTTGTTGCACTCTCAGATCCTCACAGTGTTTCACTTTGTTCCACTGTCAGATCCTCAGTGTTTCTCTCTGTTCCACTGTCAGATCCTCAGTGTTTCCCACTGTTACACTGTCAGATCCTCACGGTGTTTCTCTTTGTGCCACTGTCAGATCCTCACTGTTTTCCACTGTTACACTGTCAGTTCCACAGTGTTCCTCACTGTTCCACTGTCATAGACTCACAGTTTTTCACTTTCTTCCACGTTTAAACCATAACAGAGTTTTTCTTTGCTCCAATCTCAGATCCTCACATTATTTCTATTTTTTCCACTGTCAGATTCCTACTGTGTTTCTCTCTGTTCCACTGTCAGACCCTCAGTGTTTCTCTTTGTTCCACTGTCAGATCCTCACTGTGTTTCTCTTTGTTCCACTGTCAGATATTCACAGTGTTTCTCTTTGTTCCACTGTCAGACCCTCACAGAGTTTCTCCATGTTCCACTGTCTGATCCTCACAGTGTTTCTCTTTGTTCCACTGTCAGATCCTCACAGAGTTTCTCTTTGTTCCACTGTCAGACCCTCACAGAGTTTCTCCATGTTCCACTGTCAGATCCTCACAGTGTTTCTCTTTGTTCCACTGTCAGATCCTCAGTGTTTCTCTTTGTTCCACTGTCAGATCCTCACAGTGTTTCTCTTTGTTCCACTGTCAGATCCTCAGTGTTTCTCTTTGTTCCACTGTCAGATCCTCACAGTGTTTCTCTTTGTTCCACTGTCAGATCCTCACAGTGTTTCTCTTTGTTCCACTGTCAGACCCTCACTGTGTTTCTCTTTGTTCCATTGTCAGATCCTCAGTGTTTCTCTTTGTTCCACTGTCAGATCCTCACTGTGTTTCTCTTTGTTGCACTGTCAGATCCTCACTGAGTTTCTCTTTGTTCCATTGTCAGATCCTCAGTGTTTCTCTTTGTTCCACTGTCAGATCCTCACAGTGTTTCTCTTTGTTGCACTGTCAGATCCTCAGTGTTTCTCTTTGTTCCACTGTCAGAACTTCACAGAGTTTCTCTCTGTTCCACTGTCAGATCCTCACAGTTTCTCTCTTTGTTCCACTGTCAGATCCTCACAGTGTTTCTCTTTGTTTTCTGTGTCAGATCCTCACACTGTTTCTCACTGCTCCACTGCCAGATCCTCCCATTATTTTTCTTTGTTCCAGTGTCAGATACTCACACTCTTTCTCTTTGTTCCACTGTCAGATCCTCACAGACTTGCTATTTTTTCCACTCAGTTCCTGAGACAGATTTTCTTTAACTGACAGATCCTCACAGGGACTCTTCGCTCCACTATCAGATCCTCACAGTGTTACTCTTTGTTCCACTCTCAGATACTCACAGTGTCTCTCTTTGTTCCAGTGTCTGATGCTCACAGTGTTTCTATTTGTTCCACTGTCAGATACTCACAGTGTTTCTCTCTGTTCCACTGTCAGATACTCACAGTATTTCTCTTTGTTCTACTGTCAGATCTTCGCAGTTTCTCTTTGTTTCATTGTCTGATCATCTCAGTTTTTCTCCTTGTTCCACCATGTGATCCTCAAAGTGTTTCTCATTGTTGCACTGTCTGATCCTCAAATTGTTTCTCTTTGATCCACAGTCAGATCCTCTAATTGTTTCTCTTTGTTCCACTGTGAGATCCTCAAATTGTTTCTCTTTGCTACACTGTCAGATCCTCAGTATTTCTCTTTGTTCCACTGTCACATCCTCACAGTGTTCCTCATGTTCCACTGTCAAGTCCTCCCAATTCTTCTCTTTTCTTCACTGTCAGATCTTCTCACTGTTCCTCTCTGATCCACTGTCTTATCCTCACTGTGTTTCTCTTTATTCCACTGTCAGATCCTCACAGAGTTTCTCTTTGTTCCACTGTCAGAACCACAGTGTTCCTGTTTGTTCCACTGTCAGATCCCCAGTGTTTCTCTTTGTTCCACTGTCACATCTTCAGAGTTTCCCTTTGTTCCATTGTCCGATCCTCACAGTGGTCCTCTTTGTTCCACTGTCATGTCCTCCCAATACTTCACTTTTCTTCACTGTCAGATCCTCTCACTTTTCCTCTCTGTTCCTCTGTCAGATGCTCACAGTGTGTCTCTTTGTTCCACTGTCAGACGTTCAGTGTTTCTCTTTGTTCCAGTGTCTGATCCTCACAGTTTCTCTCCTGGTTCTGCTGACTGATCCTCAAAGTGTTTCTCTTTGTTGCACTGTCAGATCATCACAGCGGTTTTTTGTTCCAGTGTCAGGTCCTCATAGTGTTCTTCTCTGTTCCACTGTCATAGACTCACAGTTTTTCTCTTCATTCCGCTTTTAGACCCTCACAGAGTTTCTCTTTGTTCCACTGTCAGATCCTAACGGTGTTTCTCTTTGTTCCACTGTCAGATCCTCACAGTGTTTCTCTTTGTTCCACTGTCGGATCCTGTGTTTCTCTTTGTGCCACTGTCAGATCCTCAGTGTTTCCCTTTGTTCCACTGTCAGATTTTCACAGTGTTACTCTCTGTTCCACTGTCAGATCCTCAGTGTTTCTCTCTGTTCCACTGTCACATCCTCAGTGTTTCTCTCTGTTCCAGTGTCAGATCCTCTCAGTATTTCCCTTTGTTCCACTGTCAGATCCTCACAGTGTTTCTCTTTGTTCCACTGTCAGATCCTCAGAGTTTTTCACTTTGTTCCACTGTCAGATCCACAATGTTTCTATTTGTTCCTCTGTCAAATCCTCCCATTATTTCTCTTTGTTCCACTGTCAGATTCTCACTGTATTTATTTCTCTTTGTTCCACTTTCAAATCCTCAGTGTTTCTCTCTGTTCCACTGTCAGATCCTCAGAGAGTCTCCTTGTTCCACTGTCAGAACCTCACAGCTTTTCTCTTTGTTCCACTGTCAGATACTCAGTGTTTCTCGTTGTTTCACTGTCAAATCCTCACAGTGTTTCTGTTCCACTGTCTGATCCTCACAGTGTATCTCGTTTTTCCACTGTCAGATACTCACAGTGTTTGTTTTTGTTCCACTGTTAGATCCTCCCATTATTTCTCATTGTTCCAGTGTCAGATACTGTGGTAGTCGGTATTAGAGGTATTACGGTACCCTGTAATGCTTTAAGACCATTGGTGTAGGAGGTACTGTTTTATTGGTTAAGCCTGCCTGCTGGTTCTGCCCAGTAAAGCGGAGTATAAGAGCCTGTGTCTCCCCAGCAGATGCCAATGTACCTGCGCTGCTGGGGGAAACATCTAGTGTAATAAAGCCTTCAATTGTCTCCAATCTCACTTCTGGAGTTATTGATCGAGCATCAATTTATTACACTAGATTTTAAAGAATGGAGCTCCGAATCCAGCCGGAGTGTCTGCAACTCAGCACCCACGCAGCAAACTGAGCGGCAACCTTCAAGCAGTGGCTGGTGTATTTCAATGGATATCTCAGGACGTCCACAATTACACCCACGGAGGACCAGAAAATGCAAATTCTGCACTCGAGGTTGAGCGCAGAGATCTACACTCTCATCGAGGACGCGGACGATTTCGAGGCCGCAATGAATCTGCTGAAAGGACACTGTATTCGCCCTGTAAACCAGATATACACCCGACATCTACTAGCGACGAGGTGACAAATCACTGGGGAATTGCTGGAAGAGTTCTACCATGCGCTCCTGGTGTTCGGGAGGAACTATAACTGCCCGCAAGTTTCGGGCAGCGACCACACAGAACTTTTGATCCGGGATGCATTTGTTGCAGGTATGCTGTCCTCCCAAATCCGCCAGCGATTGCTGGAGAAAGAGACACTAGGACTCAAGGAGGCACAGGCCCTTGCCGGCTCCCTGTATGTGGCCTCCCGAAACGCCAGTGCTTACGTCTCCGACCGCGCGGCAGCCCCTTGGGCAGCGTAGAATCCCCTGGGACCGACTCCGATGCATCCCCCATCCCCCCACAAACTTGTGTTGCGAGACTGCCAGGCAACCCCGGGGGACCCCGCTGCTATTTTTGTGGGCAAGCCAAGCACCCCCGACAGCGCTGTCCGGCCCGCTCATCCCTCTGCAAAGGAAGCGGCAAAAAGGGTCACTTCATGGTGGTATGCCAGGCCCGGGCTGTCGCTGCGGACTCCGGAGGTGAATCGGGACCGCCACCACAACCCTCTCCACGGGCCATGTGCGGCCAGCGGGCGGCGCCATCTTCCTCCTTCAGGGCCACGTGTGGCCTCCGGGTGCCGCCATCTTGTCTCTCGGACACCACGTGTGATGGATGGGCGCAGCCATCTTGTGCACCCCCAGCCTTGTGCGATCAGTGGGCGCTGCCATCTTGGCTGGACTCTCAGGACCCCGACTCAGATGACCACACACCACCCGAGGAGAACACCCAACTTCTGCCACGACTTGCCTCGGTGACCCTGGACCAGTCTCGGCCCCGAACACTCTCAACTGAAAATGAAAATCGCTTATTGTCACAAGTAGGCTTCAAATTAAGTTACTGTGAAAAGCCCCTAGTCGCCACATTCCGGTGCCTGTTCGGGGAGGCTGGTACGGGAATTGAACCGTGCTGCTGACCTGCCTTGGTCTGCTTTCAAAGCCAGTGATTTAGCCCAGTGCTAAACCAGCCCCTAAACTGCAACGACGACCGTGCTCATCAATGGGCATGAAACATCCTGTCTGATCGACTCTGGGAGCATGGAGAGTTCATACACCCCAACACGGTAAGGCGCTGTTCTCTCCCCATTCACCCAGTGAACCAAAAAATCTCCCTGACCTCCGGGTCTCATTCAGTGGAGATCAAGGGGTTCTGCATAGCGAACATCACGGTCCAGGGAAGGGAGTTTAAAAATTACCGGCACTACGCCCTTCCCCACATCTGCGCTACCACACTCCTAGGGTTAGATTTTCAATGCAACCTTCAAAGGGAAACCTTAAAATTCGGCGGCCCTATACCCCCCCCGTCACTGCCTGCAGCCTCGCGACACTCAAGGTCGATCCGCCTTCCCTGTTTGCGTACCTCACCCCGGATTGCAAACCCGTCGCCACCAGGAGCAGACGGTACAGTGCCCAGGACCAGACCTTTATTAGGTTGGATGTCCAGCGATTACGGAGGGAAGGTGTCATTGAGGCTAGCAACAGTCCTTGGAGAGCTCAAGTAGTGGTTGTAAAGACCGGGGAGAAGCATACGATGGTCATCGATTATAGCCAGACCATCAACGGGTATACGCAGCTTGACGCGTACCCTCTCCCACGCATATCCGATCTGGTCAATAGGATCGCACAATACAAGGTCTTTTCTTTTTAAAAAAAAATAATTTTTATTAAAGGTTTTCATAAAATATCAATAACAAAATGAGAAAGAAAAAAGAACCCAACAGGGTTAAGTACAAAACACAATCTAAAAAAGCAACCCCCCAAACCCCTCCCCCGTACCTAAATAATAAATTAACATTAACACCCCGACTTAAGACAACAGGTGTATACACCCCCTCAGACCCTTCCAGTGTAAACAACATAAACAAACATAAAGTAAACCCCCCCCCCCCCACTCCCCACCCCCCGTGCTGCTGCTGCCATTGACCAATGTCTATCGTTCTGCCAGAAAGTCTAAGAACGGTTGCCACCGCCTAAAGAACCCTTGTACCGACCCTCTCAAGGCGAATTTCACCCTCTCCAATTTAATGAACCCTGCCATATCGCTGATCCAGAATTCCACGCTTGGGGGCCTCGTATCTTTCCACTGAAGGAGAATCCTTCGCCGGGCTACCAGGGACGCAAAGGCCAGAATTCCGGCCTCTTTCGCCTCCTGCACTCCCGGCTCCTCTGCCACCCCAAATATTGCGAGCCCCCAGCCCGTTTTGACCCTGGATCCTACCACCCTCGACACCGTCCTCGCTACGCCCTTCCAAAATTCCTCCAGCGCTGGGCATGCCCAGAACATATGGGTGTGATTTGCTGGGCTCCCTGAGCACCTAACACACCTGTCCTCACCCCCAAAGAATCTGCTCATCCTTGTCCCGGTCATGTGTGCCCTGTGCAGCATCTTAAACTGTATGAGGCTGAGCCTCGCGCATGAAGAGGAAGAGTTCACCCTCCCTAGGGCATCAGCCCACGTCCCCTCTTCGATCTCCTCTCCCAACTCCTCCTCCCACTTAGCTTTCAACTCCACCACCGAGGCCTCCTCCTCCTCCTGCATCACCTGGTAAGTTTCCGAGATCTTCCCCACTCCCACCCACCCCCCCCGAGAGCACCCTGTCCTGTACTGTGTGTGGCAGTAGCCGTGGGAATTCCACCACCTGCCGTCTGGCAAACTCCCTTACCTGTAAGTACCTGAAGGTGTTCCCCGGTGGGGAGCCCGTACTTCTCCTCCAGCTCACCCAAGCTCGCGAACTTCCCATCCACAAACAGGTCCCCCAACTTTCGTATGCCTGCCCTGTGCCACCCCGAAAACCCTCCACCTGTTCTTCCTGGCGCGAACCGGTGGTTCCCCCATAATGGGGTCCACACCGAGGCACTAACTTCCCCCCTATGCCGCCTCCACTGCCCCCAGATTTTGAGGGCCGCCACCACCACCGGGCTTGTGGTATACCTCCTTGGAGGGAGCGGCAGCGGCGCCATTGCCAGCGCCCCCAGACTCGTACCCACACAGGACGCCGTCTCCAGCCTCTTCCATGCAGCCCCCTCCCCCTCCATCACCCACTTGCGCACCATTGTCGCATTGGCGGCCCAGGAGTACCCACAGAGGTTGGGCAGCGCCAGCCCCCCCTATCTCTACTCCGCTCCAGGAACACCCTTCTCACCCTCGGAGTCCCTCGCGCCCACACAAACCTCATTATAATCCTGTTAACCCGCCTGAAAAAAGCCTTCGGGATAAACACGGGGAGGCACTGGAACAGGAACAAAATCCTTGGGAGCACCGTCATTTTGATTGACTGCACCCTACCCGCCAGGGACAGCGGCAACGCGTCCCACCTCTTGAACTCCTCCTCCATTTGCTCCACCAGCCTTGTAAAGTTAAGCCTATGCAGGGCCCCCCAGCTCCTGGCCACCTGGACCCCCAAATATCTGAAGCTCCTCTCCGCCCTTTTTCGTGGGAGCTCGCCAATCCCCCTCTCCTGGTCCCCTAGCTGAACTACGAACAGCTCGCTCTTCCCCATATCGAGCTTGTACCCCAAAATGTCCCCGAATTCCCTAAGCATCCTCATTACCTCTGGCATTCCTCCCACCGGGTCCGCCACATACAGCAGCAGGTCGTCTGCATAAAGCGACACCTTATGCTCCTCTCCACCCCGCACCAACCCCCTCCAGTTCCTCGACTCTCTCAGTGCCATAGCCAGGGGTTCAATCGCCAGTGCGAAGAGCAGGGGGGACAGGGGACATCCCTGTCTCGTCCCTCGGTGCAACCGAAAGTACTCGGACCTCCTCCTATTTGTGGCCACACTCGCCATCGGGACCTCATACAACAGCTTAACCCACCTGACAAACCCCTCCCCAAACCCGAACCTCTTCAGCACCTCCCACATGTACCCCCACTCTACCCTATCGAAGGCTTTCTCAGCGTCCATCGCCACCACTATCTCCGCCTCCCCCTCCCTCACCGGCATCATGATAACGTTCAAAAACCTCCGCACATTCGCGTTCAACTGTCTCCCCTTCACAAACCCCGTCTGGTCTTCATGGATGATCTGCGGCACACAATCCTCAATCCTCGTGGCTAAGACCTTCGCCAGCACCTTGGCATCTACATTTAGCAAGAAAATCGGTCTGTAAGACCCACATTGCAGGGGATCCTTGTCCCGCTTCAGGATCAAGGAGATCAGTGCCCGGGACATCGTCGGGGGTAAAGCCCCCCCCCCTCCCTTGCCTCATTAAAGGTCCTAGCTAACAACGGGCCCAACAGGTCCATATATTTTTTATAGAACTCGACCGGGAAACCGTCCGGCCCCGGTGCCTTCCCCGCCTGCATGCTTCCTATCCCTTTGATCAGCTCCTCCAGCCCAATCGGGACCCCCAGTCCCGCCACCAGCCCCTCTTCCACCTTTGGAAACCTCAATTGGTCCAGGAAACGGCTCATCCATCCCTCCTCCCGTGGGGGCTCGGATCGGTACAATTCCTCGTAGAAGTCCCTGAAGACCCCATTGATACCAACCCCACTCCGCACCACGCTCCCTCCCCTGTCCTTAATTCCCCCGATCTCCCTAGCTGCGTCCCGCTTCCGAAGCTGATGCGCCAGCATCCGGCTTGCCTTTTCCCCATACTCGTAGACCGCCCCCTGGGCCTTCCTCCACTGCACCTCCGCCTTCCTGGTGGTCACCAGGTCGAATTCGGCCTGGAGGCTGCGCCTCTTCCTCAACAATCCTTCCTCAGGTTCTTCCGCATACCTCCTGTCTATCCTCACCATCTCCCCCACCAGCCTCTCCCTCCCCCCCCCGCTCCCTCCGCTCCTTGTGGGCCCTGATGGAGATCAGCTCTCCCCTCACCACCGCCTTCAGTGCCTCCCATACCATCCCCACTCGGACCTCCCCGTTGTCGTTGGTCTCCAAGTTCCTCTCTATACTTCCTCGGACCCGCTCGCTCACCTCCTCGTCCGCCAACAGCCCCACCTCCAAGCGCCACAGCGGGTGCTGGTCCCTCTCCTCCCCCATCTCCAAGTCCACCCAATGCGGGACGTGGTCCGAAATGGCTATTGCCGAATACTCGGTATCCTCTACTCTCGCTATCAGCGCCCTACTCAAAATGAAAAAGTCGATTCGAGAATAAGCCTTACGGACATGTGAGAAGAATGAAAATTCCCTAGCCCCCGGCCTTGCAAATCTCCAAGGGTCCACCCCTCCCATTTGGCCCATAAATCCCATCAACACTCTAGCCGCCGCCGGCTTCCTACCCGTCCTAGACCTGGAGCGATCCAGTGCAGGATCCAACACCGTGTTAAAGTCTCCCCCCATTATCAGGCCCCCCACTTCCAAGTCTGGGATCCGATCCAACATACGCTGCATAAAACCCGCATCGTCCCAGTTCGGAGCATACACATTGACCAGTACCACCCTCTCTCCCTGCAACTTACCACTTACCATTATGTACCTACCGCCATTATCTGCCACAATGCTCGACGCCTCGAATAACACCTTCTTTCCCACCAAGATCGCCACCCCTCGATTTTTGGCATCTAGCCCCGAGTGAAACACCTGACCTACCCACCCTTTCCTCAGTCTTACCTGGTCTGCCACCTTCAGGTGTGTCTCCTGGAGCATAACCACATCCGCCTTGAGCCCCTTCAGGTGCGCGAACACGCGGGCCCGCTTTACCAGCCCATTCAGTCCCCTTACATTCCAGGTTATCAGCAGGATTATGGGGCTACCCGCCCCCCCTCCCCCGCCGACTAGCCATGACCCCTCCTCGTCCAGCTACGCGCCCGCACCCCACACCCGGCCCGTTCCCCACAGCGGCATACCCCCGTCTTGACCCACCCCACTCGCTCCAGCTCCTCCTTGATCTTAGCAGCAGCAACTCGTCCCCCCCCCCCCCCCCCCCCCCCGGGCTAGGACCCATCCTAGCTGGTTTGCTCCCCCCATTGCACTTCCGCAAGTCAGCTGACTCCTGCTGACCCCGGCCACTCCCGCCTCCCCTTCGACTCCTCCCATTGTGTGGCACACCCTCCTCTCCCGCTCCCCATTCACAGGCTCTCCCCCTCCGTTCTAAGCACGGGAAACAATCCTCGCTTCCCCGCCCCGGTCCCGCCCCCCCCAGTCTTCAGCGCGGGAAAAAAATCCCGCGTTCTCCTCCTACCAGGCCCCGCCACCAACCAAAACAGTGCCCAATCCGCCCCATCCACCCTCCCCAACCCGAAAGAGAAAAACACAGAGAAAAAGAAACCCAAAACAATGCAAAGGCCCCCCCCCGAACCAAAAATAGGCAATACATATCCACCGCAGTCCCCAATCGCCCATCCCGACCCTCAGTCTGTGTCCAGCTTCTCGGCCTGAACAAAGGCCCACGCCTCCTCCGGACACTCAAAATAATGGTGCCAGTCCTTGTAGGTGACCCACAGTCGCGCCGGCTGCAACATGCCAAACTTCACCCCCTTCCTGTGCAGCAGCGCCTTCGCTCGATTGTACCCGGCCCTCCTCTTCGCCACCTCCGCACTCCAGTCCCGATATATCCGAACCTCCGCGTTCTCCCACCTGCTGCCCCTCTCCTTCTTGGCCCACCTGAGCACACACCCCCGGTCGACGAACCGATGGAACTGCACCAGCACCGCCCGCGGAGGCTCGTTAGCCTTGGGCCTCCTCGCCAACACTCTATGGGCCCCTTCCAGCTCCAGGGGCCCCTGGAAGGACCCCGCTCCCATCATCGAGTTTAACATGGTGACCACATAGGCCCCCACGTCCGGCCCCTCCCGGAGGCCCAGAATCCGCAGATTCTTCCGCCTCGACCGATTCTCCATCTCCTCGAACCGCTCCTGACATTTCTTGTGGAGCGTCTCATGCACCTCCACCTTTGCCGCCAGGCCTAAGATCTCGTCCTCATTGTCAGAGATCTTTTGTTGAGCCTCTCGGATCGCCACCCCCTGGGCCGTCTGTGTCTCCAGCAGCTTATCAATAGAAGCCTTCATCGGCTCTAGCAGGTCCGTTTTAATCTCTCTGAGGCAGCGCTGGATACCCTCCAGTTGCTCCTCCGCCCACTGCCTCCACGCTGCCTGGTTGCCGCCCGCCGCCATTTTGTCCTTCTTATACTGATATATACAAGCCATATACTGATGGGGAACTATTATTAACTCCTTCCCACACCGGGAAACGTCGAAAAAGTGCCCTTGGGGGCCCTGAAAAGAGCCCAAAAGTCTCGAGAGGGAATCCTTTTGGCAGTGTTCGCTTCACCAATCTGCCCCAAAATGTCCGTGGAAACTCCTGAAAAAGGTCTAAGTGTCTGTTCCAGACGGGAGCTGCCGGATGCACGACCTACTCCTCCATGGCCGCCACCGGAAGCCTCGTCCCCGCTTCTTCAATGGCCTTGGTGAGATCTTTTCACAGTTGTTCCCTCTGCTGTTAGAATTCAGTTTTGACAAAGGTCCTCAGGTCAGTTTGCAGCTTTAAGCTTGCCCTTCCCCCGCCTGCATGCTGGAAGAGGCCCTGTTTATCCTGCAGTTACAGCCAAATCTTTTACTGTTTCTGCCGAGTTTGGTAGCCAAAAGACACAACACTCCTGGGGGACACCATCAGGGGAGTGTTGCAGTCTTCTTCCCACACCGGGAAATGTCAAACAAATGCCGTGGGGGCCCTGCAAAAGAGCCCAAAAGTCCGTTCCAAGCAGGAGCTACCGAATATGCGACCTAGCTCTGCATCGCCGCTCCCGGAAGTCAATACAAGGTCTTTTCCACGGTGGATCTAAAGTCCGCCTACCACCAGCTCCCCATCCACCCTAGCGACCGCAAATACACTGCTTTTGAAGCAGATGGGCGGCTCTACCACTTCCTAAGGGTTCCCTTCGGTGTCACTAATGGAGTCTCGGTCTTCCAACGAGAGATGGACCGAATGGTTGACCGGTACGGTTTGCGGGCTACGTTTCCGTACCTCGACAATGTCACCATCTGCGGCCACGACCAGCAGGACCACGACGCCAACCATTCCTCCATACCGCAAAAACCCTTCATCTCACATGTAAGAAGAAGAAGAAGAAGAAATCGCTTATTGTCACAAGTAGGCTTCAAATGATAAATTTGTGTTCAGCACCGACTGTCTAGCCATCCTCGGCTACATTGTGCATGATGGAGTTATAGGCCCAGACACTGAACGCATGCGCCCCCTCATGGAGTTCCCCCTCCCTCACTGCTCCAAGGCCCTGAAACGCTGCCTGGGATTTTTCTCTTATTATGCCCTGTGGGTCCCCAACTGTGTGGACAAGTTACGCCCGCTATTCCAATCCACGGTTTTTCCCCTGTCGACAGAGGCCCGCCAGGCCTTCAGCCGCATCAAAGCAGACATCGCAAAGGCCACGATGCACGCCATCGACGAGTCCCTCCCCTTCCAGGTCGAGAGCGACGCGTCCGACGTAGCTCTGGTGGCCACCCTCCACCAAGCGGGCAGACCCGTGGCCTTCTTCTCCCGTACCCTCCAAACTTCAGAAATCCGCCACTCCTCAGTTGAAAAGGAGGCCCAGGCCATAGTAGAAGTTGCGCGGCATTGGAGGCATTACCTGGCCGGCAGGAGATTCACTCTCCTCACTGACCAACGGTCGGTGGCCTTCATGTTCGATAATGCACAGCGGGGCAAGATAAAGAACGACAAGATCTTATGGTGGAGGATCGAACTCTCCACCTACAACTATAAGATCTTATATCGTCCCGGGAAGCTAAACGAGCCCCCTGATGCCCCATCCCACGGCACATGTGCCAACGCACAAGTGGACCGTCTCCGAGCCCTCCACAAGGACCTCTGCCATCCGGGGGGGGGTCACTCGATTCTTCCATTTCATTCAAACCCGCAACCTGCCCTACTCCATCGAGGAGGTCAGGACAGCCACCAGGAACTGCCAAATCTGCGCGGAGTGCAAGCCGTACTTCTACAGGCCAGAGAAATGCACCTGATAAAGGCTTCCCGTCCCTTTGAACACCTCAGTATGGACTTAAAAGGGCCCCTCCCCTCCACCGACCGCAACACGTACTTCCTGAACGTGATTGATGAGTACTCCCGGTTCCCGTTCGCCATTCCCTGCCCCGACATGACCGTCATAAAAGCCCTTCACAGTATCTTTACGCTGTTCGGTTTCCCCGCCTACATCCACAGCGATAGGGGGTCCTCCTTTATGAGCGACGAACTGTGTCAATTCCTGCTCAGCAAAGGCATCGCCTCGAGCAGGATGACCAGTTACAACGCCCGGGGAAATGGACAGGTAGAGAGGGAGAACGGAAAGGTCTGGAAGACCGTCCTACTGGCCCTACGGTCCAGGAATCTCCCAGTCTTCCGCTGGTAGGAGGTCCTCCCGGATGCCCTCCAGTCCATCCAGTTACTGCTGTGTACCACGACCAACCAAACACCTCATGAACGTCTCCTTTTATTCCCTAAGAAGTCCTCCTCCGGGACCTCACTCACAACCTGGCTGGCAGCTCCTGGACCCATCCTGCTCCGCAAACATGTGCGGGCGCACAAGTCGGACCCATTGGTCGAGAAGGTCCATCTCCTCCACGCTAACCCTCAATACACCTAGGTGGCGTACCCCGACGGCAGTCAGGATACGGTCTCCCTACGGGACCTGGCGCCCGCTGGATCCCCACACACACCCCCACCACCAATCCCACCCTCCTTCCCACCGGCGCACCCCACAGCCGCCCCCTTCCCAGGTGGATCGGTCCTCCCACCGGTCCCGTCTAGGGGTGATGGAGCTGCCGAAGAAGCAGAAGCCACGCTCCCGGACCCACAGATGCCCGAGCTGGTGTCTGCATCACCACCGAAGCTACGACGATCGTAGAGGGTGACCAGGGCCCCCAATCAACTAATTGCTTCATTCTTAACTGTAAATAAATTTTGTAAATAGTTGCGATGTAACGAGACAAAACCACTGTACTGATGTATACCAGGTACCTCCATAACCTTAACCCCGCTGGACACCTTTTTTAACAGGGAGTGAATGTATTAGTCGGTATTAGAGGTATTACGATACTCTGTAATGCTGTAAGACCATTGGTGTAGGAGGTACTGTTTTCATTGGTTAAGCTTGCCTGCTGGTTCCACCCAGTAAGGCGGAGTATAAGCGCCCGTGTCTCCCAAGCAGCTGCCTTCTGTACCTGCGCTGCTGGGGGAAACATCTCGTGTAATAAAGCCTTCAATTGTCACCAATCTCGCTTCTGGAGTTATTGATCGAGCATCAGATACTCAGTGTTTCTCTTTGTTCCACTGTCAGATCCTCACTGTGTTTCTCTTTGTTCCATTGTAACTGATCATCTCAGATTTCACCTTGTTCCGATGTCTGATCGTCAAAGTGTTTCTCATCGTTCCACTGTCAGATCCTCACAGTATTTCTCTTTGTTCCAATGTCTGATCCTCACAGTTTCTCTCTTTTTTTCCCACTGTCAGATCCTCACAGAGTCTCTTTGTGCCAATGTGAGATCCTCAGTGTTTCTCTTTGTGCCAATGTGAGATCCTCACAGTGTTTCTCTTTGTTCCACTGTCACATCGTCACAGTGTTCCTCTCTGCTCCAGTGTCAGTCCCCCACAGTGTTTCTCTGTTCCACTGCCAGATGCTCTGTGTTTCTCTTTGTTCCACTGTCAGATACTCAGTGTGACTCTTTGTTCCACTTTTAGACACTCACAGTGTTACTCTTTGTTCCACTGTCAGATGAAATGAAAATCGCTTATTGTCACAAGTAGGCTTCAAATGAAGTTACTGTGAAAAGCCCCTAGTTGCCACATTCCGGCGCCTGTTCGGGGAGGCTGTTACGGGAATCAAACCGTGCTGCTGGCCTGCCTGGGTCTGAACAAAGAACAAAGAACAAAGAAACGTACAGCACAGGAACAGGCCCTTCGGCCCTCCAAGCCCGTGCCGACCATACTGCCCGACTAAACTACAATCTTCTACACTTCCTGTGTCCGTATCCTTCTATTCCCATCCTATTCATATATTTGTCAAGATGCCCCTTAAATGTCCCTATCGTCCCTGCTTCCACTACCTCCTCCGGTAGTGAGTTCCAGGCACCCACTACCCTCTGCGTAAAAAACTTGCCTCGTACATCTACTCTAAACCTTGCCCCTCTCACCTTAAACCTATGCCCCCTAGTAATTGACCCCTCTACCCTGGGGAAAAGCCTCTGACTATCCACTCTGTCTATGCCCCTCATAATTTTGTATACCTCTATCAGGTCGCCCCTCAACCTCCTTCGTTCCAGTGAGAACAAACCGAGTTTATTCAATCGCTCCTCATAGCTTATGCCCTCCGTACCAGGCAACATTCTGGTAAATCTCTTCTGCACCCTCTCTAAAGCCTCCACATCCTTCTGGTAGTGTGGCGACCAGAATTGAACACTATACTCCAAGTGTGGCCTAACTAAGGTTCTATACAGCTGCAACATGACTTGCCAATTCTTATACTCAATGCCCCGGCCAATGAAGGCAAGCATGCCTTATGCCTTCTTGACTACCTTCTCCACCTGTGTTGCCCCTTTCAATGACCTGTGGACCTGTACTCCTAGATCTCTTTGACTTTCAATACTCTTGAGGGTTCTACCATTCACTGTATATTCCCTACCTGCATTAGCCCTTCCAAAATGCATTACCTCACATTTGTCCGGATTATCTGCCATCTCTCCGCCCAAGTCTCCAGACAATCTAAATCCTGCTGTATCCTCAGACAGTCCTCATCGCTATCCGCAATTCCACCAACCTTTGTGTCGTCTGCAAACTTACTAATCAGACCAGTTACATTTTCCTCCAAATCATTTATATATACTACAAAGAGCAAAGGTCCCAGCACTGATCCCTGTGGAACACCACTGGTCACAGCCCTCCAATTAGAAAAGCATTCCTCCATTGCTACCCTCTGCCTTCTATGGCCGAGCCAGTTCTGTATCCACCTTGCCAGTTCACCCCTGATCCCGTGTGACTTCACCTTTTGTAATAGTCTACCATGAGGGACCTTGTCAAAGGCCTTACTGAAGTCCATATAGACAACATCTACTGCCCTACCTGCATCAATCATCTTAGTGACCTCCTCGAAAAACTCTATCAAGTTAGTGAGACACGACCTCCCCTTCACAAAACCGTGCTGCCTCTCACTAATACGTCCATTTGCTTCCAAATGGGAGTAGATCGTGCTTGCAAAGCCAGCAATTTAGCCCTGTGCTAAACAGCCCCGATGCTCAGTGTTTCTCTTTGTTCCACTGTCAGATCCTCACAGTGTTTCTCTTTGTTCCACTGTCAGATCCTCAGTGTTTCTGTTTGTTCCACTGTCAGACCCTCACAGAGTTGATCCATGTTCGACTGTCAGATCCTCAGTGTTTCTCTTTGCTCCACTGTCAGATCCTCA
Source organism: Scyliorhinus torazame (assembly GCF_047496885.1). Taxonomy (NCBI): domain Eukaryota; kingdom Metazoa; phylum Chordata; class Chondrichthyes; order Carcharhiniformes; family Scyliorhinidae; genus Scyliorhinus; species Scyliorhinus torazame. The sequence goes on along the minus strand of NC_092709.1, from coordinate 301,963,297 downwards.
GTGTTTCTCTTTGTTCCACTGTCAGATCCTCACAGTGTTTCTCTTTGTTCCACTGTCAGATCCTCACAGTGTTTCACTTTGTTCCACTGTCAGATCCTCAGTGTTTCTCTTTGCTCCACTGTCAGATCCTCAGTGTTTCTCTTTGTTTCACTGTCAGATCCTCAGTGTTTCACTTTGTTCCACTGTCAGATCCTCAGTGTTTCCCTTTGTTCCACTGTCAGAGCCTCAGTGTTCCTCTTTGTTCCACTGTCAGATCCTCGGTGTTTCTCTCTGTTCCTGTGTCAGACCCTCAGTGTTTCTCTCTGTTCCACTGTCAGACCCTCAGTGTTTCTCTCTGTTCCAGTGTCAGATCCTCACAGTGTTTCTCTTTGTTCCACTGTCAGATCCTCAGTGTTTCCCTTTGTTCCACTGTCAGATCCTCAGTGTTTCTCTTTGTTCCACTGTCAGATCCTCAGTGTTTCTCTTTGTTCCACTGTCAGATCCTCAGTGTTTCTCTTTGTTCCACTGTCAGATCCTCAGTGTTTCTCTTTGTTCCACTGTCAGACCCTCACAGAGTTTCTCCATGTTCCACTGTCAGATCCTCAGTGTTTCTCTTTGCTCCACTGTCAGATCCTCAGTGTTTCTCTCTTTGTTCCACTGTCAGATCCTCACAGTGTTTCTCTTTGTTCCACTGTCAGATCCTCAGTGTTTCTCTTTGTTCCACTGTCAGACCCTCACAGAGTTTCTCCATGTTCCACTGTCAGATCCACAGTGTTTCTCTTTGCTCCACTGTCAGATCCTCAGTGTTTCTCTTTGTTCCACTGTCAGATCCTCACAGTGTTTCTCTTTGTTCCACTGTCAGATCCTCACAGTGTTTCACTTTGTTCCACTGTCAGATCCTCAGTGTTTCTCTTTGCTCCACTGTCAGATCCTCAGTGTTTCTCTTTGTTCCACTGTCAGATCCTCACAGTGTTTCTCTTTGTTCCACTGTCAGATCCTCACAGTGTTTCACTTTGTTCCACTGTCAGATCCTCAGTGTTTCTCTGTGTTTAACTGTCAGATCCTCAGTGTTCCTCTTTGTTCCACTGTCAGATCCTCAGTGTTTCCCTTTGTTCCACTGTCAGAGCCTCAGTGTTCCTCTTTGTTCCACTGTCAGATCCTCGGTGTTTCTCTCTGTTCCTGTGTCAGACCCTCAGTGTTTCTCTCTGTTCCACTGTCAGACCCTCAGTGTTTCTCTCTGTTCCAGTGTCAGATCCTCACAGTGTTTCTCTTTGTTCCACTGTCAGATCCTCACAGTGTTTCTCTTTGTTCCACTGCCAGATCCTCAGTGTTTCTCTTTGTTCCACTGTCAGATCCTCAGTGTTTCTCTTTGTTCCACTGTCAGACTCTCACAGTGTTTCTCTTTGTTCCACTGTCAGATCCTCAGTGTTTCTCTTTGTTCCACTGTCGGATCCTCAGCGTTTCTCTTTGCTCCACTGTCAGATCCTCAGTGTTTCTCTTTGTTCCACTGTCAGATCCTCACAGTGTTTCTCTTTGTTCCACTGTCAGACCCTCACAGTGTTTCTCTTTGTTCCACTGTCAGATCCTCAGTGTTTCTCTTTGTTCCACTGTCAGATCCTCAGTGTTTCTCTTTGCTCCACTGTCAGATCCTCAGTGTTTCTCTTTGTTCCACTGTCAGATCCTCACAGTGTTTCTCTTTGTTCCACTGTCAGATCCTCAGTGTTTTTCTTTGTTCCACTGTCAGATCCTCAGAGTGTTTCCCTTTGTTCCACTGTCAGATCCTCAGTGTTTCTCTTTGTTCCACTGTCAGATCCTCACAGTGTTTCTCTTTGTTCCACTGTCAGATCCTCAGTGTTTCTCTTTGTTCCACTGTCAGACCCTCACAGAGTTTCTCCATGTTCCACTGTCAGATCCTCAGTGTTTCTCTTTGCTCCACTGTCAGATCCTCACAGTGTTTCTCTTTGTTCCACTGTCAGATCCTCACAGTGTTTCACTTTGTTCCACTGTCAGATCCTCAGTGTTTCTCTTTGCTCCACTGTCAGATCCTCAGTGTTTCTGTTTGTTCCACTGTCAGATCCTCACAGTGTTTCTCTTTGTTTCACTGTCAGATCCTCAGTGTTTCACTTTGTTCCACTGTCAGATCCTCAGTGTTTCCCTTTGTTCCACTGTCAGATCCTCAGTGTTTCTCTTTGTTCCACTGTCAGATCCTCGGTGTTTCTCTCTGTTCCAGTGTCAGATCCTCAGTGTTCCTCTCTGTTCCACTGTCAGACCCTCAGTGTTTCTCTTTGTTCCACTGTCAGACCCTCACAGTGTTTCTCTTTGTTCCACTGTCAGATACTCATAGTGTTTCTCTTTGTTCCACTGTCAGATCCTCACAGTGTTTCTCTTTGTTCCACTGTCAGATACTCACAGTGTTTCCCTTTGTTCCACTGTCAGATCCTCAGTGTTTCTCTCTGTTCCAGTGTTTCTCTTTGTTCCATTGTCAGATCATCACAGTGTTTCTCTTTGTTCCAGTGTCAGATCCTCAGTGTTTCCCTTTGTTCCACTGTCAGATCCTCACTGTGTTTCTCTTTGTTCCACTGTCAGATCCTCAGTGCTTCTCTTTGTTCCACTGTCAGATCCTCACTGTGTTTCCCTTTGTTCCACTGTCAGATCCTCAGTGTTTCTCTTTGCTCCACTGTCAGATCCTCAGTGTTTCTCTTTGTTCCACTGTCAGATCCTTACAGTGTTTCCCTTTGTACCACTGTCAGATCCTCACTGTGTTTCTCTTTGTTCCACTGTCAGATCCTCACTGTGTTTCTCTTTGTTCCACTGTCAGATCCTCACTGTGTTTCCCTTTGTTCCACTGTCAGATCCTCAGTGTTTCTCTTTGTTCCACTGTCAGACCCTCACAGAGTTTCTCCATGTTCCACTGTCAGATCCTCAGTGTTTCTCTTTGTTCCACTGTCAGATCCTCACAGTGTTTCTCTTTGTTCCACTGTCAGATCCTCACAGTGTTTCACTTTGTTCCACTGTCAGATCCTCAGTGTTTCTCTTTGTTCCACTGTCAGATCCTCAGTGTTTCTCTTTGTTCCACTGTCAGACCCTCACAGAGTTTCTCCATGTTCCACTGTCAGATCCTCAGTGTTTCTCTTTGTTCCACTGTCAGATCCTCACAGTGTTTCTCTTTGTTCCACTGTCAGATCCTCACAGTGTTTCACTTTGTTCCACTGTCAGATCCTCAATGTTTCTCTTTGCTCCACTGTCAGATCCTCAGTGTTTCTCTTTGTTCCACTGTCAGATCCTCACAGTGTTTCTCTTTGTTTCACTGTCAGATCCTCAGTGTTTCACTTTGTTCCACTGTCAGATCCTCAGTGTTTCCCTTTGTTCCACTGTCAGATCCTCAGTGTTTCTCTTTGTTCCACTGTCAGATCCTCGGTGTTTCTCTCTGTTCCAGTGTCAGACCCTCAGTGTTTCTCTCTCTGTTCCACTGTCAGACCCTCACAGTGTTTCTCTTTGTTCCACTGTCAGATCCTCAGTTTTTCTCTTTGTTCCACTGTCAGATCCTCAGTGTTTCTCTTTGTTCCACTGTCAGATCCTCAGTGTTTCTCTTTGTTCCACTGTCAGATCCTCAGTGTTTCTCTTTGTTCCACTGTCAGACCCTCACAGTGTTTCTCTTTGTTCCACTGTCAGATCCTCAGTGTTTCTCTTTGTTCCACTGTCAGATCCTCAGTGTTTCTCTTTGTTCCACTGTCAGATCCTCAGTGTTTCTCTTTGCTCCACTGTCAGATCCTCAGTGTTTCTCTTTGTTCCACTGTCAGATCCTCACAGTGTTTCTCTTTGTTCCACTGTCAGATCCTCACAGTGTTTCTCTTTGTTCCAGTGTCAGATCCTCAGTGTTTCCCTTTGTTCCGCTGTCAGATCCTCAGTGTTTCTCTTTGTTCCACTGTCAGATCCTCACAGTATTTCTCTTTGTTCCACTGTCAGATCCTCAGTGTTTCTCTTTGTTCCACTGTCAGACCCTCACAGAGTTTCTCCATGTTCCACTGTCAGATCCTCAGTCTTTCTCTTTGCTCCACTGTCAGATCCTCAGTGTTTCTCTTTGTTCCACTGTCAGATCCTCACAGTGTTTCTCTTTGTTCCAGTGTCAGATCCTCAGTGTTTCCCTTTGTTCCGCTGTCAGATCCTCAGTGTTTCTCTTTGTTCCACTGTCAGATCCTCACAGTATTTCTCTTTGTTCCACTGTCAGATCCTCAGTGTTTCTCTTTGTTCCACTGTCAGACCCTCACAGAGTTTCTCCATGTTCCACTGTCAGATCCTCAGTGTTTCTCTTTGTTCCACTGTCAGATCCTCAGTGTTTCACTTTGTTCCACTGTCAGATCCTCAGTGTTTCTCTTTGCTCCACTGTCAGAACCTCAGTGTTTCTCTTTGTTCCACTGTCAGATCCTCACAGTGTTTCTCTTTGTTTCACTGTCAGATCCTCAGTGTTTCACTTTGTTCCACTGTCAGATCCTCAGTGTTTCCCTTTGTTCCACTGTCAGATCCTCACTGTGTTTCCCTTTGTTCCACTGTCAGATCCTCACTGTGTTTCTCTTTGTTCCACTGTCAGATCCTCAGTGTTTCTCTGTGTTTCACTGTCAGATCCTCACAGTGTTTCTCTCTGTTCCACTGTCAGTTCCTCACTGTGTTTCCCTTTGTTCCACTGTCAGATCCTCACTGTGTTTCCCTTTGTTCCACTGTCAGATCCTCAGTGTTTCCCTTTGTTCCGCTGTCAGATCCTCAGTGTTTCTCTTTGTTCCACTGTCAGATCCTCACAGTATTTCTCTTTGTTCCACTGTCAGATCCTCAGTGTTTCTCTTTGTTCCACTGTCAGACCCTCACAGAGTTTCTCCATGTTCCACTGTCAGATCCTCAGTCTTTCTCTTTGCTCCACTGTCAGATCCTCAGTGTTTCTCTTTGTTCCACTGTCAGATCCTCACAGTGTTTCTCTTTGTTCCAGTGTCAGATCCTCAGTGTTTCCCTTTGTTCCGCTGTCAGATCCTCAGTGTTTCTCTTTGTTCCACTGTCAGATCCTCACAGTATTTCTCTTTGTTCCACTGTCAGATCCTCAGTGTTTCTCTTTGTTCCACTGTCAGATACTCACAGTATTTCTCTTTGTTCCACTGTCAGATCCTCAGTGTTTCTCTTTGTTCCACTGTCAGACCCTCACAGAGTTTCTCCATGTTCCACTGTCAGATCCTCAGTGTTTCTCTTTGTTCCACTGTCAGATCCTCAGTGTTTCACTTTGTTCCACTGTCAGATCCTCAGTGTTTCTCTTTGCTCCACTGTCAGAACCTCAGTGTTTCTCTTTGTTCCACTGTCAGATCCTCACAGTGTTTCTCTTTGTTTCACTGTCAGATCCTCAGTGTTTCACTTTGTTCCACTGTCAGATCCTCAGTGTTTCCCTTTGTTCCACTGTCAGATCCTCACTGTGTTTCCCTTTGTTCCACTGTCAGATCCTCACTGTGTTTCTCTTTGTTCCACTGTCAGATCCTCAGTGTTTCTCTGTGTTTCACTGTCAGATCCTCACAGTGTTTCTCTCTGTTCCACTGTCAGTTCCTCACTGTGTTTCCCTTTGTTCCACTGTCAGATCCTCACTGTGTTTCTCTTTGTTCCACTGTCAGATCCTCAGTGCTTCTCTTTGTTCCACTGTCAGATCCTCACTGTGTTTCCCTTTGTTCCACTGTCAGATCCGCACTGTGTTTCTCTTTGTTCCACTGTCAGATCCTCAGTGTGTTTCTCTTTGTTCCACTGTCAGATCCTCGGTGTTTCTCTTTGTTCCACTGCCAGATCCTCAGTGTTTCTCTTTGTTCCACTGTCAGATCCTCACAGTGTTTCTCTTTGTTCCACTGTCAGATCCTCAGTGTTTCTCTTTGTTCCACTGTCAGATCCTCAGTGTTTCCCTTTGTTCCACTGTCAAATCCTCGGTGTTTCTCTTTGTTCCACTGTCAGATCCTCAGTGTTTCTCTTTGTTCCTCTGTCAGATCCTCAGTGTTTCCCTTTGTTCCACTGTCAGATCCTCACTGTGGTTCTCTTTGTTCCACTGTCAGATCCTCACTGTGTTTCTCTTTGCTCCACTGTCAGATCCTCAGTGTTTCTGTTTGTTCCACTGTCAGATCCTCACAGTGTTTCTCTTTGTTTCACTGTCAGATCCTCAGTGTTTCACTTTGTTCCACTGTCAGATCCTCAGTGTTTCCCTTTGTTCCACTGTCAGATCCTCAGTGTTTCTCTTTGTTCCACTGTCAGATCCTCGGTGTTTCTCTCTGTTCCAGTGTCAGATCCTCAGTGTTCCTCTCTGTTCCACTGTCAGACCCTCAGTGTTTCTCTCTGTTCCAGTGTCAGATCCTCACAGTGTTTCTCTTTGTTCCACTGTCAGATCCTCAGTGTTTGTCTTTGTTCCACTGTCAGATCTTCAGTGTTTCTCTTTGTTCCACTGTCAGATCCTCAGTGTTTCTCTTTGTTCCACTGTCAGACCCTCACAGTGTTTCTCTTTGTTCCACTGTCAGATACTCACAGTGTTTCTCTTTGTTCCACTGTCAGATCCTCACAGTGTTTCTCTTTGTTCCACTGTCAGATACTCACAGTGTTTCCCTTTGTTCCACTGTCAGATCCTCAGTGTTTCTCTCTGTTCCAGTGTTTCTCTTTGTTCCATTGTCAGATCATCACAATGTTTCTCTTTGTTCCAGTGTCAGATCCTCAGTGTTTCCCTTTGTTCCACTGTCAGATCCTCACTGTGTTTCTCTTTGTTCCACTGTCAGATCCTCAGTGTTTCTCTTTGTTCCACTGTCAGATCCTCACTGTGTTTCCCTTTGTTCCACTGTCAGATCCTCAGTGTTTCTCTTTGCTCCACTGTCAGATCCTCAGTGTTTCTCTTTGTTCCACTGTCAGATCCTTACAGTGTTTCCCTTTGTTCCACTGTCAGATCCTCACTGTGTTTCTCTTTGTTCCACTGTCAGATCCTCAGTGTTTCCCTTTGTTCCACTGTCAGATCCTCGGTGTTTCTCTTTGTTCCACTGTCAGATCCTCAGTGTTTCTCTTTGTTCCTCTGTCAGATCCTCAGTGTTTCCCTTTGTTCCACTGTCATATCCTCAGTGTTTCTCTTTGCTCCACTGTCAGATCCTCAGTGTTTCTCTTTGTTCCACTGTCAGATCCTCACAGTGTTTCTCTTTGTTCCACTGTCAGATCCTCAGTGTTTCTCTTTGTTCCACTGTCAGATCCTCACAGTGTTTCCCTTTGTTCCACTGTCAGATCCTCAGTGTTTCTCTTTGTTCCACTGTCAGATCCTCACAGTGTTTCACTTTGTTCCACTGTCAGATCCTCACAGAGTTTCTCCATGTTCCACTGTCAGATCCTCACTGTTTCTCTTTGCTCCACTGTCAGATCCTCAGTGTTTCTCTTTGTTCCACTGTCAGATCCTCACAGTGTTTCTCTTTGTTCCACTGTCAGATCCTCACAGTGTTTCACTTTGTTCCACTGTCAGATCCTCAGTGTTTCTCTTTGCTCCACTGTCAGATCCTCAGTGTTTCTCTTTGTTCCACTGTCAGATCCTCACAGTGTTTCTCTTTGTTTCACTGTCAGATCCTCAGTGTTTCACTTTGTTCCACTGTCAGATCCTCAGTGTTTCCCTTTGTTCCACTGTCAGATCCTCAGTGTTTCTCTTTGTTCCACTGTCAGATCCTCGGTGTTTCTCTCTGTTCCAGTGTCAGACCCTCAGTGTTTCTCTCTGTTCCACTGTCAGACCCTCAGTGTTTCTCTCTGTTCCAGTGTCAGATCCTCACAGTGTTTCTCTTTGTTCCACTGTCAGATCCTCACAGTGTTTCTCTTTGTTCCACTGTCAGATCCTCAGTGTTTCTCTTTGTTCCACTGTCAGATCCTCAGTGTTTCTCTTTGTTCCACTGTCAGACCCTCACAGTGTTTCTCTTTGTTCCACTGTCAGATCCTCAGTGTTTCTCTTTGTTCCACTGTCAGATCCTCAGTGTTTCTCTTTGTTCCACTGTCAGATCCTCAGTGTTTCTCTTTGCTCCACTGTCAGATCCTCAGTGTTTCTCTTTGTTCCACTGTCAGATCCTCACAGTGTTTCTCTTTGTTCCACTGTCAGATCCTCAGTGTTTCTCTTTGTTCCACTGTCAGATCCTCACAGTGTTTCTCTTTGTTCCACTGTCAGATCCTCACAGTGTTTCTCTTTGTTCCACTGTCAGATCCTCAGTGTTTCTCTTTGTTCCACTGTCAGATCCTCACAGTGTTTCTCTTTGTTCCACTGTCAGATCCTCAGTGTTTCTCTTTGTTCCACTGTCAGATCCTCAGTGTTTCTCTTTGCTCCACTGTCAGATCCTCAGTGTTTCTCTTTGTTCCACTGTCAGATCCTCACAGTGTTTCTCTTTGTTCCACTGTCAGATCCTCAGTGTTTCCCTTTGTTCCACTGTCAGATCCTCAGTGTTTCTCTTTGTTCCACTGTCAGATCCTCACAGTGTTTCTCTTTGTTCCAGTGTCAGATCCTCAGTGTTTCTCTTTGTTCCACTGTCAGATCCTCACAGTGTTTCTCTTTGTTCCAGTGTCAGATCCTCAGTGTTTCCCTTTGTTCCACTGTCAGATCCTCAGTGTTTCTCTTTGTTCCACTGTCAGATCCTCACAGTGTTTCTCTTTGTTCCACTGTCAGATCCTCAGTGTTTCTCTTTGTTCCACTGTCAGACCCTCACAGAGTTTCTCCATGTTCCACTGTCAGATCCTCAGTGTTTCCCTTTGTTCCACTGTCAGATCCTCAGTGTTTCTCTTTGTTCCACTGTCAGATCCTCACAGTGTTTCTCTTTGTTCCACTGTCAGATCCTCAGTGTTTCTCTTTGTTCCACTGTCAGACCCTCACAGAGTTTCTCTTTGTTCCAGTGTCAGATCCTCAGTGTTTCTCTTTGTTCCACTGTCAGATCCTCAGTGTTTCTCTTTGTTCCACTGTCAGATCCTCAGTGTTTCACTTTGTTCCACTGTCAGATCCTCAGTGTTTCCCTTTGTTCCACTGTCAGATCCTCGGTGTTTCTCTCTGTTCCAGTGTCAGACCCTCAGTGTTTCTCTCTGTTCCACTGTCAGACCCTCAGTGTTTCTCTCTGTTCCACTGCCAGATCCTCACAGTGTTTCTCTTTGTTCCACTGTCAGATCCTCACAGTGTTTCTCTTTGTTCCACTGTCAGATCCTCAGTGTTTCTCTTTGTTCCACTGTCAGATCCTCAATGTTTCTCTCTGTTCCAGTGTCAGATCCTCACAGTGTTTCTCTTTGTTCCACTGTCAGACCCTCACAGTGTTTCTCTTTGTTCCACTGTCAGATCCTCAGTGTTTCTCTTTGTTCCACTGTCAGATCCTCAGTGTTTCTCTTTGTTCCACTGTCAGATCCTCATAGTGTTTCCCTTTGTTCCACTGTCAGATCCTCAGTGTTTCTCTTTGTTCCACTGTCAGATCCTCACAGTGTTTCTCTTTGTTCCACTGTCAGATCCTCAGTGTTTCTCTTTGTTCCACTGTCAGACCCTCACAGAGTTTCTCCATGTTCCACTGTCAGATCCTCAGTGTTTCACTTTGCTCCACTGTCAGATCCTCAGTGTTTCTCTTTGTTCCACTGTCAGATCCTCACAGTGTTTCTCTTTGTTCCACTGTCAGATCCACAGTGTTTCTCTTTGTTCCACTGTCAGACCCTCAGTGTTTCCCTTTGTTCCACTGTCAGATCCTCAGTGTTTCTCTTTGTTCCACTGTCAGACCCTCGGTGTTTCTCTCTGTTCCAGTGTCAGACCCTCAGTGTTTCTCTCTGTTCCACTGTCAGACCCTCAGTGTTTCTCTCTGTTCCAGTGTCAGATCCTCACAGTGTTTCTCTTTGTTCCACTGTCAGATCCTCACAGTGTTTCTCTTTGTTCCACTGTCAGATCCTCAGTGTTTCTCTTTGTTCCACTGTCAGACCCTCACAGTGTTTCTCTTTGTTCCACTGTCAGATCCTCAGTGTTTCTCTTTGTTCCACTGTCAGATCCTCAGTGTTTCTCTTTGTTCCACTGTCAGATCCTCAGTGTTTCTCTTTGCTCCACTGTCAGATCCTCAGTGTTTCTCTTTGTTCCACTGTCAGATCCTCACAGTGTTTCTCTTTGTTCCACTGTCAGATCCTCAGTGTTTCTCTTTGTTCCACTGTCAGATCCTCACAATGTTTCTCTTTGTTCCACTGTCAGATCCTCACAGTGTTTCTCTTTGTTCCACTGTCAGATCCTCAGTGTTTCTCTTTGTTCCACTGTCAGATCCTCACAGTGTTTCTCTTTGTTCCACTGTCAGATCCTCAGTGTTTCTCTTTGTTCCACTGTCAGATCCTCAGTGTTTCTCTGTGTTCCACTGTCAGATCCTCAGTGTTTCTCTTTGTTCCACTGTCAGATCCTCAGTGTTTCTCTTTGCTCCACTGTCAGAACCTCAGTGTTTCTCTTTGTTCCACTGTCAGATCCTCACAGTGTTTCACTTTGTTCCACTGTCAGATCCTCAGTGTTTCTCTTTGCTCCACTGTCAGATCCTCAGTGTTTCTCTTTGTTCCACTGTCAGATCCTCACAGTGTTTCTCTTTGTTTCACTGTCAGATCCTCAGTGTTTCACTTTGTTCCACTGTCAGATCCTCAGTGTTTCTCTTTGTTCCACTGTCAGATCCTCACAGTGTTTCTCTCTGTTCCACTGTCAGATCCTCGGTGTTTCTCTCTGTTCCAGTGTCATACCCTCAGTGTTTCTCTCTGTTCCACTGTCAGACACTCAGTGTTTCTCTCTGTTCCAGTGCCAGATCCTCACAGTGTTTCTCTTTGTTCCACTGTCAGATCCTCACAGTGTTTCTCTTTGTTCCACTGTCAGATCCTCAGTGTTGCTCTTTGTTCCACTGTCAGATCCTCAGTGTTTCTCTCTGTTCCAGTGTCAGATCCTCACAGTGTTTCTCTTTGTTCCACTGTCAGATCCTCACAGTGTTTCTCTTTGTTCCACTGTCAGATCCTCAGTGTTTCTCTTTGTTCCACTGTCAGATCCTCAGTGTTTCTCTTTGTTCCACTGTCAGACCCTCACAGTGTTTCTCTTTGTTCCACTGTCAGATCATCAGTGTTTCTCTATGTTCCACTGTCAGATCCTCAGTGTTTCTCTTTGTTCCACTGTCAGATCCTCAGTGTTTCTCTTTGCTCCACTGTCAGATCCTCAGTGTTTCTCTTTGTTCCACTGTCAGACCCTCACAGTGTTTCTCTTTGTTCCACTGTCAGATCCTCAGTGTTTCTCTTTGTTCCACTGTCAGATCCTCAGTGTTTCTCTTTGTTCCACTGTCAGATCCTCAGTGTTTCTCTTTGCTCCACTGTCAGATCCTCAGTGTTTCTCTTTGTTCCACTGTCAGATCCTCACAGTGTTTCTCTTTGTTCCACTGTCAGATCCTCAGTGTTTCTCTTTGTTCCACTGTCAGATCCTCATAGTGTTTCCCTTTGTTCCACTGTCAGATCCTCAGTGTTTCTCTTTGTTCCACTGTCAGATCCTCACAGTGTTTCTCTTTGTTCCACTGTCAGATCCTCAGTGTTTCTCTTTGTTCCACTGTCAGACCCTCACAGAGTTTCTCCATGTTCCACTGTCAGATCCTCAGTGTTTCTCTTTGCTCCACTGTCAGAACCTCAGTGTTTCTCTTTGTTCCACTGTCAGATCCTCACAGTGTTTCTCTTTGTTCCACTGTCAGATCCTCACAGTGTTTCACTTTGTTCCACTGTCAGATCCTCAGTGTTTCTCTTTGCTCCACTGTCAGATCCTCAGTGTTTCTCTTTGTTCCACTGTCAGATCCTCACAGTGTTTCTCTTTGTTTCACTGTCAGATCCTCAGTGTTTCACTTTGTTCCACTGTCAGATCCTCAGTGTTTCCCTTTGTTCCACTGTCAGATCCTCAGTGTTCCTCTTTGTTCCACTGTCAGATCCTCGGTGTTTCTCTCTGTTCCTGTGTCAGACCCTCAGTGTTTCTCTCTGTTCCACTGTCCGACCCTCAGTGTTTCTCTCTGTTCCAGTGTCAGATCCTCACAGTGTTTCTCTTTGTTCCACTGTCAGATCCTCACAGTGTTTCTCTTTGTTCCACTGCCAGATCCTCAGTGTTTCTCTTTGTTCCACTGTCAGATCCTCAGTGTTTCTCTTTGTTCCACTGTCAGACCCTCACAGTTTTTCTCTTTGTTCCACTGTCAGATCCTCAGTGTTTCTCTTTGTTCCACTGTCAGATCCTCAGTGTTTCTCTTTGTTCCACTGTCAGATCCTCAGTGTTTCTCTTTGCTCCACTGTCAGATCCTCAGTGTTTCTCTTTGTTCCACTGTCAGATCCTCACAGTGTTTCCCTTTGTTCCACTGTCAGATCCTCAGTGTTTCTCTTTGTTCCACTGTCAGATCCTCACAGAGTTTCTCCATGTTCCACTGTCAGATCCTCAGTGTTTCTCTTTGCTCCACTGTCAGATCCTCAGTGTTTCTCTTTGTTCCACTGTCAGATCCTCACAGTGTTTCTCTTTGTTCCACTGTCAGATCCTCACAGTGTTTCACTTTGTTCCACTGTCAGATCCTCAGTGTTTCTCTTTGCTCCACTGTCAGATCCTCAGTGTTTCTCTTTGTTCCACTGTCAGATCCTCACAGTGTTTCTCTTTGTTTCACTGTCAGATCCTCAGTGTTTCACTTTGTTCCACTGTCAGATCCTCAGTGTTTCCCTTTGTTCCACTGTCAGATCCTCAGTGTTTCTCTTTGTTCCACTGTCAGATCCTCGGTGTTTCTCTCTGTTCCAGTGTCAGACCCTCAGTGTTTCTCTCTGTTCCACTGTCAGACCCTCAGTGTTTCTCTCTGTTCCAGTGTCAGATCCTCACAGTGTTTCTCTTTGTTCCACTGTCAGATCCTCACAGTGTTTCTCTTTGTTCCACTGTCAGATCCTCAGTGTTTCTCTTTGTTCCACTGTCAGATCCTCAGTGTTTCTCTTTGTTCCACTGTCAGACCCTCACAGTGTTTCTCTTTGTTCCACTGTCAGATCCTCAGTGTTTCTCTTTGTTCCACTGTCAGATCCTCAGTGTTTCTCTTTGTTCCACTGTCAGATCCTCAGTGTTTCTCTTTGCTCCACTGTCAGATCCTCAGTGTTTCTCTTTGTTCCACTGTCAGATCCTCACAGTGTTTCTCTTTGTTCCACTGTCAGATCCTCAGTGTTTCTCTTTGTTCCACTGTCAGATCCTCACAGTGTTTCTCTTTGTTCCACTGTCAGATCCTCACAGTGTTTCTCTTTGTTCCACTGTCAGATCCTCAGTGTTTCTCTTTGTTCCACTGTCAGATCCTCACAGTGTTTCTCTTTGTTCCACTGTCAGATCCTCAGTGTTTCTCTTTGTTCCACTGTCAGATCCTCAGTGTTTCTCTTTGCTCCACTGTCAGATCCTCAGTGTTTCTCTTTGTTCCACTGTCAGATCCTCACAGTGTTTCTCTTTGTTCCAGTGTCAGATCCTCAGTGTTTCCCTTTGTTCCACTGTCAGATCCTCAGTGTTTCTCTTTGTTCCACTGTCAGATCCTCACAGTGTTTCTCTTTGTTCCACTGTCAGATCCTCAGTGTTTCTCTTTGTTCCACTGTCAGACCCTCACAGAGTTTCTCCATGTTGCACTGTCAGATCCTCAGTGTTTCTCTTTGCTCCACTGTCAGATCCTCAGTGTTTCTCTTTGCTCCACTGTCAGATCCTCAGTGTTTCTCTTTGTTCCACTGTCAGATCCTCACAGTGTTTCTCTTTGTTTCACTGTCAGATCCTCAGTGTTTCACTTTGTTCCACTGTCAGATCCTCACAGTGTTTCTCTCTGTTCCACTGTCAGATCCTCAGTGTTTCCCTTTGTTCCACTGTCAGATCCTCAGTGTTTCTCTTTGTTCCACTGTCAGATCCTCGGTGTTTCTCTCTGTTCCAGTGTCAGACCCCCAGTGTTTCTCTCTGTTCCACTGTCAGACCCTCAGTGTTTCTCTCTGTTCCACTGCCAGATCCTCACAGTGTTTCTCTTTGTTCCACTGTCAGGTCCTCACAGTGTTTCTCTTTGTTCCACTGTCAGATCCTCAGTGTTTCTCTTTGTTCCACTGTCAGATCCTCAATGTTTCTCTCTGTTCCAGTGTCAGATCCTCACTGTGTTTCTCTTTGTTCCACTGTCAGACCCTCACAGAGTTTCTCTTTGTTCCACTGTCAGATCCTCAGTGTTTCTCTTTGTTCCACTGTCCGATCCTCAGTGTTTCTCTTTGTTCCACTGTCAGATCCTCATAGTGTTTCCCTTTGTTCCACTGTCAGATCCTCAGTGTTTCTCTTTGTTCCACTGTCAGATCCTCACAGTGTTTCTCTTTGTTCCACTGTCAGATCCTCAGTGTTTCTCTTTGTTCCACTGTCAGACCCTCACAGAGTTTCTCCATGTTCCACTGTCAGATCCTCAGTGTTTCTCTTTGCTCCACTGTCAGATCCTCAGTGTTTCTCTTTGTTCCACTGTCAGATCCTCACAGTGTTTCTCTTTGTTCCACTGTCAGATCCACAGTGTTTCTCTTTGTTCCACTGTCAGACCCTCAGTGTTTCCCTTTGTTCCACTGTCAGATCCTCAGTGTTTCTCTTTGTTCCACTGTCAGACCCTCGGTGTTTCTCTCTGTTCCAGTGTCAGACCCTCAGTGTTTCTCTCTGTTCCACTGTCAGACCCTCAGTGTTTCTCTCTGTTCCAGTGTCAGATCCTCACAGTGTTTCTCTTTGTTCCACTGTCAGATCCTCACAGTGTTTCTCTTTGTTCCACTGTCAGATCCTCAGTGTTTCTCTTTGTTCCACTGTCAGACCCTCACAGTGTTTCTCTTTGTTCCACTGTCAGATCCTCAGTGTTTCTCTTTGTTCCACTGTCAGATCCTCAGTGTTTCTCTTTGTTCCACTGTCAGATCCTCAGTGTTTCTCTTTGCTCCACTGTCAGATCCTCAGTGTTTCTCTTTGTTCCACTGTCAGATCCTCACAGTGTTTCTCTTTGTTCCACTGTCAGATCCTCAGTGTTACTCTTTGTTCCACTGTCAGATCCTCACAGTGTTTCTCTTTGTTCCACTGTCAGATCCTCACAGTGTTTCTCTTTGTTCCACTGTCAGATCCTCAGTGTTTCTCTTTGTTCCACTGTCAGATCCTCACAGTGTTTCTCTTTGTTCCACTGTCAGATCCTCAGTGTTTCTCTTTGTTCCACTGTCAGATCCTCAGTGTTTCTCTTTGCTCCACTGTCAGATCCTCAGTGTTTCTCTTTGTTCCACTGTCAGATCCTCAATGTTTCTCTTTGTTCCACTGTCAGATCCTCAGTGTTTCTCTTTGCTCCACTGTCAGATCCTCAGTGTTTCTCTTTGCTCCACTGTCAGATCCTCAGTGTTTCTCTTTGTTCCACTGTCAGATCCTCACAGTGTTTCTCTTTGTTCCACTGTCAGATCCTCAGTGTTTCTCTTTGCTCCACTGTCAGATCCTCAGTGTTTCTCTTTGCTCCACTGTCAGATCCTCAGTGTTTCTCTTTGTTCCACTGTCAGATCCTCACAGTGTTTCTCTTTGTTCCACTGTCAGATCCTCAGTGTTTCTCTTTGTTCCACTGTCAGATCCTCAGTGTTTCTCTTTGTTCCACTGTCAGATCCTCAGTGTTTCTCTGTGTTTCACTGTCAGATCCTCAGTGTTTCACTTTGTTCCACTGTCAGATCCTCAGTGTTTCTCTTTGTTCCACTGTCAGATCCTCAGTGTTTCTCTTTGTTTCACTGTCAGATCCTCAGTGTTTCACTTTGTTCCACTGTCAGATCCTCAGTGTTTCCCTTTGTTCCACTGTCAGATCCTCAGTGTTTCTCTTTGTTCCACTGTCAGATCCTCGGTGTTTCTCTCTGTTCCAGTGTCAGACCCTCAGTGTTTCTCTCTGTTCCACTGTCAGACCCTCAGTGTTTCTCTCTGTTCCAGTGCCAGATCCTCACAGTGTTTCTCTTTGTTCCACTGTCAGATCCTCACAGTGTTTCTCTTTGTTCCACTGTCAGATCCTCAGTGTTTCTCTTTGTTCCACTGTCAGATCCTCAGTGTTTCTCTCTGTTCCAGTGTCAGATCCTCACAGTGTTTCTCTTTGTTCCACTGTCAGATCCTCACAGTGTTTCTCTTTGTTCCACTGTCAGATCCTCAGTGTTTCTCTTTGTTCCACTGTCAGATCCTCAGTGTTTCTCTTTGTTCCACTGTCAGATCCTCAGTGTTTCTCTTTGCTCCACTGTCAGATCCTCAGTGTTTCTCTTTGTTCCACTGCCAGATCCTCACAGTGTTTCTCTTTGTTCCACTGTCAGGTCCTCACAGTGTTTCTCTTTGTTCCACTGTCAGATCCTCAGTGTTTCTCTTTGTTCCACTGTCAGATCCTCAATGTTTCTCTCTGTTCCAGTGTCAGATCCTCACTGTGTTTCTCTTTGTTCCACTGTCAGACCCTCACAGTGTTTCTCTTTGTTCCACTGTCAGATCCTCAGTGTTTCTCTTTGTTCCACTGTCCGATCCTCAGTGTTTCTCTTTGTTCCACTGTCAGATCCTCATAGTGTTTCCCTTTGTTCCACTGTCAGATCCTCAGTGTTTCTCTTTGTTCCACTGTCAGATCCTCACAGTGTTTCTCTTTGTTCCACTGTCAGATCCTCAGTGTTTCTCTTTGTTCCACTGTCAGACCCTCACAGAGTTTCTCCATGTTCCACTGTCAGATCCTCAGTGTTTCTCTTTGCTCCACTGTCAGATCCTCAGTGTTTCTCTTTGTTCCACTGTCAGATCCTCACAGTGTTTCTCTTTGTTCCACTGTCAGATCCACAGTGTTTCTCTTTGTTCCACTGTCAGACCCTCAGTGTTTCCCTTTGTTCCACTGTCAGATCCTCAGTGTTTCTCTTTGTTCCACTGTCAGACCCTCGGTGTTTCTCTCTGTTCCAGTGTCAGACCCTCAGTGTTTCTCTCTGTTCCACTGTCAGACCCTCAGTGTTTCTCTCTGTTCCAGTGTCAGATCCTCACAGTGTTTCTCTTTGTTCCACTGTCAGATCCTCACAGTGTTTCTCTTTGTTCCACTGTCAGATCCTCAGTGTTTCTCTTTGTTCCACTGTCAGACCCTCACAGTGTTTCTCTTTGTTCCACTGTCAGATCCTCAGTGTTTCTCTTTGTTCCACTGTCAGATCCTCAGTGTTTCTCTTTGTTCCACTGTCAGATCCTCAGTGTTTCTCTTTGCTCCACTGTCAGATCCTCAGTGTTTCTCTTTGTTCCACTGTCAGATCCTCACAGTGTTTCTCTTTGTTCCACTGTCAGATCCTCAGTGTTACTCTTTGTTCCACTGTCAGATCCTCACAGTGTTTCTCTTTGTTCCACTGTCAGATCCTCACAGTGTTTCTCTTTGTTCCACTGTCAGATCCTCAGTGTTTCTCTTTGTTCCACTGTCAGATCCTCACAGTGTTTCTCTTTGTTCCACTGTCAGATCCTCAGTGTTTCTCTTTGTTCCACTGTCAGATCCTCAGTGTTTCTCTTTGCTCCACTGTCAGATCCTCAGTGTTTCTCTTTGTTCCACTGTCAGATCCTCAATGTTTCTCTTTGTTCCACTGTCAGATCCTCAGTGTTTCTCTTTGCTCCACTGTCAGATCCTCAGTGTTTCTCTTTGCTCCACTGTCAGATCCTCAGTGTTTCTCTTTGTTCCACTGTCAGATCCTCACAGTGTTTCTCTTTGTTCCACTGTCAGATCCTCAGTGTTTCTCTTTGCTCCACTGTCAGATCCTCAGTGTTTCTCTTTGCTCCACTGTCAGATCCTCAGTGTTTCTCTTTGTTCCACTGTCAGATCCTCACAGTGTTTCTCTTTGTTCCACTGTCAGATCCTCAGTGTTTCTCTTTGTTCCACTGTCAGATCCTCAGTGTTTCTCTTTGTTCCACTGTCAGATCCTCAGTGTTTCTCTGTGTTTCACTGTCAGATCCTCAGTGTTTCACTTTGTTCCACTGTCAGATCCTCAGTGTTTCTCTTTGTTCCACTGTCAGATCCTCAGTGTTTCTCTTTGTTTCACTGTCAGATCCTCAGTGTTTCACTTTGTTCCACTGTCAGATCCTCAGTGTTTCCCTTTGTTCCACTGTCAGATCCTCAGTGTTTCTCTTTGTTCCACTGTCAGATCCTCGGTGTTTCTCTCTGTTCCAGTGTCAGACCCTCAGTGTTTCTCTCTGTTCCACTGTCAGACCCTCAGTGTTTCTCTCTGTTCCAGTGCCAGATCCTCACAGTGTTTCTCTTTGTTCCACTGTCAGATCCTCACAGTGTTTCTCTTTGTTCCACTGTCAGATCCTCAGTGTTTCTCTTTGTTCCACTGTCAGATCCTCAGTGTTTCTCTCTGTTCCAGTGTCAGATCCTCACAGTGTTTCTCTTTGTTCCACTGTCAGATCCTCACAGTGTTTCTCTTTGTTCCACTGTCAGATCCTCAGTGTTTCTCTTTGTTCCACTGTCAGATCCTCAGTGTTTCTCTTTGTTCCACTGTCAGATCCTCAGTGTTTCTCTTTGCTCCACTGTCAGATCCTCAGTGTTTCTCTTTGTTCCACTGTCAGACCCTCACAGTGTTTCTCTTTGTTCCACTGTCAGATCCTCAGTGTTTCTCTTTGTTCCACTGTCAGATCCTCAGTGTTTCTCTTTGTTCCACTGTCAGATCCTCACAGTGTTTCTCTTTGTTCCACTGTCAGATCCTCAGTGTTTCTCTTTGTTCCACTGTCAGATCCTCATAGTGTTTCCCTTTGTTCCACTGTCAGATCCTCAGTGTTTCTCTTTGTTCCACTGTCAGATCCTCACAGTGTTTCTCTTTGTTCCACTGTCAGATCCTCAGTGTTTCTCTTTGCTCCACTGTCAGATCCTCAGTGTTTCTCTTTGTTCCACTGTCAGATCCTCACAGTGTTTCTCTTTGTTTCACTGTCAGATCCTCAGTGTTTCACTTTGTTCCACTGTCAGATCCTCACAGTGTTTCTCTCTGTTCCACTGTCAGATCCTCAGTGTTTCCCTTTGTTCCACTGTCAGATCCTCAGTGTTTCTCTTTGTTCCACTGTCAGATCCTCGGTGTTTCTCTCTGTTCCAGTGTCAGACCCTCAGTGTTTCTCTCTGTTCCACTGTCAGACCCTCAGTGTTTCTCTCTGTTCCACTGCCAGATCCTCACAGTGTTTCTCTTTGTTCCACTGTCAGATCCTCACAGTGTTTCTCTTTGTTCCACTGTCAGATCCTCAGTGTTTCTCTTTGTTCCACTGTCAGATCCTCAATGTTTCTCTCTGTTCCAGTGTCAGATCCTCACTGTGTTTCTCTTTGTTCCACTGTCAGACCCTCACAGTGTTTCTCTTTGTTCCACTGTCAGATCCTCAGTGTTTCTCTTTGTTCCACTGTCCGATCCTCAGTGTTTCTCTTTGTTCCACTGTCAGATCCTCATAGTGTTTCCCTTTGTTCCACTGTCAGATCCTCAGTGTTTCTCTTTGTTCCACTGTCAGATCCTCACAGTGTTTCTCTTTGTTCCACTGTCAGATCCTCAGTGTTTCTCTTTGTTCCACTGTCAGACCCTCACAGAGTTTCTCCATGTTCCACTGTCAGATCCTCAGTGTTTCTCTTTGCTCCACTGTCAGATCCTCAGTGTTTCTCTTTGTTCCACTGTCAGATCCTCACAGTGTTTCTCTTTGTTCCACTGTCAGATCCACAGTGTTTCTCTTTGTTCCACTGTCAGACCCTCAGTGTTTCCCTTTGTTCCACTGTCAGATCCTCAGTGTTTCTCTTTGTTCCACTGTCAGACCCTCGGTGTTTCTCTCTGTTCCAGTGTCAGACCCTCAGTGTTTCTCTCTGTTCCACTGTCAGACCCTCAGTGTTTCTCTCTGTTCCAGTGTCAGATCCTGACAGTGTTTCTCTTTGTTCCACTGTCAGATCCTCACAGTGTTTCTCTTTGTTCCACTGTCAGATCCTCAGTGTTTCTCTTTGTTCCACTGTCAGACCCTCACAGTGTTTCTCTTTGTTCCACTGTCAGATCCTCAGTGTTTCTCTTTGTTCCACTGTCAGATCCTCAGTGTTTCTCTTTTTTCCACTGTCAGATCCTCAGTGTTTCTCTTTGCTCCACTGTCAGATCCTCAGTGTTTCTCTTTGTTCCACTGTCAGATCCTCACAGTGTTTCTCTTTGTTCCACTGTCAGATCCTCAGTGTTTCTCTTTGTTCCACTGTCAGATCCTCACAGTGTTTCTCTTTGTTCCACTGTCAGATCCTCACAGTGTTTCTCTTTGTTCCACTGTCAGATCCTCAGTGTTTCTCTTTGTTCCACTGTCAGATCCTCACAGTGTTTCTCTTTGTTCCACTGTCAGATCCTCAGTGTTTCTCTTTGTTCCACTGTCAGATCCTCACAGTGTTTCTCTTTGTTCCACTGTCAGATCCTCAGTGTTTCTCTTTGTTCCACTGTCAGATCCTCAGTGTTTCTCTTTGCTCCACTGTCAGATCCTCAGTGTTTCTCTTTGCTCCACTGTCAGATCCTCAGTGTTTCTCTTTGTTCCACTGTCAGATCCTCACAGTGTTTCTCTTTGTTCCACTGTCAGATCCTCAGTGTTTCTCTTTGCTCCACTGTCAGATCCTCAGTGTTTCTCTTTGCTCCACTGTCAGATCCTCAGTGTTTCTCTTTGTTCCACTGTCAGATCCTCACAGTGTTTCTCTTTGTTCCACTGTCAGATCCTCAGTGTTTCTCTTTGTTCCACTGTCAGATCCTCAGTGTTTCTCTTTGTTCCACTGTCAGATCCTCAGTGTTTCTCTGTGTTTCACTGTCAGATCCTCAGTGTTTCACTTTGTTCCACTGTCAGATCCTCAGTGTTTCTCTTTGTTCCACTGTCAGATCCTCAGTGTTTCTCTTTGTTTCACTGTCAGATCCTCAGTGTTTCACTTTGTTCCACTGTCAGATCCTCAGTGTTTCCCTTTGTTCCACTGTCAGATCCTCAGTGTTTCTCTTTGTTCCACTGTCAGATCCTCGGTGTTTCTCTCTGTTCCAGTGTCAGACCCTCAGTGTTTCTCTCTGTTCCACTGTCAGACCCTCAGTGTTTCTCTCTGTTCCAGTGCCAGATCCTCACAGTGTTTCTCTTTGTTCCACTGTCAGATCCTCACAGTGTTTCTCTTTGTTCCCCTGTCAGATCCTCAGTGTTTCTCTTTGTTCCACTGTCAGATCCTCAGTGTTTCTCTCTGTTCCAGTGTCAGATCCTCACAGTGTTTCTCTTTGTTCCACTGTCAGATCCTCACAGTGTTTCTCTTTGTTCCACTGTCAGATCCTCAGTGTTTCTCTTTGTTCCACTGTCAGATCCTCAGTGTTTCTCTTTGTTCCACTGTCAGATCCTCAGTGTTTCTCTTTGCTCCACTGTCAGATCCTCAGTGTTTCTCTTTGTTCCACTGTCAGACCCTCACAGTGTTTCTCTTTGTTCCACTGTCAGATCCTCAGTGTTTCTCTTTGTTCCACTGTCAGATCCTCAGTGTTTCTCTTTGTTCCACTGTCAGATCCTCACAGTGTTTCTCTTTGTTCCACTGTCAGATCCTCAGTGTTTCTCTTTGTTCCACTGTCAATCCTCATAGTGTTTCCCTTTGTTCCACTGTCAGATCCTCAGTGTTTCTCTTTGTTCCACTGTCAGATCCTCACAGTGTTTCTCTTTGTTCCACTGTCAGATCCTCAGTGTTTCTCTTTGTTCCACTGTCAGACCCTCACAGAGTTTCTCCATGTTCCACTGTCAGATCCTCAGTGTTTCTCTTTGCTCCACTGTCAGATCCTCAGTGTTTCTCTTTGTTCCACTGTCAGATCCTCACAGTGTTTCTCTTTGTTCCACTGTCAGATCCTCACAGTGTTTCTCTTTGTTTCACTGTCAGATCCTCAGTGTTTCACTTTGTTCCACTGTCAGATCCTCAGTGTTTCCCTTTGTTCCACTGTCAGATCCTCAGTGTTCCTCTTTGTTCCACTGTCAGATCCTCGGTGTTTCTCTCTGTTCCTGTGTCAGACCCTCAGTGTTTCTCTCTGTTCCACTGTCAGACCCTCAGTGTTTCTCTCTGTTCCAGTGTCAGATCCTCACAGTGTTTCTCTTTGTTCCACTGTCAGATCCTCACAGTGTTTCTCTTTGTTCCACTGCCAGATCCTCAGTGTTTCTCTTTGTTCCACTGTCAGATCCTCAGTGTTTCTCTTTGTTCCACTGTCAGACCCTCACAGTGTTTCTCTTTGTTCCACTGTCAGATCCTCAGTGTTTCTCTTTGTTCCACTGTCAGATCCTCAGTGTTTCTCTTTGTTCCACTGTCAGATCCTCAGTGTTTCTCTTTGCTCCACTGTCAGATCCTCAGTGTTTCTCTTTGTTCCACTGTCAGATCCTCACAGTGTTTCTCTTTGTTCCACTGTCAGATACTCAGTGTTTCTCTTTGTTCCACTGTCAGATCCTCATTCTGTTTCCCTTTGTTCCACTGTCAGATCCTCAGTGTTTCTCTTTGTTCCACTGTCAGATCCTCACAGTGTTTCTCTTTGTTCCACTGTCAGATCCTCAGTGTTTCTCTTTGTTCCACTGTCAGACCCTCACAGAGTTTCTCCATGTTCCACTGTCAGATCCTCAGTGTTTCTCTTTGCTCCACTGTCAGATCCTCAGTGTTTCTCTTTGTTCCACTGTCAGATCCTCACAGTGTTTCTCTTTGTTCCACTGTCAGATCCTCACAGTGTTTCACTTTGTTCCACTGTCAGATCCTCAGTGTTTCTCTTTGTTCCACTGTCAGATCCTCAGTGTTTCCCTTTGTTCCACTGTCAGATCCTCAGCGTTTCTCTTTGTTCCACTGTCAGATCCTCGGTGTTTCTCTCTGCTCCAGTGTCAGACCCTCAGTGTTTCTCTCTGTTCCACTGTCAGACCCTCAGTGTTTCTCTCTGTTCCAGTGTCAGATCCTCACAGTGTTTCTCTTTGTTCCACTGTCAGATCCTCACAGTGTTTCTCTTTGTTTCACTGTCAGATCCTCAGTGTTTCACTTTGTTCCACTGTCAGATCCTCAGTGTTTCCCTTTGTTCCACTGTCAGATCCTCAGTGTTTCTCTTTGTTCCACTGTCAGATCCTCGGTGTTTCTCTCTGTTCCAGTGTCAGACCCTCAGTGTTTCTCTCTGTTCCACTGTCAGACCCTCAGTGTTTCTCTCTGTTCCAGTGTCAGATCCTCACAGTGTTTCTCTTTGTTCCACTGTTAGATCCTCACAGTGTTTCTCTTTGTTTCACTGTCAGATCCTCAGTGTTTCTCTTTGTTCCACTGTCAGATCCTCAGTGTTTCTCTCTGTTCCAGTGTCAGATCCTCACAGTGTTTCTCTTTGTTCCACTGTCAGATCCTCACAGTGTTTCTCTTTGTTCCACTGTCAGATCCTCAGTGTTTCTCTTTGTTCCACTGTCAGATCCTCAGTGTTTCTCTTTGTTCCACTGTCAGACCCTCACAGTGTTTCTCTTTGTTCCACTGTCAGATCCTCAGTGTTTCTCTTTGTTCCACTGTCAGATCCTCAGTGTTTCTCTTTGTTCCACTGTCAGATCCTCAGTGTTTCTCTTTGCTCCACTGTCAGATCCTCAGTGTTTCTCTTTGTTCCACTGTCAGATCCTCACAGTGTTTCTCTTTGTTCCACTGTCAGATCCTCACAGTGTTTCACTTTGTTCCACTGTCAGATCCTCAGTGTTTCTCTTTGCTCCACTGTCAGATCCTCAGTGTTTCACTTTGTTCCACTGTCAGATCCTCAGTGTTTCCCTTTGTTCCACTGTCAGATCCTCAGTGTTCCTCTTTTTTCCACTGTCAGATCCTCGGTGTTTCTCTCTGTTCCACTGTCAGACCCTCAGTGTTTCTCTCTGTTCCAGTGTCAGATCCTCACAGTGTTCCTCTTTGTTCCACTGTCAGATCCTCACTGTGTTTCTCTTTGTTCCACTGCCAGATCCTCAGTGTTTCTCTTTGTTCCACTGTCAGATCCTCAGTGTTTCTCTTTGTTCCACTGTCAGACCCTCACAGTGTTTCTCTTTGTTCCACTGTCAGATCCTCAGTGTTTCTCTTTGTTCCACTGTCAGATCCTCAGTGTTTCTCTTTGTTCCACTGTCAGATCCTCACAGTGTTTCTCTTTGTTCCACTGTCAGATCCTCAGTGTTTCTCTTTGTTCCACTGTCAGATCCTCATAGTGTTTCCCTTTGTTCCACTGTCAGATCCTCAGTTTTTCTCTTTGTTCCACTGTCAGATCCTCACAGTGTTTCTCTTTGTTCCACTGTCAGATCCTCAGTGTTTCTCTTTGTTCCACTGTCAGACCCTCACAGAGTTTCTCCATGTTCCACTGTCAGATCCACAGTGTTTCTCTTTGCTCCACTGTCAGATCCTCAGTGTTTCTCTTTGTTCCACTGTCAGATCCTCACAGTGTTTCTCTTTGTTCCACTGTCAGATCCTCACAGTGTTTCACTTTGTTCCACTGTCAGATCCTCAGTGTTTCTCTTTGTCCCACTGTCAGATCCTCAGTGTTTCCCTTTGTTCCACTGTCAGATCCTCAGTGTTTCTCTTTGTTCCACTGTCAGATCCTCGGTGTTTCTCTCTGTTCCAGTGTCAGACCCTCAGTGTTTCTCTCTGTTCCACTGTCAGACGCTCAGTGTTTCTCTCTGTTCCAGTGTCAGATCCTCACAGTGTTTCTCCTTGTTCCACTGTCAGATCCTCACAGTGTTTCTCTTTGTTCCACTGTCAGATCCTCAGTGTTTCTCTTTGTTCCACTGTCAGATCCTCAGTGTTTCTCTTTGTTCCACTGTCAGACCCTCACAGTGTTTCTCTTTGTTCCACTGTCAGATACTCACAGTGTTTCTCTTTGTTCCACTGTCAGATCCTCACAGTGTTTCTCTTTGTTCCACTGTCAGATACTCACAGTGTTTCCCTTTGTTCCACTGTCAGATCCTCGCAGTGTTTCTCTTTGTTCCACTGTCAGATCCTCAGTGTTTCTCTTTGTACCACTGTCAGATCCTCGCAGTGTTTCTCTTTGTTCCACTGTCAGATCCTCAGTGTTTCCCTTTGTTCCACTGTCAGATCCTCAGTGTTTCTCTCTGTTCCAGTGTTTCTCTTTGTTCCACTGTCAGATCCTCACTGTGTTTCTCTTTGTTCCACTGTCAGATCCTCAGTGTTTCCCTTTGTTCCACTGTCAGATCCTCACAGTGTTTCCCTTTGTTCCACTGTCAGATCCTCAGTGTTTCTCTCTGTTCCAGTGTTTCTCTTTGTTCCACTGTCAGATCCTCACAGTGTTTCTCTTTGTTCCAGTGTCAGATCCTCAGTGTTTCCCTTTGTTCCGCTGTCAGATCCTCAGTGTTTCTCTCTGTTCCAGTGTTTCTCTTTGTTCCATTGTCAGATCATCACAGTGTTTCTCTTTGTTCCAGTGTCAGATCCTCAGTGTTTCCCTTTGTTCCACTGTCAGATCCTCACTGTGTTTCTCTTTGTTCCACTGTCAGATCCTCAGTGCTTCTCTTTGTTCCACTGTCAGATCCTCACTGTGTTTCCCTTTGTTCCACTGTCAGATCCTCAGTGTTTTTCTTTGCTCCACTGTCAGATCCTCAGTGTTTCTCTTTGTTCCACTGTCAGATCCTTACAGTGTTTCCCTTTGTTCCACTGTCAGATCCTCACTGTGTTTCTCTTTGTTCCACTGTCAGATCCTCACTGTGTTTCTCTTTGTTCCACTGTCAGATCCTTACAGTGTTTCCCTTTGTTCCACTGTCAGATCCTCACTGTGTTTCTCTTTGTTCCACTGTCAGATCCTCACTGTGTTTCCCTTTGTTCCACTGTCAGATCCTCACTGTGTTTCTCTTTGTTCCACTGTCAGATCCTCAGTGTTTCTCTGTGTTTCACTGTCAGATCCTCACAGTGTTTCTCTCTGTTCCACTGTCAGTTCCTCACTGTGTTTCCCTTTGTTCCACTGTCAGATCCTCACTGTGTTTCTCTTTGTTCCACTGTCAGATCCTCAGTGCTTCTCTTTGTTCCACTGTCAGATCCTCACTGTGTTTCCCTTTGTTCCACTGTCAGATCCTCACTGTGTTTCTCTTTGTTCCACTGTCAGATCCTCAGTGTGTTTCTCTTTGTTCCACTGTCAGATCCTCGGTGTTTCTCTTTGTTCCACTGCCAGATCATCAGTGTTTCTCTTTGTTCCACTGTCAGATCCTCACAGTGTTTCTCTTTGTTCCACTGTCAGATCCTCAGTGTTTCTCTTTGTTCCACTGTCAGATCCTCAGTGTTTCCCTTTGTTCCACTGTCAGATCCTCGGTGTTTCTCTTTGTTCCACTGTCAGATCCTCAGTGTTTCTCTTTGTTCCTCTGTCAGATCCTCATTGTTTCCCTTTGTTCCACTGTCAGATCCTCACTGTGTTTCTCTTTGTTCCACTGTCAGATCCTCACTGTGTTTCTCTTTGCTCCACTGTCAGATCCTCAGTGTTTCTTTGTGTTTCACTGTCAGATCCTCAGTGTTTCCCTTTGTTCCACTGTCAGATCCTGACTGTGTTTCTCTTTGTTCCACTGTCAGATCCTCACTGTGTTTCTCTTTGTTCCACTGTCAGATCCTCAGTGTTTCTCTTTGTTCCACTGTCAGATCCTCAGTGTTTATCTTTGTTCCACTGTCAGATCCTCAGTGTTTCTCTTTGCTCCACTGTCAGATCCTCAGTGTTTCTCTTTGTTCCACTGTCAGATCCTCACAGTGTTTCTCTTTGTTCCACTGTCAGATCCTCAGTGTTTCTCTTTGTTCCACTGTCAGATCCTCACAGTGTTTCCCTTTGTTCCACTGTCAGATCCTCACTGTTTCTCTTTGTTCCACTGTCAGATCCTCACAGTGTTTCTCTTTGTTCCACTGTCAGATCCTCACTGTGTTTCTCTTTGTTCCACTGTCAGATCCTCAGTGCTTCTCTTTGTTCCACTGTCAGATCCTCACTGTGTTTCCCTTTGTTCCACTGTCAGATCCTCAGTGTTTTTCTTTGCTCCACTGTCAGATCCTCAGTGTTTCTCTTTGTTCCACTGTCAGATCCTTACAGTGTTTCCCTTTGTTCCACTGCCAGATCCTCAATGTGTTTCTCTTTGTTCCACTGTCAGATCCTCACTGTGTTTCCCTTTGTTCCACTGTCAGATCCTCAGTGTTTCTCTTTGTTCCACTGTCAGATCCTCACTGTGTTTCCCTTTGTTCCACTGTCAGATCCTCACTGTGTTTCTCTTTGTTCCACTGTCAGATCCTCAGTGTTTCTCTGTGTTTCACTGTCAGATCCTCACAGTGTTTCTCTCTGTTCCACTGTCAGTTCCTCACTGTGTTTCCCTTTGTTCCACTGTCAGATCCTCACTGTGTTTCTCTTTGTTCCACTGTCAGATCCTCAGTGCTTCTCTTTGTTCCACTGTCAGATCCTCACTGTGTTTCCCTTTGTTCCACTGTCAGATCCTCACTGTGTTTCTCTTTGTTCCACTGTCAGATCCTCAGTGTGTTTCTCTTTGTTCCACTGTCAGATCCTCACTGTGTTTCTCTTTGTTCCACTGTCAGATCCTCAGTGTTTCCCTTTGTTCCACTGTCAGATCCTCACAGTGTTTCCCTTTGTTCCACTGTCAGATCCTCAGTGTTTCTCTCTGTTCCAGTGTTTCTCTTTGTTCCACTGTCAGATCCTCACAGTGTTTCTCTTTGTTCCAGTGTCAGATCCTCAGTGTTTCCCTTTGTTCCACTGTCAGATCCTCAGTGTTTCTCTCTGTTCCAGTGTTTCTCTTTGTTCCATTGTCAGATCATCACAGTGTTTCTCTTTGTTCCAGTGTCAGATCCTCAGTGTTTCCCTTTGTTCCACTGTCAGATCCTCACTGTGTTTCTCTTTGTTCCACTGTCAGATCCTCAGTGCTTCTCTTTGTTCCACTGTCAGATCCTCACTGTGTTTCCCTTTGTTCCACTGTCAGATCCTCAGTGTTTTTCTTTGCTCCACTGTCAGATCCTCAGTGTTTCTCTTTGTTCCACTGTCAGATCCTTACAGTGTTTCCCTTTGTTCCACTGTCAGATCCTCACTGTGTTTCTCTTTGTTCCACTGTCAGATCCTCACTGTGTTTCTCTTTGTTCCACTGTCAGATCCTTACAGTGTTTCCCTTTGTTCCACTGTCAGATCCTCACTGTGTTTCTCTTTGTTCCACTGTCAGATCCTCACTGTGTTTCCCTTTGTTCCACTGTCAGATCCTCACTGTGTTTCTCTTTGTTCCACTGTCAGATCCTCAGTGTTTCTCTGTGTTTCACTGTCAGATCCTCACAGTGTTTCTCTCTGTTCCACTGTCAGTTCCTCACTGTGTTTCCCTTTGTTCCACTGTCAGATCCTCACTGTGTTTCTCTTTGTTCCACTGTCAGATCCTCAGTGCTTCTCTTTGTTCCACTGTCAGATCCTCACTGTGTTTCCCTTTGTTCCACTGTCAGATCCTCACTGTGTTTCTCTTTGTTCCACTGTCAGATCCTCAGTGTGTTTCTCTTTGTTCCACTGTCAGATCCTCGGTGTTTCTCTTTGTTCCACTGTCAGATCCTCACAGTGTTTCTCTTTGTTCCACTGTCAGATCCTCAGTGTTTCTCTTTGTTCCACTGTCAGATCCTCAGTGTTTCTCTTTGTTCCACTGTCAGATCCTCACTGTGTTTCTCTTTGTTCCACTGTCAGATCCTCACTGTGTTTCTCTTTGCTCCACTATCAGATCCTCAGTGTTTCTTTGTGTTTCACTGTCAGATCCTCAGTGTTTCCCTTTGTTCCACTGTCAGATCCTGACTGTGTTTCTCTTTGTTCCACTGTCAGATCCTCACTGTGTTTCTCTTTGTTCCACTGTCAGATCCTCAGTGTTTCTCTTTGTTCCACTGTCAGATCCTCAGTGTTTATCTTTGTTCCACTGTCAGATCCTCAGTGTTTCTCTTTGCTCCACTGTCAGATCCTCACAGTGTTTCTCTTTGTTCCACTGTCAGATCCTCACTGTGTTTCTCTTTGTTCCACTGTCAGATCCTCACTGTGTTTCTCTTTGCTCCACTATCAGATCCTCAGTGTTTCTTTGTGTTTCACTGTCAGATCCTCAGTGTTTCCCTTTGTTCCACTGTCAGATCCTGACTGTGTTTCTCTTTGTTCCACTGTCAGATCCTCACTGTGTTTCTCTTTGTTCCACTGTCAGATCCTCAGTGTTTCTCTTTGTTCCACTGTCAGATCCTCAGTGTTTATCTTTGTTCCACTGTCAGATCCTCAGTGTTTCTCTTTGCTCCACTGTCAGATCCTCACAGTGTTTCTCTTTGTTCCACTGTCAGATCCTCAGTGTTTCTCTTTGTTCCACTGTCAGATCCTCACAGTGTTTCCCTTTGTTCCACTGTCAGATCCTCACTGTTTCTCTTTGTTCCACTGTCAGATCCTCACAGTGTTTCTCTTTGTTCCACTGTCAGATCCTCACTGTGTTTCTCTTTGTTCCACTGTCAGATCCTCAGTGCTTCTCTTTGTTCCACTGTCAGATCCTCACTGTGTTTCCCTTTGTTCCACTGTCAGATCCTCAGTGTTTTTCTTTGCTCCACTGTCAGATCCTCAGTGTTTCTCTTTGTTCCACTGTCAGATCCTTACAGTGTTTCCCTTTGTTCCACTGCCAGATCCTCACTGTGTTTCTCTTTGTTCCACTGTCAGATCCTCACTGTGTTTCCCTTTGTTCCACTGTCAGATCCTCAGTGTTTCTCTTTGTTCCACTGTCAGATCCTCACTGTGTTTCCCTTTGTTCCACTGTCAGATCCTCACTGTGTTTCTCTTTGTTCCACTGTCAGATCCTCAGTGTTTCTCTGTGTTTCACTGTCAGATCCTCACAGTGTTTCTCTCTGTTCCACTGTCAGTTCCTCACTGTGTTTCCCTTTGTTCCACTGTCAGATCCTCACTGTGTTTCTCTTTGTTCCACTGTCAGATCCTCAGTGCTTCTCTTTGTTCCACTGTCAGATCCTCACTGTGTTTCCCTTTGTTCCACTGTCAGATCCTCACTGTGTTTCTCTTTGTTCCACTGTCAGATCCTCAGTGTGTTTCTCTTTGTTCCACTGTCAGATCCTCGGTGTTTCTCTTTGTTCCACTGCCAGATCCTCAGTGTTTCTCTTTGTTCCACTGTCAGATCCTCACAGTGTTTCTCTTTGTTCCACTGTCAGATCCTCAGTGTTTCTCTTTGTTCCACTGTCAGATCCTCAGTGTTTCCCTTTGTTCCACTGTCAGATCCTCGGTGTTTCTCTTTGTTCCACTGTCAGATCCTCAGTGTTTCTCTTTGTTCCTCTGTCAGATCCTCATTGTTTCCCTTTGTTCCACTGTCAGATCCTCACTGTGTTTCTCTTTGTTCCACTGTCAGATCCTCACTGTGTTTCTCTTTGCTCCACTGTCAGATCCTCAGTGTTTCCCTTTGTTCCACTGTCAGATCCTCACTGTGTTTCTCTTTGTTCCACTGTCAGATCCTCACTGTGTTTCTCTTTGTTCCACTGTCAGATCCTCAGTGTTTCTCTTTGTTCCACTGTCAGATCCTCAGTGTTTCTCTTTGTTCCACTGTCAGATCCTCAGTGTTTCTCTTTGCTCCACTGTCAGATCCTCAGTGTTTCTCTTTGTTCCACTGTCAGATCCTCACAGTGTTTCTCTTTGTTCCACTGTCAGATCCTCAGTGTTTCGCTTTGTTCCACTGTCAGATCCTCACAGTGTTTCCCTTTGTTCCACTGTCAGATCCTCACTCATTCTCTTTGTTCCACTGTCAGATCCTCACAGTGTTTCTCTTTGTTCCACTGTCAGATCCTCAGTGTTTCTCTTTGTTCCACTGTCAGACCCTCACAGAGTTTCTCCATGTTCCACTGTCAGATCCTCAGTGTTTCTCTTTGCTCCACTGTCAGATCGTCAGTGTTTCCCTTTGTTCCACTGTCAGATCCTCACAGTGTTTCACTTTGTTCCACTGTCAGATCCTCAGTGTTTTTCTTTGCTCCACTGTCAGATCCTCAGTGTTTCACTTTGTTCCACTGTCAGATCCTCACAGTGTTTCTCTTTGTTTCACTGTCAGATCCTCAGTGTTTCACTTTGTTCCACTGTCAGATCCTCAGTGTTTCCCTTTGTTCCACTGTCAGATCCTCAGTGTTTCTCTTTGTTCCACTGTCAGATCCTCGGTGTTTCTCTCTGTTCCAGTGTCAGACCCTCAGTGTTTCTCTCTGTTCCACTGTCAGACCCTCAGTGTTTCTCTCTGTTCCAGTGTCAGATCCTCACAGTGTTTCTCTTTGTTCCACTGTCAGATCCTCAAAGTGTTTCTCTTTGTTCCACTGTCAGATCCTCAGTGTTTCTCTTTGTTCCACTGTCAGATCCTCAGTGTTTCTCTTTGTTCCACTGTCAGACCCTCACAGTGTTTCTCTTTGTTCCACTGTCAGATACTCACAGTGTTTCTCTTTGTTCCACTGTCAGTTCCTCACAGTGTTTCTCTTTGTTCCAGTGTCAGATCCTCAGTGTTTCCCTTTGTTCCACTGTCAGATCCTCACAGTGTTTCCCTTTGTTCCACTGTCAGATCCTCAGTGTTTCTCTCTGTTCCAGTGTTTCTCTTTGTTCCACTGTCAGATCCTCACAGTGTTTCTCTTTGTTCCAGTGTCAGATCCTCAGTGTTTCCCTTTGTTCCACTGTCAGATCCTCAGTCTTTCTCTCTGTTCCAGTGTTTCTCTTTGTTCCATTGTCAGATCATCACAGTGTTTCTCTTTGTTCCAGTGTCAGATCCTCAGTGTTTCCCTTTGTTCCACTGTCAGATCCTCACTGTGTTTCTCTTTGTTCCACTGTCAGATCCTCAGTGCTTCTCTTTGTTCCACTGTCAGATCCTCACTGTGTTTCCCTTTGTTCCACTGTCAGATCCTCACTGTGTTTCTCTTTGTTCCACTGTCAGATCCTCAGTGTTTCTCTGTGTTTTACTGTCAGATCCTCACAGTGTTTCTCTCTGTTCCACTGTCAGATCCTCACTGTGTTTCCCTTTGTTCCACTGTCAGATCCTCACTGTGTTTCCCTTTGTTCCACTGTCAGATCCTCAGTGTTTCTCTGTGTTTCACTGTCAGATCCTCACAGTGTTTCTCTCTGTTCCACTGTCAGTTCCTCACTGTGTTTCCCTTTGTTCCACTGTCAGATCCTCTCTGTGTTTCTCTTTGTTCCACTGTCAGATCCTCAGTGCTTCTCTTTGTTCCACTGTCAGATCCTCACTGTGTTTCCCTTTGTTCCACTGTCAGATCCTCACTGTGTTTCTCTTTGTTCCACTGTCAGATCCTCAGTGTGTTTCTCTTTGTTCCACTGTCAGATCCTCGGTGTTTCTCTTTGTTCCACTGCCAGATCCTCAGTGTTTCTCTTTGTTCCACTGTCAGATCCTCACAGTGTTTCTCTTTGTTCCACTGTCAGATCCTCAGTGTTTCTCTTTGTTCCACTGTCAAATCCTCAGTGTTTCCCTTTGTTCCACTGTCAGATCCTCGGTGTTTCTCTTTGTTCCACTGTCAGATCCTCAGTGTTTCTCTTTATTCCTCTGTCAGATCCTCAGTGTTTCCCTTTGTTCCACTGTCAGATCCTCACTGTGTTTCTCTTTGTTCCACTGTCAGATCCTCACTGTGTTTCTCTTTGCTCCACTGTCAGATCCTCAGTGTTTCTCTGTGTTTCACTGTCAGATCCTCAGTGTTTCCCTTTGTTCCACTGTCAGATCCTCACTGTGTTTCTCTTTGTTTCACTGTCAGATCCTCAGTGTTTCACTTTGTTCCACTGTCAGATCCTCAGTGTTTCCCTTTGTTCCACTGTCAGATCCTCGGTGTTTCTCTCTGTTCCAGTGTCAGACCCTCAGTGTTTCTCTCTGTTCCACTGTCAGACCCTCAGTGTTTCTCTCTGTTCCAGTGTCAGATCCTCACAGTGTTTCTCTTTGTTCCACTGTCAGATCCTCACAGTGTTTCTCTTTGTTCCACTGTCAGATCCTCAGTGTTTCTCTTTGTTCCACTGTCAGATCCTCAGTGTTTCTCTTTGTTCCACTGTCAGACCCTGACAGTGTTTCTCTTTGTTCCACAGTCAGATACTCACAGTGTTTCTCTTTGTTCCACTGTCAGATCCTCACAGTGTTTCTCTTTGTTCCACTGTCAGATACTCACAGTGTTTCCCTTTGTTCCACTGTCAGATACTCACAGTGTTTCCCTTTGTTCCACTGTCAGATCCTCGCAGTTTTTCTCTTTGTTCCACTGTCAGATCCTCAGTGTTTCTCTTTGTTCCACTGTCAGATCCTCGCAGTGTTTCTCTTTGTTCCACTGTCAGATCCTCAGTGTTTCCCTTTGTTCCACTGTCAGATCCTCAGTGTTTCTCTCTGTTCCAGTGTTTCTCTTTGTTCCACTGTCAGTTCCTCACAGTGTTTCTCTTTGTTCCAGTGTCAGATCCTCAGTGTTTCCCTTTGTTCCACTGTCAGATCCTCACAGTGTTTCCCTTTGTTCCACTGTCAGATCCTCAGTGTTTCGCTCTGTTCCAGTGTTTCTCTTTGTTCCACTGGCAGATCCTCACAGTGTTTCTCTTTGTTCCAGTTTCAGATCCTCAGTGTTTCCCTTTGTTCCACTGTCAGATCCTCAGTGTTTCTCTCTGTTCCAGTGTTTCTCTTTGTTCCATTGTCAGATCCTCACAGTGTTTCTCTCTGTTCCACTGTCAGATCCTCACTGTGTTTCCCTTTGTTCCACTGTCTGATCCTTACTGTGTTTCCCTTTGTTCCACTGTCAGATCCTCAGTGTTTCTCTTTGCTCCACTGTCAGAACCTCAGTGTTTCTCTTTGTTCCACTGTCAGATCCTCACTGTGTTTCCCTTTGTTCCACTGTCAGATTCTCAGTGTTTCTCTTTGTTCCACTGTCTGATCCTCACTGTGTTTCCCTTTGTTCCACTGTCAGATCCTCACTGTGTTTCTCTTTGTTCCACTGTCAGATCCTCAGTGTTTCTCTGTGTTTCACTGTCAGATCCTCACAGTGTTTCTCTCTGTTCCACTGTCAGTTCCTCACTGTGTTTCCCTTTGTTCCACTGTCAGATCCTCACTGTGTTTCTCTTTGTTCCACTGTCAGATCCTCAGTGCTTCTCTTTGTTCCACTGTCAGATCCTCAGTGCTTCTCTTTGTTCCACTGTCAGATCCTCACTGTGTTTCCCTTTGTTCCACTGTCAGATCCTCACTGTGTTTCTCTTTGTTCCACTGTCAGATCCTCAGTGTGTTTCTCTTTGATCCACTGTCAGATCCTCGGTGTTTCTCTTTGTTCCACTGCCAGATCCTCAGTGTTTCTCTTTGTTCCACTGTCAGATCCTCACAGTGTTTCTCTTTGTTCCACTGTCAGATCCTCAGTGTTTCTCTTTGTTCCACTGTCAGATCCTCAGTGTTTCCCTTTGTTCCACTGTCAGATCCTCGGTGTTTCTCTTTGTTCCACTGTCAGATCCTCAGTGTTTCTCTTTGTTCCTCTGTCAGATCCTCAGTGTTTCCCTTTGTTCCACTGTCAGATCCTCACTGTGTTTCTCTTTGTTCCACTGTCAGATCCTCACTGAGTTTCTCTTTGCTCCACTGTCAGATCCTCAGTGTTTCTCTGTGTTCCACTGTCAGATCCTCAGTGTTTCCCTTTGTTCCACTGTCAGATCCTCACTGTGTTTCTCTTTGTTCCACTGTCAGATCCTCACTGTGTTTCTCTTTGTTCCACTGTCAGATCCTCAGTGTTTCTCTTTGTTCCACTGTCAGATCCTCAGAGTTTCTCTTTGTTCCACTGTCAGATCCTCAGTGTTTCTCTTTGCTCCACTGTCAGATCCTCAGTGTTTCTCTTTGTTCCACTGTCAGATCCTCACAGTGTTTCTCTTTGTTCCACTGTCAGATCCTCACTGTGTTTCCCTTTGTTCCACTGTCAGGTCCTCAGTTTTTCTCTTTGTTCCACTGTCAGATCCTCACTGTGTTTTCCTTTGTTCCACTGTCAGATCCTCACTGTGTTTCTCTTTGTTCCACTATCAGATCCTCAGTGTTTCTCTGTGTTTCACTGTCAGATCCTCACAGTGATTCTCTCTGTTCCACTGTCAGTTCCTCACTGTGTTTCCCTTTGTTCCACTGTCAGATCCTCACTGTGTTTCTCTTTGTTCCACTGTCAGATCCTCAGTGCTTCTCTTTGTTCCACTGTCAGATCCTCACTGTGTTTCCCTTTGTTCCACTGTCAGATCCTCACTGTGTTTCTCTTTGTTCCACTGTCAGATCCTCAGTGTGTTTCTCTTTGTTCCATGTCAGATCCTCGGTGTTTCTCTTTGTTCCACTGCCAGATCCTCAGTGTTTCTCTTTGTTCCACTGTCAGATCCTCACAGTGTTTCTCTTTGTTCCACTGTCAGATCCTCAGTGTTTCTCTTTGTTCCACTGTCAGATCCTCAGTGTTTCCCTTTCTTCCACTGTCAGATCCTCGGTGTTTCTCTTTGTTCCACTGTCAGATCCTCAGTGTTTCTCTTTGTTCCACTGTCAGATCCTCAGTGTTTCCCTTTGTTCCACTGTCAGATCCTCACTGTGTTTCTCTTTGCTCCACTGTCAGATCCTCAGTGTTTCTCTGTGTTTCACTGTCAGATCCTCAGTTTTTCCCTTTGTTCCACTGTCAGATCCTCACTGTGTTTCTCTTTGTTCCACTGTCAGATCCTCAGTGTTTCTCTTTTTTCCACTGTCAGATCCTCACAGTGTTTCCCTTTGTTCCACTGTGAGATCCTCACTGTGTTTCTCTTTGTTCCACTGTCAGATCCTCACTGTGTTTCTCTTTGTTCCACTGTCAGATCCTCAGTGTTTCTCTGTGTTTCACTCTCAGATCCTCACAGTGTTTCTCTGTGTTCCACTGTCAGATCCTCAGTGTTTCTCTTTGTTCCAGTGTCAGATACTCACAACGTTTCTCTTAGTTTCACTGTTTGATCCTCACAGTGTTCCTCTTTGTTCCACTGTCAAATCATCACAGTGGTTCTGTTTTCTTCAAGTCCTCTCTGTTCCACTGTCAGATCTTCACAGTGTTCCTCTTTGTTCCACTGTCAGATCCTCACAGTGTTTCTCTGTGTTTCACTGTCAGTTCCTCAGTGTTTCTCTGTGTTCCACTGTCAGATCATCAGTGTTTCTCTTTGTTCCACTGTCAGATCCTCACAGTGTTTCTCTTTGTTCCACTGTCAGATCCTCAGTGTTTCTCTTTGTTCCACTGTCAGATCCTCAGTGTTTCTCTTTTTCCACTGTCAGATCCTCACAGTGTTTCCCTTTGTTCCACTGTCAGATTCTCACAGTGTTTCTCTTTGTTCCACTGTCAGATCCTCACTGTGTTTCTCTTTGTTCCACTGTCAGATCCTCACTGTGTTTCTCTTTGCTCCACTGTCAGATCCTCAGTGTTTCTCTTTGTTCCACTGTCAGATCCTCAGTGTTTCTCTTTGTTCCACTGTCAGATCCTCAGTGTTTCTCTTTGTTCCACTGTCAGATCCTCACAGTGTTTCCCTTTGTTCCACTGTCAGATCCTCACTGTGTTTATCTTTGTTCCACTGTCAGATCCTCAGTGTTTCTCTTTGTTCCACTGTCAGATCCTCAGTGTTTCTCTTTGTTCCACTGTCAGATCCTCAGTGTTTCTCTTTGTTCCACTGTCAGAACCTCACAGTGTTTCCCTTTGTTCCACTGTCAGATCCTCACAGTGTTTCTCTTTGTTCCACTGTCAGATCCTCACAGTGTTTCCCTTTGTTCCACTGTCAGATCCTCACTGTGTTTCTCTTTGTTCCACTGTCAGATCCTCAGTGTTTCTCTTTGTTCCACTGTCAGATCCTCAGTGTTTCTCTTTGTTCCACTGTCAGATCCTCAGTGTTTCTGTTTGTTTCACTGTCAGATCCTCACAGTGTTTCATTTTGTTCCACTGTCAGATCCTCACTGTGTTTATCTTTGTTCCACTGTGAGATCCTCACAGTGTTTCTCTTTGTTCCACTGTCAGATCCTCAGTGTTTCTCTTTGTTCCACTGTCAGATCCTCGGTGTTTCTCTTTGTTCCACTGTCAGATCCTCAGTGTTTCTCTTTGCTCCACTGTCAGATCCTCAGTGCTTCTCTTTGTTCCACTGTCAGATCCTCACTGTGTTTCTCTTTGTTCCACTGTCAGATCCTCAGTGTTTCTCTGTGTTTCACTGTCAGATCCTCACCGTGTTTCTCTCTGTTCCACTGTCAGATCCTCACTGTGTTTCCCTTTGTTCCACTGTCAGATCCTCACAGTGTTTCTCTGTGTTTCACTGTCAGATCCTCAGTGTTTCTCTTTGTTCCACTGTCAGATCCTCAGTGTTTCTCTTTGTTTCACTGTCAGATCCTCACAGTGTTTCTCTCTGTTCCACTGTCAGATCCTCACAGTGTTCCTCTTTGTTCCACTGTCAGATCCTCACAGTGTTTCTCTGTGTTTCACTGTCAGATCCTCGGTGTTTCTCTCTGTTCCAGTGTCAGACCCTCAGTGTTTCTCTCTGTTCCACTGTCAGACCCTCAGTGTTTCTCTCTGTTCCAGTGTCAGATCCTCACAGTGTTTCTCTTTGTTCCACTGTCAGATCCTCACAGTGTTTCTCTTTGTTCCACTGTCAGATCCTCAGTGTTTCTCTTTGTTCCACTGTCAGATCCTCAGTGTTTCTCTTTGTTCCACTGTCAGACCCTGACAGTGTTTCTCTTTGTTCCACAGTCAGATACTCACAGTGTTTCTCTTTGTTCCACTGTCATATCCTCACAGTGTTTCTCTTTGTTCCACTGTCAGATACTCACAGTGTTTCCCTTTGTTCCACTGTCAGATACTCACAGTGTTTCCCTTTGTTCCACTGTCAGATCCTCGCAGTTTTTCTCTTTGTTCCACTGTCAGATCCTCAGTGTTTCTCTTTGTTCCACTGTCAGATCCTCGCAGTGTTTCTCTTTGTTCCACTGTCAGATCCTCAGTGTTTCCCTTTGTTCCACTGTCAGATCCTCAGTGTTTCTCTCTGTTCCAGTGTTTCTCTTTGTTCCACTGTCAGTTCCTCACAGTGTTTCTCTTTGTTCCAGTGTCAGATCCTCAGTGTTTCCCTTTGTTCCACTGTCAGATCCTCACAGTGTTTCCCTTTGTTCCACTGTCAGATCCTCAGTGTTTCGCTCTGTTCCAGTGTTTCTCTTTGTTCCACTGGCAGATCCTCACAGTGTTTCTCTTTGTTCCAGTTTGAGATCCTCAGTGTTTCCCTTTGTTCCACTGTCAGATCCTCACTGTGTTTCTCTTTGTTCCACTGTCAGATCCTCAGTGTTTCTCTTTTTTCCACTGTCAGATCCTCACAGTGTTCCCCTTTGTTCCACTGTGAGATCCTCACTGTGTTTCTCTTTGTTCCACTGTCAGATCCTCACTGTGTTTCTCTTTGTTCCACTGTCAGATCCTCAGTGTTTCTCTGTGTTTCACTGTCAGATCCTCACAGTGTTTCTCTGTGTTCCACTGTCAGATCCTCAGTGTTTCTCTTTGTTCCAGTGTCAGATACTCACAACGTTTCTCTTAGTTTCACTGTTTGATCCTCACAGTGTTCCTCTTTGTTCCACTGTCAAATCATCACAGTGGTTCTGTTTTCTTCAAGTCCTCTCTGTTCCACTGTCAGATCTTCACAGTGTTCCTCTTTGTTCCACTGTCAGATCCTCACAGTGTTTCTCTGTGTTTCACTGTCAGTTCCTCAGTGTTTCTCTGTGTTCCACTGTCAGATCATCAGTGTTTCTCTTTGTTCCACTGTCAGATCCTCACAGTGTTTCTCTTTGTTCCACTGTCAGATCCTCAGTGTTTCTCTTTGTTCCACTGTCAGATCCTCAGTGTTTCTCTTTTTCCACTGTCAGATCCTCACAGTGTTTCCCTTTGTTCCACTGTCAGATCCTCACAGTGTTTCTCTTTGTTCCACTGTCAGATCCTCACTGTGTTTCTCTTTGTTCCACTGTCAGATCCTCACTGTGTTTCTCTTTGCTCCACTGTCAGATCCTCAGTGTTTCTCTTTGTTCCACTGTCAGATCCTCAGTGTTTCTCTTTGTTCCACTGTCAGATCCTCAGTGTTTCTCTTTGTTCCACTGTCAGATCCTCACAGTGTTTCCCTTTGTTCCACTGTCAGATCCTCACTGTGTTTATCTTTGTTCCACTGTCAGATCCTCAGTGTTTCTCTTTGTTCCACTGTCAGATCCTCAGTGTTTCTCTTTGTTCCACTGTCAGATCCTCAGTGTTTCTCTTTGTTCCACTGTCAGAACCTCACAGTGTTTCCCTTTGTTCCACTGTCAGATCCTCACAGTGTTTCTCTTTGTTCCACTGTCAGATCCTCACAGTGTTTCCCTTTGTTCCACTGTCAGATCCTCACTGTGTTTCTCTTTGTTCCACTGTCAGATCCTCAGTGTTTCTCTTTGTTCCACTGTCAGATCCTCAGTGTTTCTCTTTGTTCCACTGTCAGATCCTCAGTGTTTCTGTTTGTTTCACTGTCAGATCCTCACAGTGTTTCATTTTGTTCCACTGTCAGATCCTCACTGTGTTTATCTTTGTTCCACTGTGAGATCCTCACAGTGTTTCTCTTTGTTCCACTGTCAGATCCTCAGTGTTTCTCTTTGTTCCACTGTCAGATCCTCGGTGTTTCTCTTTGTTCCACTGTCAGATCCTCAGTGTTTCTCTTTGCTCCACTGTCAGATCCTCAGTGCTTCTCTTTGTTCCACTGTCAGATCCTCACTGTGTTTCTCTTTGTTCCACTGTCAGATCCTCAGTGTTTCTCTGTGTTTCACTGTCAGATCCTCACCGTGTTTCTCTCTGTTCCACTGTCAGATCCTCACTGTGTTTCCCTTTGTTCCACTGTCAGATCCTCACAGTGTTTCTCTGTGTTTCACTGTCAGATCCTCAGTGTTTCTCTTTGTTCCACTGTCAGATCCTCAGTGTTTCTCTTTGTTTCACTGTCAGATCCTCACAGTGTTTCTCTCTGTTCCACTGTCAGATCCTCACAGTGTTCCTCTTTGTTCCACTGTCAGATCCTCACAGTGTTTCTCTGTGTTTCACTGTCAGATCCTCGGTGTTTCTCTCTGTTCCAGTGTCAGACCCTCAGTGTTTCTCTCTGTTCCACTGTCAGACCCTCAGTGTTTCTCTCTGTTCCAGTGTCAGATCCTCACAGTGTTTCTCTTTGTTCCACTGTCAGATCCTCACAGTGTTTCTCTTTGTTCCACTGTCAGATCCTCAGTGTTTCTCTTTGTTCCACTGTCAGATCCTCAGTGTTTCTCTTTGTTCCACTGTCAGACCCTGACAGTGTTTCTCTTTGTTCCACAGTCAGATACTCACAGTGTTTCTCTTTGTTCCACTGTCAGATCCTCACAGTGTTTCTCTTTGTTCCACTGTCAGATACTCACAGTGTTTCCCTTTGTTCCACTGTCAGATACTCACAGTGTTTCCCTTTGTTCCACTGTCAGATCCTCGCAGTTTTTCTCTTTGTTCCACTGTCAGATCCTCAGTGTTTCTCTTTGTTCCACTGTCAGATCCTCGCAGTGTTTCTCTTTGTTCCACTGTCAGATCCTCAGTGTTTCCCTTTGTTCCACTGTCAGATCCTCAGTGTTTCTCTCTGTTCCAGTGTTTCTCTTTGTTCCACTGTCAGTTCCTCACAGTGTTTCTCTTTGTTCCAGTGTCAGATCCTCAGTGTTTCCCTTTGTTCCACTGTCAGATCCTCACAGTGTTCCCCTTTGTTCCACTGTCAGATCCTCAGTGTTTCGCTCTGTTCCAGTGTTTCTCTTTGTTCCACTGGCAGATCCTCACAGTGTTTCTCTTTGTTCCAGTTTCAGATCCTCAGTGTTTCCCTTTGTTCCACTGTCAGATCCTCAGTGTTTCTCTCTGTTCCAGTGTTTCTCTTTGTTCCATTGTCAGATCCTCACAGTGTTTCTCTCTGTTCCACTGTCAGATCCTCACTGTGTTTCCCTTTGTTCCACTGTCTGATCCTTACTGTGTTTCCCTTTGTTCCACTGTCAGATCCTCAGTGTTTCTCTTTGCTCCACTGTCAGAACCTCAGTGTTTCTCTTTGTTCCACTGTCAGATCCTCACTGTGTTTCCCTTTGTTCCACTGTCAGATTCTCAGTGTTTCTCTTTGTTCCACTGTCTGATCCTCACTGTGTTTCCCTTTGTTCCACTGTCAGATCCTCACTGTGTTTCTCTTTGTTCCACTGTCAGATCCTCAGTGTTTCTCTGTGTTTCACTGTCAGATCCTCACAGTGTTTCTCTCTGTTCCACTGTCAGTTCCTCACTGTGTTTCCCTTTGTTCCACTGTCAGATCCTC
The DNA here is from genome assembly GCF_047496885.1 of Scyliorhinus torazame. Lineage (NCBI taxonomy): Eukaryota > Metazoa > Chordata > Chondrichthyes > Carcharhiniformes > Scyliorhinidae > Scyliorhinus > Scyliorhinus torazame. The sequence goes on along the minus strand of NC_092709.1, from coordinate 301,922,074 downwards.
ACTGTGTTTCTCTTTGTTCCACTGTCAGATCCTCAGTGCTTCTCTTTGTTCCACTGTCAGATCCTCAGTGCTTCTCTTTGTTCCACTGTCAGATCCTCACTGTGTTTCCCTTTGTTCCACTGTCAGATCCTCACTGTGTTTCTCTTTGTTCCACTGTCAGATCCTCAGTGTGTTTCTCTTTGATCCACTGTCAGATCCTCGGTGTTTCTCTTTGTTCCACTGCCAGATCCTCAGTGTTTCTCTTTGTTCCACTGTCAGATCCTCACAGTGTTTCTCTTTGTTCCACTGTCAGATCCTCAGTGTTTCTCTTTGTTCCACTGTCAGATCCTCAGTGTTTCCCTTTGTTCCACTGTCAGATCCTCGGTGTTTCTCTTTGTTCCACTGTCAGATCCTCAGTGTTTCTCTTTGTTCCTCTGTCAGATCCTCAGTGTTTCCCTTTGTTCCACTGTCAGATCCTCACTGTGTTTCTCTTTGTTCCACTGTCAGATCCTCACTGAGTTTCTCTTTGCTCCACTGTCAGATCCTCAGTGTTTCTCTGTGTTCCACTGTCAGATCCTCAGTGTTTCCCTTTGTTCCACTGTCAGATCCTCACTGTGTTTCTCTTTGTTCCACTGTCAGATCCTCACTGTGTTTCTCTTTGTTCCACTGTCAGATCCTCAGTGTTTCTCTTTGTTCCACTGTCAGATCCTCAGAGTTTCTCTTTGTTCCACTGTCAGATCCTCAGTGTTTCTCTTTGCTCCACTGTCAGATCCTCAGTGTTTCTCTTTGTTCCACTGTCAGATCCTCACAGTGTTTCTCTTTGTTCCACTGTCAGATCCTCACTGTGTTTCCCTTTGTTCCACTGTCAGGTCCTCAGTTTTTCTCTTTGTTCCACTGTCAGATCCTCACTGTGTTTTCCTTTGTTCCACTGTCAGATCCTCACTGTGTTTCTCTTTGTTCCACTATCAGATCCTCAGTGTTTCTCTGTGTTTCACTGTCAGATCCTCACAGTGATTCTCTCTGTTCCACTGTCAGTTCCTCACTGTGTTTCCCTTTGTTCCACTGTCAGATCCTCACTGTGTTTCTCTTTGTTCCACTGTCAGATCCTCAGTGCTTCTCTTTGTTCCACTGTCAGATCCTCACTGTGTTTCCCTTTGTTCCACTGTCAGATCCTCACTGTGTTTCTCTTTGTTCCACTGTCAGATCCTCAGTGTGTTTCTCTTTGTTCCATGTCAGATCCTCGGTGTTTCTCTTTGTTCCACTGCCAGATCCTCAGTGTTTCTCTTTGTTCCACTGTCAGATCCTCACAGTGTTTCTCTTTGTTCCACTGTCAGATCCTCAGTGTTTCTCTTTGTTCCACTGTCAGATCCTCAGTGTTTCCCTTTCTTCCACTGTCAGATCCTCGGTGTTTCTCTTTGTTCCACTGTCAGATCCTCAGTGTTTCTCTTTGTTCCACTGTCAGATCCTCAGTGTTTCCCTTTGTTCCACTGTCAGATCCTCACTGTGTTTCTCTTTGCTCCACTGTCAGATCCTCAGTGTTTCTCTGTGTTTCACTGTCAGATCCTCAGTTTTTCCCTTTGTTCCACTGTCAGATCCTCACTGTGTTTCTCTTTGTTCCACTGTCAGATCCTCAGTGTTTCTCTTTTTTCCACTGTCAGATCCTCACAGTGTTTCCCTTTGTTCCACTGTGAGATCCTCACTGTGTTTCTCTTTGTTCCACTGTCAGATCCTCACTGTGTTTCTCTTTGTTCCACTGTCAGATCCTCAGTGTTTCTCTGTGTTTCACTGTCAGATCCTCACTGTGTTTCTCTTTGTTCCACTGTCAGATCCTCAGTGTTTCTCTTTGTTCCAGTGTCAGATACTCACAACGTTTCTCTTAGTTTCACTGTTTGATCCTCACAGTGTTCCTCTTTGTTCCACTGTCAAATCATCACAGTGGTTCTGTTTTCTTCAAGTCCTCTCTGTTCCACTGTCAGATCTTCACAGTGTTCCTCTTTGTTCCACTGTCAGATCCTCACAGTGTTTCTCTGTGTTTCACTGTCAGTTCCTCAGTGTTTCTCTGTGTTCCACTGTCAGATCATCAGTGTTTCTCTTTGTTCCACTGTCAGATCCTCACAGTGTTTCTCTTTGTTCCACTGTCAGATCCTCAGTGTTTCTCTTTGTTCCACTGTCAGATCCTCAGTGTTTCTCTTTTTCCACTGTCAGATCCTCACAGTGTTTCCCTTTGTTCCACTGTCAGATCCTCACAGTGTTTCTCTTTGTTCCACTGTCAGATCCTCACTGTGTTTCTCTTTGTTCCACTGTCAGATCCTCACTGTGTTTCTCTTTGCTCCACTGTCAGATCCTCAGTGTTTCTCTTTGTTCCACTGTCAGATCCTCAGTGTTTCTCTTTGTTCCACTGTCAGATCCTCAGTGTTTCTCTTTGTTCCACTGTCAGATCCTCACAGTGTTTCCCTTTGTTCCACTGTCAGATCCTCACTGTGTTTATCTTTGTTCCACTGTCAGATCCTCAGTGTTTCTCTTTGTTCCACTGTCAGATCCTCAGTGTTTCTCTTTGTTCCACTGTCAGATCCTCAGTGTTTCTCTTTGTTCCACTGTCAGAACCTCACAGTGTTTCCCTTTGTTCCACTGTCAGATCCTCACAGTGTTTCTCTTTGTTCCACTGTCAGATCCTCACAGTGTTTCCCTTTGTTCCACTGTCAGATCCTCACTGTGTTTCTCTTTGTTCCACTGTCAGATCCTCAGTGTTTCTCTTTGTTCCACTGTCAGATCCTCAGTGTTTCTCTTTGTTCCACTGTCAGATCCTCAGTGTTTCTGTTTGTTTCACTGTCAGATCCTCACAGTGTTTCATTTTGTTCCACTGTCAGATCCTCACTGTGTTTATCTTTGTTCCACTGTGAGATCCTCACAGTGTTTCTCTTTGTTCCACTGTCAGATCCTCAGTGTTTCTCTTTGTTCCACTGTCAGATCCTCGGTGTTTCTCTTTGTTCCACTGTCAGATCCTCAGTGTTTCTCTTTGCTCCACTGTCAGATCCTCAGTGCTTCTCTTTGTTCCACTGTCAGATCCTCACTGTGTTTCTCTTTGTTCCACTGTCAGATCCTCAGTGTTTCTCTGTGTTTCACTGTCAGATCCTCACCGTGTTTCTCTCTGTTCCACTGTCAGATCCTCACTGTGTTTCCCTTTGTTCCACTGTCAGATCCTCACAGTGTTTCTCTGTGTTTCACTGTCAGATCCTCAGTGTTTCTCTTTGTTCCACTGTCAGATCCTCAGTGTTTCTCTTTGTTTCACTGTCAGATCCTCACAGTGTTTCTCTCTGTTCCACTGTCAGATCCTCACAGTGTTCCTCTTTGTTCCACTGTCAGATCCTCACAGTGTTTCTCTGTGTTTCACTGTCAGATCCTCAGTGTTTCTCTTTGTTCCACTGTCAAATCCTCAGTGTTTCTCTGTGTTTCACTGTCAAATCCTCAGTGTTTCTCTTTGTTCCAATGTCAGATCTTCAGTGTTTCTCTTTGTTCCACTGTCAGATCCTCAGTGTTTCTCTTTGTTCCAATGTCAGATCCTCAGTGTTTCTCTTTGTTCCACTGTCAGATCCTCAGTGTTTCTCTGTGTTCCACTGTCAGATCCTCAGTGTTTCTCTTTGTTCCAATGTTAGATCCTCAGTGTTTCTCTTTGTTCCACTGTCAGATCCTCAGTGTTTCTCTGTGTTCCACTGTCAGATCCTCACAGTGTTTCTCTGTGTTTCACTGTCAGTTCCTCAGTGTTTCTCTTTGTTTCACTGTCAGATCCTCACAGTGTTTCTCTTTGTTCCACTGTCAGAGCCTCAGTGTTTCTCTTTGTTTCACTGTCAGATCCTCAGTGTTTCCCTGTGTTCCACTGTCAGATCCTCAGTGTTTCTCTTTGTTCTACTGTCAGATCCTCAGTGTTTCTCTTTGTTCCACTGTCAGGTCCTCAGTGTTTCTCTTTGTTCCACTGTCAGATCCTCAGTGTTTCTCTGTGTTCCACTGTCAGATCCTCACAGTGTTTCTCTGTGTTTCACTGTCAGTTCCTCAGTGTTTCTCTTTGTTTCACTGTCAGATCCTCAGTGTTTCTCTTTGTTCCACTGTCAGACCCTCACAGCGTTTCTCTTTGTTCCACTGTCAGATCCTCACAGTGTTTCTCTTTGTTCCACTGTCAGATCCTCACAGTGTTTATCTTTGTTTCACTGTCAGATCCTCAGTGTTTCTCTTTGTTCCACTGTCAGATCCTCAGTGTTTCTCTTTGTTCCACTGTCTTATCCTCACAGTGTTTCTCTTTGTTCCACTGTCAGATCCTCACAGTGTTTCTCTTTGTTCCACTGTCTGATCCTCACACTGATTCTCTGTGTTTCACTGTCAGTTCCTCAGTGTTTCTCTTTGTTTCACTGTCAGATCCTCAGTGTTTCTCTTTGTTCCACTGTCTTATCCTCACAGTGTTTCTCTTTGTTCCACTGTCAGATCCGCACAGTGTTTCTCTCTGTTCCACTGTCAGATCCTCACAGTGTTTCTCTTTGTTTCACTGTCAGATCCTCAGTGTTTCTCTTTGTTCCACTGTCAGATCCTCACAGTGTTTCTCTTTGTTCCACTGTCAGATCCTCACAGTGTTTCTCTTTGTTTCACTGTCAGATCCTCAGTGTTTCTCTTTGTTCCACTGTCAGATCCTCACAGTGTTTCTCTTTGTTCCACTGTCAGATCCTCAGTGTTTCTCTTTGTTCCACTGTCAGATCCTCAGTGTTTCTCTTTGTTTCACTGTCAGATCCTCAATGTTTCTCTGTGTTCCACTGTCAGATTCTCAGTGTTTATCTGTGTTCCACTGTCAGATCCTCAGTGTTTCTCTTTGTTCCACTGTCAGATCCTCAGTGTTTCTCTGTGTTGCACTGTCAAATCCTCAGTGTTTCTCTGTGTTCCACTGTCAGATCCTCAGTGTTTCTCTTTGTTTCACTGTCAGATCCTCAGTGTTTCTCTTTGTTTCACTGTCAGATCCTCAGTGTTTCTCTTTGTTCCACTGTCAGATCCTCAGTGTTTCTCTTTGTTCCACTGTCTTATCCTCACAGTTTCTCTCTTTGTTCCACTGTCAGATCCTCACAGTGTTTCTCTCTGTTCCACTGTCAGATCCTCACTGTGTTTCCCTTTGTTCCACTGTCAGATCCTCAGTGTTTCTCTTTGTTCCACTGTCAAATCCTCAGTGTTTCTCTCTATTCCAGTGTCAGATCTTCAGTGTTTCTCTGTGTTTCACTGTCAGATCCTCAGTGTTTCTCTTTGTTCCACTGTCAGATCCTCACAGTGTTTCTCTGTGTTTCACTGTCAGTTCCTCAGTGTGTCTCTGTGTTTCACTGTCAGATCCTCAGTGTTTCTCTTTGTTCCACTGTCAGATCCTCACAGTGTTCCTCTTTGTTCCACTGTCAGAACCTCGGTGTTTCTCTTTGTTCCACTGTCAGATCCTCGGTGTTTCTCTTTGTTCCACTTTCAGATCCTCACAGTGTTCCTCTTTGTTCCAGTGTCAGACCCTCAGTGTTTCTCTCTGTTCCACTGTCAGATCCTCACAGTGTTTCTCTTTGTTCCACTGTCGGATCCTCACAGTGTTTCTCTTTGTTCCACTGTCGGATCCTCAGTGTTTCTCTGTGTTTCACTGTCAGATCCTCAGTGTTTCTCTTTGTTCCACTGTCAGATCCTCACAGTGTTTCTCTTTGTTCCAGTGTCAGATCCTCAGTGTTTCTCTTTGTTCCAGTGTCAGATCCTCAGTGTTTCTCTTTGTTCCACTGTCAGATCCTCAGTGTTTCTCTTTGTTCCACTGTCAGATCCTCAGTGTTTCTCTGTGTTTCACTGTCAGATCCTCAGTGTTTCTCTTTGTTCCACTGTCAGATCCTCACAGTGTTTCTCTTTGTTCCACTGTCAGATCCTCAGTGTTTCTCTTTGTTCCACTGTCAGATCCTCCAGTGTTTCTCTTTGTTCCACTGTCAGATCCTCAGTGTTTGTCTTTGTTCCAGTGTCAGATCCTCACAGTGTTTCTCTGTGTTTCACTGTCAGATCCTCAGTGTTTCTCTTTGTTCCACTGTCAGATCCTCACAGTGTTTCTCTTTGTTCCAGTGTCAGATCCTCACAGTGTTTCTCTTTGTTCCACTGTCAGATCCTCAGTGTTTCTCTTTGTTCCAGTGTCAGATCCTCAGTGTTTCTCTTTGTTCCACTGTCTGGTCCTCACAGTGTTTCTCTTTGTTCCACTGTCAGATCCTCAGTGTTTCTCTCTGTTCCACTGTCAGATCCTCAGTGTTTCTCTTTGTTCCACTGTCAGATCCTCACAATGTTTCTCTCTGTTCCACTGTCAGATCCTCACAGTGTTTCTCTGTGTTTCACTGTCAGATCCTCAGTGTTTCTCTTTGTTCCACTGTCAGATCCTCACAGTGTTTCTCTCTGTTCCACTGTCAGATCCTCACAGTGTTTCTCTCTGTTCCACTGTCAGATCCTCACAGTGTTTCTCTGTGTTTCACTGTCAGATCCTCAGTGTTTCACTTTGTTCCACTGTCAGATCCTCACAGTGTTTCTCTTTGTTCCAGTGTCAGATCCTCACAGTGTTTCTCTTTGTTCCACTGTCAGATCCTCACAGTGTTTCTCTGTGTTCCAGTGTCAGATCCTCACAGTGTTTCTCTTTGTTCCACTGTCAGACCCTCAGTGTTTCTCTTTGTTCCACTGTCATATACTCACAGTGTTTCTCTTTGTTCCACTGTCAGATCCTCAGTGTTTCTCTTTGTTCCACTGTCAGATCCTCACTGTGTTTCTCTCTGTTCCACTGTCAGATCCTCAGTGTTTCTCTTTGTTCCACTGTCAGATCCTCAGTGTTTCTCTTTGTTCCACTGTCAGATCCTCACTGTGTTTCTCTCTGTTCCACTGTCAGATCCTCACAGTGTTTCTCTTTGTTCCACTGTCAGATCCTCAGTGTTTCTCTGTGTTCCACTGTCAGATCCTCAGTGTTTCTCTTTGTTCCACTGTAAGATCCTCACAGTGTTTCTCTCTGTTCCACTGTCAGATCCTCCAGTGTTTCTCTTTGTTCCACTGTCAGATCCTCAGTGTTACTCTTTGTTCCACTGTCAGATCCTCAGTGTTTCTCTTTGTTTCACTGTCAGTTCCTCAGTGTTTCTCTTTGTTCCACTGTCAGATCCTCAGTGTTTCTCTGTGTTTCACTCTCAGATCCTCAGTGTTTCTCTTTGTTCCACTGTCAGGTCCTCACAGTGTTTCTCTTTGTTCCACTGTCAGGTCCTCACAGTGTTTCTCTGTGTTTCACTGTCGGATCCTCAGTTTTTCTCTGTGTTTGACTGTCAGGTCCTCAGTGTTTCTCTGTGTTTCACTGTCGGATCGTCAGTGTTTCTCTTTGTTCCACTGTCAGGTCCTCAGTGTTTCTCTGTGTTTCACTGTCAGGTCCTCACAGTGTTTCTCTTTGTTCCAATGTCAGGTCCTCAGTGTTTCTCTGTGTTTCACTGTCAGATCCTCAGTGTTTCTCTGTGTTTCACTGTCAGGTCCTCACAGTGTTTCTCTTTGTTTCACTGTCGGATCTTCAGTGTTTCTCTGTGTTTCACTGTCGGATCCTCAGTGTTTCTCTGTGTTTCACTGTCAGATCCTTAGTGTTTCTCTGTGTTTCACTGTCAGGTCCTCAGTGTTTCTCTGTGTTTCACTGTCAGGTCCTCACAGTGTTTCTCTGTGTTTCACTGTCGGATCCTCAGTGTTTCTCTTTGTTCCACTGTCAGATCCTCAGTGTTTCTCTGTGTTTCACTGTCAGGTCCTCACAGTGTTTCTCTTTGTTTCACTGTCAGATCCTCAGTGTTTCTCTGTTTTTCACTGTCAGGTCCTCAGTGTTTCTCTGTGTTTCACTGTCAGGTCCTCACAGTGTTTCTCTGTGTTTCACTGTCAGGTCCTCACAGTGTTTCTCTTTGTTTCACTGTCAGATCCTCAGTGTTTCTCTGTGTTTCACTGTCAGATACACCCAGTGTTTCTCTTTGTTTCACTGTCAGATCCTCAGTGTTTCTCTTTATTCCACTTTCAGATCCTCAGTGTTTCTCTGTGTTCCACTGTCAGATCCTCAGTGTTTCTCTTTGTTCCACTGTCAGATCCTCAGTGTTTCTCTGTGTTTCACTGTCAGGTCCTCACAGTGTTTCTCTTTGTTTCACTGTCATATCCTCAATGTTTCTCTGTGTTTCACTGTCAGATACACTCAGTGTTTCTCTTTGTTTCACTGTCAGATCCTCACAGTGTTTCTCTGTGTTCCACTGTCAGATCCTCACAGTGTTTCTCTTTGTTCCACTGTCAGATCCTCAGTGTTTCTCTGTGTTCCACTGTCAGATCCTCAGTGTTTCTCTTTGTTCCACTGTAAGATCCTCACAGTGTTTCTCTCTGTTCCACTGTCAGATCCTCCAGTGTTTCTCTTTGTTCCACTGTCAGATCCTCAGTGTTTCTCTTTGTTCCACTGTCAGATCCTCAGTGTTTCTCTTTGTTTCACTGTCAGTTCCTCAGTGTTTCTCTTTGTTCCACTGTCAGATCCTCAGTGTTTCTCTGTGTTTCACTCTCAGATCCTCAGTGTTTCTCTTTGTTCCACTGTCAGGTCCTCACAGTGTTTCTCTTTGTTCCACTGTCAGGTCCTCACAGTGTTTCTCTGTGTTTCACTGTCGGATCCTCAGTTTTTCTCTGTGTTTCACTGTCAGGTCCTCAGTGTTTCTCTGTGTTTCACTGTCGGATCGTCAGTGTTTCTCTTTGTTCCACTGTCAGGTCCTCAGTGTTTCTCTGTGTTTCACTGTCAGGTCCTCACAGTGTTTCTCTTTGTTCCACTGTCAGGTCCTCAGTGTTTCTCTGTGTTTCACTGTCAGATCCTCAGTGTTTCTCTGAGTTTCACTGTCAGGTCCTCACAGTGTTTCTCTTTGTTTCACTGTCGGATCTTCAGTGTTTCTCTGTGTTTCACTGTCGGATCCTCAGTGTTTCTCTGTGTTTCACTGTCAGATCCTTAGTGTTTCTCTGTGTTTCACTGTCAGGTCCTCAGTGTTTCTCTGTGTTTCACTGTCAGGTCCTCACAGTGTTTCTCTGTGTTTCACTGTCGGATCCTCAGTGTTTCTCTTTGTTCCACTGTCAGATCCTCAGTGTTTCTCTGTGTTTCACTGTCAGGTCCTCACAGTGTTTCTCTTTGTTTCACTGTCAGATCCTCAGTGTTTCTCTGTGTTTCACTGTCAGGTCCTCAGTGTTTCTCTGTGTTTCACTGTCAGGTCCTCACAGTGTTTCTCTGTGTTTCACTGTCAGGTCCTCACAGTGTTTCTCTTTGTTTCACTGTCAGATCCTCAGTGTTTCTCTGTGTTTCACTGTCAGATACACCCAGTGTTTCTCTGTGTTCCACTGTCAGATCCTCAGTGTTTCTCTTTGTTCCACTGTCAGATCCTCAGTGTTTCTCTGTGTTTCACTGTCAGGTCCTCACAGTGTTTCTCTTTGTTTCACTGTCATATCCTCAATGTTTCTCTGTGTTTCACTGTCAGATACACTCAGTGTTTCTCTTTGTTTCACTGTCAGATCCTCACAGTGTTTCTCTGTGTTCCACTGTCAGATCCTCACAGTGTTTCTCTTTGTTTCACTGTCAGATCCTCAGTGTTTCTCTGTGTTCCACTGTCAGATCCTCAGTGTTTCTCTTTGTTTCACTGTCGGATCCTCAGTGTTTCTCTTTGTTCCACTGTCAGATCCTCAGTGTTTCTCTGTGTTTCACTGTCAGGTCCTCAGTGTTTCTCTTTGTTTCACTGTCAGATCCTCAGTGTTTCTCTTTGTTTCACTGTCAGATCCTCAGTGTTTCTCTGTGTTTCACTGTCAGGTCCTCAGTGTTTCTCTTTGTTCCACTGTCAGATCCTCAGTGTTTCTCTGTGTTTCACTGTCAGGTCCTCAGTGTTTCTCTTTGTTTCACTGTCAGATCTTCACAGTGTTTCTCTGTGTTTCACTGTCAGGTCCTCAGTGTTTCTCTTTGTTTCACTGTCAGGTCCTCACAGTGTTTCTCTTTGTTTCACTGTCAGATCCTCAGTGTTTCTCTTTGTTCCACTGTCAGGTCCTCACAGTGTTTCTCTTTGTTCCACTGTCAGGTCCTCACAGTGTTTCTCTTTGTTCCAATGTCAGATCCTCAGTGTTTCTCTTTGATCCACTGTCAGATCCTCCAGTGTTTCTCTTTGTTTCACTGTCGGATCCTCACAGTGTTTCTCTGTGTTTCACTGTCAGATCCTCAGTGTTTCTCTGTGTTTCACTGTCAGATCCTCAGTGTTTCTCTTTGTTTCACTGTCGGATCCTCACAGTGTTTCTCTGTGTTTCACTGTCAGATCCTCAGTGTTTCTCTGTGTTTCACTGTCAGATCCTCAGTTTTTCTCTTTGTTCCACTGTCGGATCCTCAGTGTTTCTCTGTGTTTCACTGTCAGATCCTCAGTGTTTCTCTGTGTTTCACTGTCAGATCCTCAGTGTTTCTGTTTGTTCCACTGTCGGATCCTCAGTGTTTCTCTTTGTTTCACTGTCAGATACTCAGTGTTTCTCTTTGTTTCACTGTCAGGTCCTCAGTGTTTCTCTTTGTTCCACTGTCGGATCCTCAGTGTTTCTCTGTGTTTCACTGTCGGATTCTCAGTGTTTCTCTGTGTTTCACCGTCAGGTCCTCAGTGTTTCTCTTTGTTTCACTGTCAGATCCTCAGTGTTTCTCTTTGTTCCACTGTCAGGTCCTCACAGTGTTTCTCTTTGTTCCACTGTCAGGTCCTCACAGTGTTTCTCTTTGTTCCACTGTCAGGTCCTCACAGTGTTTCTCTGTGTTTCACTGTCACGTCCTCAGTGTTTGTCTTTGTTTCACTGTCAGACCCTCACAGTGTTTCTCTTTGTTCCACTGTCAGATCCTCAGTGTTTCTCTTTGTTCCACTGTCAGATCCTCAGTGTTTCTCTTTGTTCCACTGTCAGAACCTCACAGTGTTTCCCTTTGTTCCACTGTCAGATCCCTACAGTGTTTCTCTTTGTTCCACTGTCAGATCCTCACTGTGTTTCTCTTTGTTCCACTGTCAGATCCTCACTGTATTTCTCTTTGCTCCACTGTCAGATCCTCAGTGTTTCTCTTTGTTCCACTGTCAGATCCTCAGTGTTTCTCTTTGTTCCACTGTCAGATCCTCAGTGTTTCTCTTTGTTCCACTGTCAGATCCTCACAGTGTTTCCCTTTGTTCCACTGTCAGATCCTCACTGTGTTTCTCTTTGTTCCACTGTCAGATCCTCAGTGTTTCTCTTTGTTCCACTGTCAGATCCTCAGTGTTTCTCTTTGTTCCACTGTCAGATCCTCAGTGTTTCTGTTTGTTTCACTGTCAGATCCTCACAGTGTTTCATTTTGTTCCACTGTCAGATCCTCACTGTGTTTCTCTTTGTTCCACTGTGAGATCCTCACAGTGTTTCTCTTTGTTCCACTGTCAGATCCTCAGTGTTTCTCTTTGTTCCACTGTCAGATCCTCGGTGTTTCTCTTTGTTCCACTGTCAGATCCTCAGTGTTTCTCTTTGCTCCACTGTCAGATCCTCAGTGCTTCTCTTTGTTCCACTGTCAGATCCTCACTGTGTTTCTCTTTGTTCCACTGTCAGATCCTCAGTGTTTCTCTGTGTTTCACTGCCAGATCCTCACCGTGTTTCTCTCTGTTCCACTGTCAGATCCTCACTGTGTTTCCCTTTGTTCCACTGTCAGATCCTCACAGTGTTTCTCTGTGTTTCACTGTCAGATCCTCAGTGTTTCTCTTTGTTCCACTGTCAGATCCTCAGTGTTTCTCTTTGTTTCACTGTCAGATCCTCACAGTGTTTCTCTCTGTTCCACTGTCAGATCCTCACAGTGTTCCTCTTTGTTCCACTGTCAGATCCTCACAGTGTTTCTCTGTGTTTCACTGTCAGATCCTCAGTGTTTCTCTTTGTTCCACTGTCAAATCCTCAGTGTTTCTCTGTGTTTCACTGTCAAATCCTCAGTGTTTCTCTTTGTTCCAATGTCAGATTTTCAGTGTTTCTCTTTGTTCCACTGTCAGATCCTCAGTGTTTCTCTTTGTTCCAATGTCAGATCCTCAGTGTTTCTCTTTGTTCCACTGTCAGATCCTCAGTGTTTCTCTGTGTTCCACTGTCAGATCCTCACAGTGTTTCTCTGTGTTCCACTGTCAGATGCTCAGTGTTTCTCTTTGTTCCAATGTCAGATCCTCAGTGTTTCTCTTTGTTCCACTGTCAGATCCTCAGTGTTTCTCTGTGTTCCACTGTCAGATCCTCACAGTGTTTCTCTGTGTTTCACTGTCAGTTCCTCAGTGTTTCTCTTTGTTTCACTGTCAGATCCTCACAGTGTTTCTCTTTGTTCCACTGTCAGAGCCTCAGTGTTTCTCTTTGTTTCACTGTCAGATCCTCAGTGTTTCCCTGTGTTCCACTGTCAGATCCTCACAGTGTTTCTCTTTGTTCTACTGTCAGATCCTCAGTGTTTCTCTTTGTTCCACTGTCAGGTCCTCACAGTGTTTCTCTTTGTTCCACTGTCAGATCCTCAGTGTTTCTCTTTGTTCCAATGTCAGATCCTCAGTGTTTCTCTTTGTTCCACTGTCAGATCCTCAGTGTTTCTCTGTGTTCCACTGTCAGATCCTCACAGTGTTTCTCTGTGTTTCACTGTCAGATCCTCAGTGTTTCTCTTTGTTCCAATGTCAGTTCCTCAGTGTTTCTCTTTGTTTCACTGTCAGATCCTCAGTGTTTCTCTTTGTTCCACTGTCAGACCCTCACAGTGTTTCTCTTTGTTCCACTGTCAGATCCTCACAGTGTTTCTCTTTGTTCCACTGTCAGATCCTCACAGTGTTTCTCTTTGTTCCACTGTCAGATCCTCACAGTGTTTATCTTTGTTTCACTGTCAGATCCTCAGTGTTTCTCTTTGTTCCACTGTCAGACCCTCACAGTGTTTCTCTGTGTTTCACTGTCAGTTCCTCAGTGTTTCTCTTTGTTTCACTGTCAGATCCTCAGTGTTTCTCTTTGTTCCACTGTCTTATCCTCACAGTGTTTCTGTTTGTTCCACTGTCAGATCCTCACAGTGTTTCTCTGTGTTTCACTGTCAGTTCCTCAGTGTTTCTCTTTGTTTCACTGTCAGATCCTCAGTGTTTCTCTTTGTTCCACTGTCAGATCCTCACAGTGTTTCTCTGTGTTTCACTGTCAGTTCCTCAGTGTTTCTCTTTGTTTCACTGTCAGATCCTCAGTGTTTCTCTTTGTTCCACTGTCTTATCCTCACAGTGTTTCTCTTTGTTCCACTGTCAGATCCTCACAGTGTTTCCCTTTGTTCCACTGTCAGATCCTCACAGTGTTTCTCTGTGTTTCACTGTCAGTTCCTCAGTGTTTCTCTTTGTTTCACTGTCAGATCCTCAGTGTTTCTCTTTGTTCCACTGTCTTATCCTCACAGTGTTTCTCTTTGTTCCACTGTCAGATCCTCACAGTGTTTCTCTGTGTTTCACTGTCAGTTCCTCAGCGTTTCTCTTTGTTTCACTGTCAGATCCTCAGTGTTTCTCTTTGTTCCACTGTCAGATCCTCACAGTGTTTCTCTTTGTTCCACTGTCAGATCCTCACAGTGTTTCTCTTTGTTTCACTGTCAGATCCTCAGTGTTTCTCTTTGTTCCACTGTCAGATCCTCACAGTGTTTCTCTTTGTTCCACTGTCAGATCCTCAGTGTTTCTCTTTGTTCCACTGTCAGATCCTCAGTGTTTCTCTTTGTTCCACTGTCAGATCCTCAGTGTTTCTCTGTGTTGCACTGTCAAATCCTCAGTGTTTCTCTGTGTTCCACTGTCAGATCCTCCGTGTTTCTCTTTGTTTCACTGTCAGATCCTCAGTGTTTCTCTTTGTTTCACTGTCAGATCCTCAGTGTTTCTCTTTGTTCCACTGTCAGATCCTCAGTGTTTCTCTTTGTTCCACTGTCTTATCCTCACAGTTTCTCTCTTTGTTCCACTGTCAGATCCTCACAGTGTTTCTCTCTGTTCCACTGTCAGATCCTCACTGTGTTTCCCTTTGTTCCACTGTCAGATCCTCACTGTGTTTCTCTCTGTTCCACTGTCAGATCCTCAGTGTTTCTCTTTGTTCCACTGTTAAATCCTCAGTGTTTCTCTTTGTTTCACTGTCAGATCCTCACAGTGTTTCTCTTTGTTCCACTGTCAGATCCTCAGTGTTTCTCTTTGTTTCACTGTCAGATCCTCAGTGTTTCACTTTGTTTCACTGTCAGATCCTCAGTGTTTCTCTGTGTTTCACTGTCAGATCCTCACAGTGTTTCTCTGTGTTTCACTGTCAGTTCCTCAGTGTTTCTCTGTGTTTCACTGTCGGATCCTCAGTGTTTCTCTGTGTTTCACTGTCAGATCCTCACAGTGTTTCTCTGTGTTTCACTGTCAGTTCCTCAGTGTTTCTCTGTGTTTCACTGTCAGGTCCTCAGTGTTTCTCTGTGTTTCACTGTCAGGTCCTCACAGTGTTTCTCTGTGTTTCACTGTCGGATCCTCAGTGTTTCTCTTTGTTCCACTGTCAGATCCTCAGTGTTTCTCTGTGTTTCACTGTCAGGTCCTCACAGTGTTTCTCTTTGTTTCACTGTCAGATCCTCAGTGTTTCTCTGTGTTTCACTGTCAGGTCCTCACAGTGTTTCTCTGTGTTTCACTGTCAGGTCCTCACAGTGTTTCTCTGTGTTTCACTGTCAGATCCTCACAGTGTTTCTCTTTGTTTCACTGTCAGATCCTCAGTGTTTCTCTGTGTTTCACTGTCAGATACACCCAGTGTTTCTCTTTGTTTCACTGTCAGATCCTCAGTGTTTCTCTTTATTCCACTTTCAGATCCTCAGTGTTTCTCTGTGTTCCACTGTCAGATCCTCAGTGTTTCTCTTTGTTCCACTGTCAGATCCTCAGTGTTTCTCTGTGTTTCACTGTCAGGTCCTCACAGTGTTTCTCTTTGTTTCACTGTCATATCCTCAATGTTTCTCTGTGTTTCACTGTCAGATACACTCAGTGTTTCTCTTTGTTTCACTGTCAGATCCTCACAGTGTTTCTCTGTGTTCCACTGTCAGATCCTCACAGTGTTTCTCTTTGTTTCACTGTCAGATCCTCAGTGTTTCTCTGTGTTCCACTGTCAGATCCTCAGTGTTTCTCTTTGTTTCACTGTCAGATTCTCAGTGTTTCTCTGTGTTTCACTGTCAGGTCCTCAGTGTTTCTCTTTGTTCCACTGTCAGATCCTCAGTGTTTCTCTGTGTTTCACTGTCAGGTCCTCAGTGTTTCTCTTTGTTTCACTGTCAGATCCTCACATTGTTTCTCTGTGTTTCACTGTCAGGTCCTCAGGGTTTCTCTTTGTTTCACTGTCAGGTCCTCACAGTGTTTCTCTTTGTTTCACTGTCAGATCCTCAGTGTTTCTCTTTGTTCCACTGTCAGGTCCTCACAGTGTTTCTCTTTGTTCCACTGTCAGATCCTCAGTGTTTCTCTGTGTTTCACTGTCAGATCCTCAGTGTTTCTCTTTGTTTCACTGTCGGATCCTCACAGTGTTTCTCTGTGTTTCACTGTCAGATCCTCAGTGTTTCTCTGTGTTTCACTGTCAGATCCTCAGTTTTTCTCTTTGTTCCACTGTCGGATCCTCAGTGTTTCTCTGTGTTTCACTGTCAGATCCTCACTGTATTCCTCTTTGCTCCACTGTCTGATCCTCACAGTGTTTCTCTTTGTTCCACTGTCAGATCCTCAGTGTTTCTCTTTGTTCCACTGTCAGATCCTCAGTGTTTCTCTTTGTTCCACTGTCAGATCCTCACAGTGTTTCCCTTTGTTCCACTGTCAGATCCTCACTGTGTTTCTCTTTGTTCCACTGTCAGATCCTCAGTGTTTCTCTTTGTTCCACTGTCAGATCCTCAGTGTTTCTCTTTGTTCCACTGTCAGATCCTCAGTGTTTCTGTTTGTTTCACTGTCAGATCCTCACAGTGTTTCATTTTGTTCCACTGTCAGATCCTCACTGTGTTTCTCTTTGTTCCACTGTGAGATCCTCACAGTGTTTCTCTTTGTTCCACTGTCAGATCCTCAGTGTTTCTCTTTGTTCCACTGTCAGATCCTCGGTGTTTCTCTTTGTTCCACTGTCAGATCCTCAGTGTTTCTCTTTGCTCCACTGTCAGATCCTCAGTGCTTCTCTTTGTTCCACTGTCAGATCCTCACTGTGTTTCTCTTTGTTCCACTGTCAGATCCTCAGTGTTTCTCTGTGTTTCACTGTCAGATCCTCACCGTGTTTCTCTCTGTTCCACTGTCAGATCCTCACTGTGTTTCCCTTTGTTCCACTGTCAGATCCTCACAGTGTTTCTCTGTGTTTCACTGTCAGATCCTCAGTGTTTCTCTTTGTTCCACTGTCAGATCCTCAGTGTTTCTCTTTGTTTCACTGTCAGATCCTCACAGTGTTTCTCTCTGTTCCACTGTCAGATCCTCACAGTGTTCCTCTTTGTTCCACTGTCAGATCCTCACAGTGTTTCTCTGTGTTTCACTGTCAGATCCTCAGTGTTTCTCTTTGTTCCACTGTCAAATCCTCAGTGTTTCTCTGTGTTTCACTGTCAAATCCTCAGTGTTTCTCTTTGTTCCAATGTCAGATCTTCAGTGTTTCTCTTTGTTCCACTGTCAGATCCTCAGTGTTTCTCTTTGTTCCAATGTCAGATCCTCAGTGTTTCTCTTTGTTCCACTGTCAGATCCTCAGTGTTTCTCTGTGTTCCACTGTCAGATCCTCACAGTGTTTCTCTGTGTTCCACTGTCAGATGCTCAGTGTTTCTCTTTGTTCCAATGTCAGATCCTCAGTGTTTCTCTTTGTTCCACTGTCAGATCCTCAGTGTTTCTCTGTGTTCCACTGTCAGATCCTCACAGTGTTTCTCTGTGTTTCACTGTCAGTTCCTCAGTGTTTCTCTTTGTTTCACTGTCAGATCCTCACAGTGTTTCTCTTTGTTCCACTGTCAGAGCCTCAGTGTTTCTCTTTGTTTCACTGTCAGATCCTCAGTGTTTCCCTGTGTTCCACTGTCAGATCCTCAGTGTTTCTCTTTGTTCTACTGTCAGATCCTCAGTGTTTCTCTTTGTTCCACTGTCAGGTCCTCACAGTGTTTCTCTTTGTTCCACTGTCAGATCCTCAGTGTTTCTCTTTGTTCCAATGTCAGATCCTCAGTGTTTCTCTTTGTTCCACTGTCAGATCCTCAGTGTTTCTCTGTGTTCCACTGTCAGATCCTCACAGTGTTTCTCTGTGTTTCACTGTCAGATCCTCAGTGTTTCTCTTTGTTCCAATGTCAGTTCCTCAGTGTTTCTCTTTGATTCACTGTCAGATCCTCAGTGTTTCTCTTTGTTCCACTGTCAGACCCTCACAGTGTTTCTCTTTGTTCCACTGTCAGATCCTCACAGTGTTTCTCTTTGTTCCACTGTCAGATCCTCACAGTGTTTCTCTTTGTTCCACTGTCAGATCCTCACAGTGTTTATCTTTGTTTCACTGTCAGATCCTCAGTGTTTCTCTTTGTTCCACTGTCAGACCCTCACAGTGTTTCTCTGTGTTTCACTGTCAGTTCCTCAGTGTTTCTCTTTGTTTCACTGTCAGATCCTCAGTGTTTCTCTTTGTTCCACTGTCTTATCCTCACAGTGTTTCTCTTTGTTCCACTGTCAGATCCTCACAGTGTTTCTCTGTTTTTCACTGTCAGTTCCTCAGTGTTTCTCTTTGTTTCACTGTCAGATCCTCAGTGTTTCTCTTTGTTCCACTGTCAGATCCTCACAGTGTTTCTCTTTGTTCCACTGTCAGATCCTCACAGTGTTTCTCTGTGTTTCACTGTCAGTTCCTCAGTGTTTCTCTTTGTTTCACTGTCAGATCCTCAGTGTTTCTCTTTGTTCCACTGTCTTATCCTCACAGTGTTTCTCTTTGTTCCACTGTCAGATCCTCACAGTGTTTCCCTTTGTTCCACTGTCAGATCCTCACAGTGTTTCTCTGTGTTTCACTGTCAGTTCCTCAGTGTTTCTCTTTGTTCCACTGTCAGATCCTCACAGTGTTTCTCTGTGTTTCACTGTCAGTTCCTCAGTGTTTCTCTTTGTTTCACTGTCAGATCCTCAGTGTTTCTCTTTGTTCCACTGTCTTATCCTCACAGTGTTTCTCTTTGTTCCACTGTCAGATCCTCACAGTGTTTCTCTGTGTTTCACTGTCAGTTCCTCAGCGTTTCTCTTTGTTTCACTGTCAGATCCTCAGTGTTTCTCTTTGTTCCACTGTCAGATCCTCACAGTGTTTCTCTTTGTTTCACTGTCAGATCCTCAGTGTTTCTCTTTGTTCCACTGTCGGATCCTCACAGTGTTTCTCTTTGTTCCACTGTCAGATCCTCAGTGTTTCTCTTTGTTCCACTGTCAGATCCTCAGTGTTTCTCTTTGTTTCACTGTCAGATCCTCAATGTTTCTCTGTGTTCCACTGTCAGATTCTCAGTGTTTATCTGTGTTCCACTGTCAGATCCTCAGTGTTTCTCTTTGTTCCACTGTCAGATCCTCAGTGTTTCTCTGTGTTGCACTGTCAAATCCTCAGTGTTTCTCTGTGTTCCACTGTCAGAACCTCAGTGTTTCTCTTTGTTTCACTGTCAGATCCTCAGTGTTTCTCTTTGTTTCACTGTCAGATCCTCAGTGTTTCTCTTTGTTCCACTGTCAGATCCTCAGTGTTTCTCTTTGTTCCACTGTCTTATCCTCACAGTTTCTCTCTTTGTTCCACTGTCAGATCCTCACAGTGTTTCTCTCTGTTCCACTGTCAGATCCTCACTGTGTTTCCCTTTGTTCCACTGTCAGATCCTCACTGTGTTTCTCTCTGTTCCACTGTCAGATCCTCAGTGTTTATCTTTGTTCCACTGTCAAATCCTCAGTGTTTCTCTTTGTTTCACTGTCAGATCCTCACAGTGTTTCTCTTTGTTCCACTGTCAGATCCTCAGTGTTTCTCTTTGTTTCACTGTCAGATCCTCAGTGTTTCACTTTGTTTCACTGTCAGATCCTCAGTGTTTCTCTGTGTTTCACTGTCAGATCCTCACAGTGTTTCTCTGTGTTTCACTGTCAGTTCCTCAGTGTTTCTCTGTGTTTCACTGTCGGATCCTCAGTGTTTCTCTGTGTTTCACTGTCAGATCCTTAGTGTTTCTCTGTGTTTCACTGTCAGGTCCTCAGTGTTTCTCTGTGTTCCACTGTCAGATCCTCACAGTGTTTCTCTGTGTTCCACTGTCAGATCCTCAGTGTTTCTCTTTGTTCCAATGTCAGATCCTCAGTGTTTCTCTTTGTTCCACTGTCAGATCCTCAGTGTTTCTCTGTGTTCCACTGTCAGATCCTCACAGTGTTTCTCTGTGTTTCACTGTCAGTTCCTCAGTGTTTCTCTTTGTTTCACTGTCAGATCCTCACAGTGTTTCTCTTTGTTCCACTGTCAGAGCCTCAATGTTTCTCTTTGTTTCACTGTCAGATCCTCAGTGTTTCCCTGTGTTCCACTGTCAGATCCTCAGTGTTTCTCTTTGTTCTACTGTCAGATCCTCAGTGTTTCTCTTTGTTCCACTGTCAGGTCCTCACAGTGTTTCTCTTTGTTCCACTGTCAGATCCTCAGTGTTTCTCTTTGTTCCAATGTCAGATCCTCAGTGTTTCTCTTTGTTCCACTGTCAGATCCTCAGTGTTTCTCTGTGTTCCACTGTCAGATCCTCACAGTGTTTCTCTGTGTTTCACTGTCAGATCCTCAGTGTTTCTCTTTGTTCCAATGTCAGTTCCTCAGTGTTTCTCTTTGTTTCACTGTCAGATCCTCAGTGTATCTCTTTGTTCCACTGTCAGACCCTCACAGTGTTTCTCTTTGTTCCACTGTCAGATCCTCACAGTGTTTCTCTTTGTTCCACTGTCAGATCCTCACAGTGTTTCTCTTTGTTCCACTGTCAGATCCTCCCAGTGTTTATCTTTGTTTCACTGTCAGATCCTCAGTGTTTCTCTTTGTTCCACTGTCAGACCCTCACAGTGTTTCTCTGTGTTTCACTGTCAGTTCCTCAGTGTTTCTCTTTGTTTCACTGTCAGATCCTCAGTGTTTCTCTTTGTTCCACTGTCTTATCCTCACAGTGTTTCTCTTTGTTCCACTGTCAGATCCTCACAGTGTTTCTCTGTGTTTCACTGTCAGTTCCTCAGTGTTTCTCTTTGTTTCACTGTCAGATCCTCAGTGTTTCTCTGTGTTCCACTGTCAGATCCTCACAGTGTTTCTCTTTGTTCCACTGTCAGATCCTCACAGTGTTTCTCTGTGTTTCACTGTCAGTTCCTCAGTGTTTCTCTTTGTTTCACTGTTAGATCCTCAGTGTTTCTCTTTGTTCCACTGTCTTATCCTCACAGTGTTTCTCTTTGTTCCACTGTCAGATCCTCACAGTGTTTCCCTTTGTTCCACTGTCAGATCCTCACAGTGTTTCTCTGTGTTTCACTGTCAGTTCCTCAGTGTTTCTCTTTGTTCCACTGTCAGATCCTCACAGTGTTTCTCTGTGTTTCACTGTCAGATCCTCAGTGTTTCTCTTTGTTTCACTGTCAGATCCTCAGTGTTTCTCTTTGTTCCACTGTCTTATCCTCACAGTGTTTCTCTTTGTTCCACTGTCAGATCCTCACAGTGTTTCTCTGTGTTTCACTGTCAGTTCCTCAGTGTTTCTCTTTGTTTCACTGTCAGATCCTCAGTGTTTCTCTTTGTTCCACTGTCAGATCCTCACAGTGTTTCTCTTTGTTCCACTGTCAGATCCTCACAGTGTTTCTCTTTGTTTCACTGTCAGATCCTCAGTGTTTCTCTTTGTTCCACTGTCAGATCCTCACAGTGTTTCTCTTTGTTCCACTGTCAGATCCTCAGTGTTTCTCTTTGTTCCACTGTCAGATCCTCAGTGTTTCTCTTTGTTTCACTGTCAGATCCTCAATGTTTCTCTGTGTTCCACTGTCAGATTCTCAGTGTTTATCTGTGTTCCACTGTCAGATCCTCAGTGTTTCTCTTTGTTCCACTGTCAGATCCTCAGTGTTTCTCTGTGTTGCACTGTCAAATCCTCAGTGTTTCTCTGTGTTCCACTGTCAGATCCTCAGTGTTTCTCTTTGTTTCACTGTCAGATCCTCAGTGTTTCTCTTTGTTTCACTGTCAGATCCTCAGTGTTTCTCTTTGTTCCACTGTCAGATCCTCAGTGTTTCTCTTTGTTCCACTGTCTTATCCTCACAGTTTCTCTCTTTGTTCCACTGTCAGATCCTCACAGTGTTTCTCTCTGTTCCACTGTCAGATCCTCACTGTGTTTCCCTTTGTTCCACTGTCAGATCCTCACTGTGTTTCTCTCTGTTCCACTGTCAGATCCTCAGTGTTTCTCTTTGTTCCACTGTCAAATCCTCAGTGTTTCTCTTTGTTTCACTGTCAGATCCTCACAGTGTTGCTCTTTGTTCCACTGTCAGATCCTCAGTGTTTCTCTTTGTTTCACTGTCAGATCCTCAGTGTTTCACTTTGTTTCACTGTCAGATCCTCAGTGTTTCTCTGTGTTTCACTGTCAGATCCTCACAGTGTTTCTCTGTGTTTCACTGTCAGTTCCTCACAGTGTTTCTCTTTGTTCCACTGTCAGATCCTCCAGTGTTTCTCTTTGTTCCACTGTCAGATCCTCCAGTGTTTCTCTTTGTTGCACTGTCAGATCCTCAGTGTTTGTCTTTGTTCCAGTGTCAGATCCTCACAGTGTTTCTCTGTGTTTCACTGTCAGATCCTCAGTGTTTCTCTTTGTTCCACTGTCAGGTCCTCACAGTGTTTCTCTTTGTTCCAGTGTCAGATCCTCACAGTGTTTCTCTTTGTTCCACTGTCAGATCCTCAGTGTTTCTCTTTGTTCCAGTGTCAGATCCTCAGTGTTTCTCTTTGTTCCACTGTCTGGTCCTCACAGTGTTTCTCTTTGTTCCACTGTCAGATCCTCAGTGTTTCTCTCTGTTCCACTGTCAGATCCTCAGTGTTTCTCTTTGTTCCACTGTCAGATCCTCACAATGTTTCTCTCTGTTCCACTGTCAGATCCTCACAGTGTTCTCTGTGTTTCACTGTCAGATCCTCAGTGTTTCTCTTTGTTCCACTGTCAGATCCTCACAGTGTTTCTCTCTGTTCCACTGTCAGATCCTCACAGTGTTTCTCTCTGTTCCACTGTCAGATCCTCACAGTGTTTCTCTGTGTTTCACTGTCAGATCCTCAGTGTTTCACTTTGTTCCACTGTCAGATCCTCACAGTGTTTCTCTTTGTTCCAGTGTCAGATCCTCACAGTGTTTCTCTTTGTTCCACTGTCAGATCCTCACAGTGTTTCTCTGTGTTCCAGTGTCAGATCCTCACAGTGTTTCTCTTTTTTCCACTGTCAGACCCTCAGTGTTTCTCTTTGTTCCACTGTCATATACTCACAGTGTTTCTCTTTGTTCCACTGTCAGATCCTCATTGTTTCTCTTTGTTCCACTGTCAGATCCTCACTGTGTTTCTCTCTGTTCCACTGTCAGATCCTCAGTGTTTCTCTTTGTTCCACTGTCAGATCCTCAGTGTTTCTCTTTGTTCCACTGTCAGATCCTCACTGTGTTTCTCTCTGTTCCACTGTCAGATCCTCACAGTGTTTCTCTTTGTTCCACTGTCAGATCCTCAGTGTTTCTCTGTGTTCCACTGTCAGATCCTCAGTGTTTCTCTTTGTTCCACTGTCAGATCCTCAGTGTTTCTCTTTGTTTCACTGTCAGATCCTCACAGTGTTTCTCTCTGTTCCACTGTCAGATCCTCACAGTGTTCCTCTTTGTTCCACTGTCAGATCCTCACAGTGTTTCTCTGTGTTTCACTGTCAGATCCTCAGTGTTTCTCTTTGTTCCACTGTCAAATCCTCAGTGTTTCTCTGTGTTTCACTGTCAAATCCTCAGTGTTTCTCTTTGTTCCAATGTCAGATCTTCAGTGTTTCTCTTTGTTCCACTGTCAGATCCTCAGTGTTTCTCTTTGTTCCAATGTCAGATCCTCAGTGTTTCTCTTTGTTCCACTGTCAGATCCTCAGTGTTTCTCTGTGTTCCACTGTCAGATCCTCACAGTGTTTCTCTGTGTTCCACTGTCAGATCCTCAGTGTTTCTCTTTGTTCCACTGTCAGATCCTCGGTGTTTCTCTTTGTTCCACTGTCAGATCCTCGGTGTTTCTCTTTGTTCCACTTTCAGATCCTCACAGTGTTCCTCTTTGTTCCAGTGTCAGTTCCTCAGTGTTTCTCTCTGTTCCACTGTCAGATCCTCACAGTGTTTCTCTTTGTTCCACTGTCAGATCCTCACAGTGTTTCTCTTTGTTCCACTGTCGGATCCTCAGTGTTTCTCTGTGTTTCACTGTCAGATCCTCAGTGTTTCTCTTTGTTCCACTGTCAGATCCTCACAGTGTTTCTCTTTGTTCCAGTGTCAGATCCTCAGTGTTTCTCTTTGTTCCAGTGTCAGATCCTCAGTGTTTCTCTTTGTTCCACTGTCAGATCCTCAGTGTATCTCTTTGTTCCACTGTCAGATCCTCAGTGTTTCTCTGTGTTTCACTGTCAGATCCTCAGTGTTTCTCTTTGTTCCACTGTCAGATCCTCACAGTGTTTCTCTTTGTTCCACTGTCAGATCCTCCAGTGTTTCTCTTTGTTCCACTGTCAGATCCTCCAGTGTTTCTCTTATTTCCACTGTCAGATCCTCAGTGTTTGTCTTTGTTCCAGTGTCAGATCCTCACAGTGTTTCTCTGTGTTTCACTGTCAGATCCTCAGTGTTTCTCTTTGTTCCACTGTCAGATCCTCACAGTGTTTCTCTTTGTTCCAGTGTCAGATCCTCACAGTGTTTCTCTTTGTTCCACTGTCAGATCCTCAGTGTTTCTCTTTGTTCCAGTGTCAGATCCTCAGTGTTTCTCTTTGTTCCACTGTCTGGTCCTCACAGTGTTTCTCTTTGTTCCACTGTCAGATCCTCAGTGTTTCTCTCTGTTCCACTGTCAGATCCTCAGTGTTTCTCTTTGTTCCACTGTCAGATCCTCACAATGTTTCTCTCTGTTCCACTGTCAGATCCTCACAGTGTTTCTCTGTGTTTCACTGTCAGATCCTCAGTGTTTCTCTTTGTTCCACTGTCAGATCCTCACAGTGTTTCTCTCTGTTCCACTGTCAGATCCTCACAGTGTTTCTCTCTGTTCCACTGTCAGATCCTCACAGTGTTTCTCTGTGTTTCACTGTCAGATCCTCAGTGTTTCACTTTGTTCCACTGTCAGATCCTCACAGTGTTTCTCTTTGTTCCAGTGTCAGATCCTCACAGTGTTTCTCTTTGTTCCACTGTCAGATCCTCACAGTGTTTCTCTGTGTTCCAGTGTCAGATCCTCACAGTGTTTCTCTTTGTTCCACTGTCAGACCCTCAGTGTTTCTCTTTGTTCCACTGTCATATACTCACAGTGTTTCTCTTTGTTCCACTGTCAGATCCTCATTGTTTCTCTTTGTTCCACTGTCAGATCCTCACTGTGTTTCTCTCTGTTCCACTGTCAGATCCTCAGTGTTTCTCTTTGTTCCACTGTCAGATCCTCAGTGTTTCTCTTTGTTCCACTGTCAGATCCTCACTGTGTTTCTCTCTGTTCCACTGTCAGATCCTCACAGTGTTTCTCTTTGTTCCACTGTCAGATCCTCAGTGTTTCTCTGTGTTCCACTGTCAGATCCTCAGTGTTTCTCTTTGTTCCACTGTCAGATCCTCAGTGTTTCTCTTTGTTTCACTGTCAGATCCTCACAGTGTTTCTCTCTGTTCCACTGTCAGATCCTCACAGTGTTCCTCTTTGTTCCACTGTCAGATCCTCACAGTGTTTCTCTGTGTTTCACTGTCAGATCCTCAGTGTTTCTCTTTGTTCCACTGTCAAATCCTCAGTGTTTCTCTGTGTTTCACTGTCAAATCCTCAGTGTTTCTCTTTGTTCCAATGTCAGATCTTCAGTGTTTCTCTTTGTTCCACTGTCAGATCCTCAGTGTTTCTCTTTGTTCCAATGTCAGATCCTCAGTGTTTCTCTTTGTTCCACTGTCAGATCCTCAGTGTTTCTCTGTGTTCCACTGTCAGATCCTCACAGTGTTTCTCTGTGTTCCACTGTCAGATCCTCAGTGTTTCTCTTTGTTCCAATGTCAGATCCTCAATGTTTCTCTTTGTTCCACTGTCAGATCCTCAGTGTTTCTCTGTGTTCCACTGTCAGATCCTCACAGTGTTTCTCTGTGTTTCACTGTCAGTTCCTCAGTGTTTCTCTTTGTTTCACTGTCAGATCCTCACAGTGTTTCTCTTTGTTCCACTGTCAGAGCCTCAGTGTTTCTCTTTGTTTCACTGTCAGATCCTCACAGTGTTTCTCTTTGTTCCAATGTCAGATCCTCAATGTTTCTTTTTGTTCCACTGTCAGATCCTCAGTGTTTCTCTGTGTTCCACTGTCAGATCCTCACAGTGTTTCTCTGTGTTCCACTGTCAGATCCTCAGTGTTTCTCTTTGTTCCACTGTCAGATCCTCAGTGTTTCCCTGTGTTCCACTGTCAGATCCTCAGTGTTTCTCTTTGTTCTACTGTCAGATCCTCAGTGTTTCTCTTTGTTCCACTGTCAGGTCCTCACAGTGTTTCTCTTTGTTCCACTGTCAGATCCTCAGTGTTTCTCTGTATTCCACTGTCAGATCCTCACAGTGTTTCTCTGTGTTTCACTGTCAGTTCCTCAGTGTTTCTCTTTGTTTCACTGTCAGATCCTCAGTGTTTCTCTTTGTTCCACTGTCAGACCCTCACAGTGTTTCTCTTTGTTCCACTGTCAGATCCTCACAGTGTTTCTCTTTGTTCCACTGTCAGATCCTCACAGTGTTTCTCTTTGTTCCACTGTCAGATCCTCACAGTGTTTCTCTTTGTTTCACTGTCAGATCCTCAGTGTTTCTCTTTGTTCCACTGTCTTATCCTCACAGTGTTTCTCTTTGTTCCACTGTCAGATCCTCACAGTGTTTCTCTGTGTTTCACTGTCAGTTCCTCAGTGTTTCACTTTGTTTCACTGTCAGATCCTCAGTGTTTCTCTTTGTTCCACTGTCAGATCCTCACAGTGTTTCTCTTTGTTCCACTGTCAGATCCTCACAGTGTTTCTCTTTGTTTCACTGTCAGATCCTCAGTGTTTCTCTTTGTTCCACTGTCAGATCCTCACAGTGTTTCTCTTTGTTCCACTGTCAGATCCTCAGTGTTTCTCTTTGTTCCACTGTCAGATCCTCAGTGTTTCTCTTTGTTTCACTGTCAGATCCTCAATGTTTCTCTGTGTTCCACTGTCAGATTCTCAGTGTTTATCTGTGTTCCACTGTCAGATCCTCAGTGTTTCTCTTTGTTCCACTGTCAGATCCTCAGTGTTTCTCTGTGTTGCACTGTCAAATCCTCAGTGTTTCTCTGTGTTCCAGTGTCAGATCCTCACAGTGTTTCTCTTTGTTCCACTGTCAGATCCTCACAGTGTTTCTCTGTGTTTCAGTGTCAGATCCTCACAGTGTTTCTCTTTTTTCCACTGTCAGACCCTCAGTGTTTCTCTTTGTTCCACTGTCATATACTCACAGTGTTTCTCTTTGTTCCACTGTCAGATCCTCATTGTTTCTCTTTGTTCCACTGTCAGATCCTCACTGTGTTTCTCTCTGTTCCACTGTCAGATCCTCAGTGTTTCTCTTTGTTCCACTGTCAGATCCTCAGTGTTTCTCTTTGTTCCACTGTCAGATCCTCACTGTGTTTCTCTCTGTTCCACTGTCAGATCCTCACAGTGTTTCTCTTTGTTCCACTGTCAGATCCTCAGTGTTTCTCTGTGTTCCACTGTCAGATCCTCAGTGTTTCTCTTTGTTCCACTGTCAGATCCTCAGTGTTTCTCTTTGTTTCACTGTCAGATCCTCACAGTGTTTCTCTCTGTTCCACTGTCAGATCCTCACAGTGTTCCTCTTTGTTCCACTGTCAGATCCTCACAGTGTTTCTCTGTGTTTCACTGTCAGATCCTCAGTGTTTCTCTTTGTTCCACTGTCAAATCCTCAGTGTTTCTCTGTGTTTCACTGTCAAATCCTCAGTGTTTCTCTTTGTTCCAATGTCAGATCTTCAGTGTTTCTCTTTGTTCCACTGTCAGATCCTCAGTGTTTCTCTTTGTTCCAATGTCAGATCCTCAGTGTTTCTCTTTGTTCCACTGTCAGATCCTCAGTGTTTCTCTGTGTTCCACTGTCAGATCCTCACAGTGTTTCTCTGTGTTCCACTGTCAGATCCTCAGTGTTTCTCTTTGTTCCACTGTCAGATCCTCGGTGTTTCTCTTTGTTCCACTGTCAGATCCTCGGTGTTTCTCTTTGTTCCACTTTCAGATCCTCACAGTGTTCCTCTTTGTTCCAGTGTCAGTTCCTCAGTGTTTCTCTCTGTTCCACTGTCAGATCCTCACAGTGTTTCTCTTTGTTCCACTGTCAGATCCTCACAGTGTTTCTCTTTGTTCCACTGTCGGATCTTCAGTGTTTCTCTGTGTTTCACTGTCAGATCCTCAGTGTTTCTCTTTGTTCCACTGTCGGATCCTCACAGTGTTTCTCTTTGTTCCAGTGTCAGATCCTCAGTGTTTCTCTTTGTTCCAGTGTCAGATCCTCAGTGTTTCTCTTTGTTCCACTGTCAGATCCTCAGTGTTTCTCTTTGTTCCACTGTCAGATCCTCAGTGTTTCTCTGTGTTTCACTGTCAGATCCTCAGTGTTTCTCTTTGTTCCACTGTCAGATCCTCACAGTGTTTCTCTTTGTTCCACTGTCAGATCCTCCAGTGTTTCTCTTTGTTCCACTGTCAGATCCTCCAGTGTTTCTCTTTGTTCCACTGTCAGATCCTCAGTGTTTGTCTTTGTTCCAGTGTCAGATCCTCACAGTGTTTCTCTGTGTTTCACTGTCAGATCCTCAGTGTTTCTCTTTGTTCCACTGTCAGATCCTCACAGTGTTTCTCTTTGTTCCAGTGTCAGATCCTCACAGTGTTTCTCTTTGTTCCACTGTCAGATCCTCAGTGTTTCTCTTTGTTCCAGTGTCAGATCCTCAGTGTTTCTCTTTGTTCCACTGTCTGGTCCTCACAGTGTTTCTCTTTGTTCCACTGTCAGATCCTCAGTGTTTCTCTCTGTTCCACTGTCAGATCCTCAGTGTTTCTCTTTGTTCCACTGTCAGATCCTCACAATGTTTCTCTCTGTTCCACTGTCAGATCCTCACAGTGTTTCTCTGTGTTTCACTGTCAGATCCTCAGTGTTTCTCTTTGTTCCACTGTCAGATCCTCACAGTGTTTCTCTCTGTTCCACTGTCAGATCCTCACAGTGTTTCTCTCTGTTCCACTGTCAGATCCTCATTGTTTCTCTTTGTTCCACTGTCAGATCCTCACTGTGTTTCTCTCTGTTCCACTGTCAGATCCTCAGTGTTTCTCTTTGTTCCACTGTCAGATCCTCAGTGTTTCTCTTTGTTCCACTGTCAGATCCTCACTGTGTTTCTCTCTGTTCCACTGTCAGATCCTCACAGTTTTTCTCTTTGTTCCACTGTCAGATCCTCAGTGTTTCTCTGTGTTCCACTGTCAGATCCTCAGTGTTTCTCTTTGTTCCACTGTCAGATCCTCAGTGTTTCTCTTTGTTTCACTGTCAGATCCTCACAGTGTTTCTCTCTGTTCCACTGTCAGATCCTCACAGTGTTCCTCTTTGTTCCACTGTCAGATCCTCACAGTGTTTCTCTGTGTTTCACTGTCAGATCCTCAGTGTTTCTCTTTGTTCCACTGTCAAATCCTCAGTGTTTCTCTGTGTTTCACTGTCAAATCCTCCGTGTTTCTCTTTGTTCCAATGTCAGATCTTCAGTGTTTCTCTTTGTTCCACTGTCAGATCCTCAGTGTTTCTCTTTGTTCCAATGTCAGATCCTCAGTGTTTCTCTTTGTTCCACTGTCAGATCCTCAGTGTTTCTCTGTGTTCCACTGTCAGATCCTCACAGTGTTTCTCTGTGTTCCACTGTCAGATCCTCAGTGTTTCTCTTTGTTCCAATGTCAGATCCTCAATGTTTCTCTTTGTTCCACTGTCAGATCCTCAGTGTTTCTCTGTGTTCCACTGTCAGATCCTCACAGTGTTTCTCTGTGTTTCACTGTCAGTTCCTCAGTGTTTCTCTTTGTTTCACTGTCAGATCCTCACAGTGTTTCTCTTTGTTCCACTGTCAGAGCCTCAGTGTTTCTCTTTGTTTCACTGTCAGATCCTCAGTGTTTCCCTGTGTTCCACTGTCAGATCCTCAGTGTTTCTCTTTGTTCTACTGTCAGATCCTCGCAGTGTTTCTCTGTGTTCCACTGTCAGATCCTCACAGTGTTTCTCTTTGTTCCACTGTCAGGTCCTCACAGTGTTTCTCTTTGTTCCACTGTCAGATCCTCAGTGTTTCTCTGTATTCCACTGTCAGATCCTCACAGTGTTTCTCTGTGTTTCACTGTCAGTTCCTCAGTGTTTCTCTTTGTTTCACTGTCAGATCCTCAGTGTTTCTCTTTGTTCCACTGTCAGACCCTCACAGTGTTTCTCTTTGTTCCACTGTCAGATCCTCACAGTGTTTCTCTTTGTTCCACTGTCAGATCCTCACAGTGTTTCTCTTTGTTCCACTGTCAGATCCTCACAGTGTTTCTCTTTGTTTCACTGTCAGATCCTCAGTGTTTCTCTTTGTTCCACTGTCTTATCCTCACAGTGTTTCTCTTTGTTCCACTGTCAGATCCTCACAGTGTTTCTCTGTGTTTCACTGTCAGTTCCTCAGTGTTTCTCTTTGTTTCACTGTCAGATCCTCAGTGTTTCTCTTTGTTCCACTGTCAGATCCTCACAGTGTTTCTCTTTGTTTCACTGTCAGATCCTCAGTGTTTCTCTTTGTTCCACTGTCAGATCCTCACAGTGTTTCTCTTTGTTCCACTGTCAGATCCTCAGTGTTTCTCTTTGTTCCACTGTCAGATCCTCAGTGTTTCTCTTTGTTTCACTGTCAGATCCTCAATGTTTCTCTGTGTTCCACTGTCAGATTCTCAGTGTTTATCTGTGTTCCACTGTCAGATCCTCAGTGTTTCTCTTTGTTCCACTGTCAGATCCTCAGTGTTTCTCTGTGTTGCACTGTCAAATCCTCAGTGTTTCTCTGTGTTCCACTGTCAGATCCTCAGTGTTTCTCTTTGTTTCACTGTCAGATCCTCAGTGTTTCTCTTTGTTTCACTGTCAGATCCTCAGTGTTTCTCTTTGTTCCACTGTCAGATCCTCAGTGTTTCTCTTTGTTCCACTGTCTTATCCTCACAGTTTCTCTCTTTGTTCCACTGTCAGATCCTCACAGTGTTTCTCTCTGTTCCACTGTCAGATCCTCACTGTGTTTCCCTTTGTTCCACTGTCAGATCCTCACTGTGTTTCTCTCTGTTCCACTGTCAGATCCTCAGTGTTTCTCTTTGTTCCACTGTCAAATCCTCAGTGTTTCTCTTTGTTTCACTGTCAGATCCTCACAGTGTTTCTCTTTGTTCCACTGTCAGATCCTCAGTGTTTCTCTTTGTTTCACTGTCAGATCCTCAGTGTTTCACTTTGTTTCACTGTCAGATCCTCAGTGTTTCTCTGTGTTTCACTGTCAGATCCTCACAGTGTTTCTCTGTGTTTCACTGTCAGTTCCTCAGTGTTTCTCTGTGTTTCACTGTCAGATCCTCAGTGTTTCTCTTTGTTCCACTGTCAGATCCTCACAGTGTTCCTCTTTGTTCCAGTGTCAGACCCTCAGTGTTTCTCTCTATTCCAGTGTCAGATCTTCAGTGTTTCTCTGTGTTTCACTGTCAGATCCTCAGTGTTTCTCTTTGTTCCACTGTCAGATCCTCACAGTGTTTCTCTGTGTTTCACTGTCAGTTCCTCAGTGTGTCTCTGTGTTTCACTGTCAGATCCTCAGTGTTTCTCTTTGTTCCACTGTCAGATCCTCACAGTGTTCCTCTTTGTTCCACTGTCAGATCCTCGGTGTTTCTCTTTGTTCCACTGTCAGATCCTCGGTGTTTCTCTTTGTTCCACTTTCAGATCCTCACAGTGTTCCTCTTTGTTCCAGTGTCAGACCCTCAGTGTTTCTCTGTGTTTCACTGTCAGATCCTCAGTGTTTCTCTTTGTTCCACTGTCAGATCCTCACAGTGTTTCTCTTTGTTCCAGTGTCAGATTCTCAGTGTTTCTCTTTGTTCCAGTGTCAGATCCTCACTGTGTTTCTCTTTGTTCCACTGTCAGATCCTCACTGTATTTCTCTTTGCTCCACTGTCAGATCCTCAGTGTTTCTCTTTGTTCCACTGTCAGATCCTCAGTGTTTCTCTTTGTTCCACTGTCAGATCCTCAGTGTTTCTCTTTGTTCCACTGTCAGATCCTCACAGTGTTTCCCTTTGTTCCACTGTCAGATCCTCACTGTGTTTCTCTTTGTTCCACTGTCAGATCCTCAGTGTTTCTCTTTGTTCCACTGTCAGATCCTCAGTGTTTCTCTTTGTTCCACTGTCAGATCCTCAGTGTTTCTGTTTGTTTCACTGTCAGATCCTCACAGTGTTTCATTTTGTTCCACTGTCAGATCCTCACTGTGTTTCTCTTTGTTCCACTGTGAGATCCTCGGTGTTTCTCTTTGTTCCACTGTCAGATCCTCAGTGTTTCTCTTTGCTCCACTGTCAGATCCTCAGTGCTTCTCTTTGTTCCACTGTCAGATCCTCACTGTGTTTCTCTTTGTTCCACTGTCAGATCCTCAGTGTTTCTCTGTGTTTCACTGTCAGATCCTCACCGTGTTTCTCTCTGTTCCACTGTCAGATCCTCACTGTGTTTCCCTTTGTTCCGCTGTCAGATCCTCACAGTGTTTCTCTGTGTTTCACTGTCAGATCCTCAGTGTTTCTCTTTGTTCCACTGTCAGATCCTCAGTGTTTCTCTTTGTTTCACTGTCAGATCCTCACAGTGTTTCTCTCTGTTCCACTGTCAGATCCTCACAGTGTTCCTCTTTGTTCCACTGTCAGATCCTCACAGTGTTTCTCTGTGTTTCACTGTCAGATCCTCAGTGTTTCTCTTTGTTCCACTGTCAAATCCTCAGTGTTTCTCTGTGTTTCACTGTCAAATCCTCAGTGTTTCTCTTTGTTCCAATGTCAGATCTTCAGTGTTTCTCTTTGTTCCAATGTCAGATCCTCAGTGTTTCTCTTTGTTCCACTGTCAGATCCTCAGTGTTTCTCTGTGTTCCACTGTCAGATCCTCACAGTGTTTCTCTGTGTTCCACTGTCAGATCCTCAGTGTTTCTCTTTGTTCCAATGTCAGATCCTCAGTGTTTCTCTTTGTTCCACTGTCAGATCCTCAGTGTTTCTCTTTGTTCCAATGTCAGATCCTCAGTGTTTCTCTTTGTTCCACTGTCAGATCCTCAGTGTTTCTCTTTGTTCCAATGTCAGATCCTCAGTGTTTCTCTTTGTTCCACTGTCAGATCCTCAGTGTTTCTCTTTGTTCCAATGTCAGATCCTCAGTGTTTCTCTTTGTTCCACTGTCAGATCCTCACAGTGTTTCTCTGTGTTCCACTGTCAGATCCTCAGTGTTTCTCTTTGTTCCAATGTCAGATCCTCAGTGTTTCTCTTTGTTCCACTGTCAGATCCTCAGTGTTTCTCTGTGTTCCACTGTCAGATCCTCACAGTGTTTCTCTGTGTTTCACTGTCAGTTCCTCAGTGTTTCTCTTTGTTTCACTGTCAGATCCTCACAGTGTTTCTCTTTGTTCCACTGTCAGAGCCTCAATGTTTCTCTTTGTTTCACTGTCAGATCCTCAGTGTTTCCCTGTGTTCCACTGTCAGATCCTCAGTGTTTCTCTTTGTTCTACTGTCAGATCCTCAGTGTTTCTCTTTGTTCCACTGTCAGGTCCTCACAGTGTTTCTCTTTGTTCCACTGTCAGATCCTCAGTGTTTCTCTTTGTTCCAATGTCAGATCCTCAGTGTTTCTCTTTGTTCCACTGTCAGATCCTCAGTGTTTCTCTGTGTTCCACTGTCAGATCCTCACAGTGTTTCTCTGTGTTTCACTGTCAGATCCTCAGTGTTTCTCTTTGTTCCAATGTCAGTTCCTCAGTGTTTCTCTTTGTTTCACTGTCAGATCCTCAGTGTATCTCTTTGTTCCACTGTCAGACCCTCACAGTGTTTCTCTTTGTTCCACTGTCAGATCCTCACAGTGTTTCTCTTTGTTCCACTGTCAGATCCTCACAGTGTTTCTCTTTGTTCCACTGTCAGATCCTCACAGTGTTTATCTTTGTTTCACTGTCAGATCCTCAGTGTTTCTCTTTGTTCCACTGTCAGACCCTCACAGTGTTTCTCTGTGTTTCACTGTCAGTTCCTCAGTGTTTCTCTTTGTTTCACTGTCAGATCCTCAGTGTTTCTCTTTGTTCCACTGTCTTATCCTCACAGTGTTTCTCTTTGTTCCACTGTCAGATCCTCACAGTGTTTCTCTGTGTTTCACTGTCAGTTCCTCAGTGTTTCTCTTTGTTTCACTGTCAGATCCTCAGTGTTTCTCTGTGTTCCACTGTCAGATCCTCACAGTGTTTCTCTTTGTTCCACTGTCAGATCCTCACAGTGTTTCTCTGTGTTTCACTGTCAGTTCCTCAGTGTTTCTCTTTGTTTCACTGTTAGATCCTCAGTGTTTCTCTTTGTTCCACTGTCTTATCCTCACAGTGTTTCTCTTTGTTCCACTGTCAGATCCTCACAGTGTTTCCCTTTGTTCCACTGTCAGATCCTCACAGTGTTTCTCTGTGTTTCACTGTCAGTTCCTCAGTGTTTCTCTTTGTTCCACTGTCAGATCCTCACAGTGTTTCTCTGTGTTTCACTGTCAGTTCCTCAGTGTTTCTCTTTGTTTCACTGTCAGATCCTCAGTGTTTCTCTTTGTTCCACTGTCTTATCCTCACAGTGGTTCTCTTTGTTCCACTGTCAGATCCTCACAGTGTTTCTCTGTGTTTCACTGTCAGTTCCTCAGTGTTTCTCTTTGTTTCACTGTCAGATCCTCAGTGTTTCTCTTTGTTCCACTGTCAGATCCTCACAGTGTTTCTCTTTGTTCCACTGTCAGATCCTCACAGTGTTTCTCTTTGTTTCACTGTCAGATCCTCAGTGTTTCTCTTTGTTCCACTGTCAGATCCTCACAGTGTTTCTCTTTGTTCCACTGTCAGATCCTCAGTGTTTCTCTTTGTTCCACTGTCAGATCCTCAGTGTTTCTCTTTGTTTCACTGTCAGATCCTCAATGTTTCTCTGTGTTCCACTGTCAGATTCTCAGTGTTTATCTGTGTTCCACTGTCAGATCCTCAGTGTTTCTCTTTGTTCCACTGTCAGATCCTCAGTGTTTCTCTGTGTTGCACTGTCAAATCCTCAGTGTTTCTCTGTGTTCCACTGTCAGATCCTCAGTGTTTCTCTTTGTTTCACTGTCAGATCCTCAGTGTTTCTCTTTGTTTCACTGTCAGATCCTCAGTGTTTCTCTTTGTTCCACTGTCAGATCCTCAGTGTTTCTCTTTGTTCCACTGTCTTATCCTCACAGTTTCTCTCTTTGTTCCACTGTCAGATCCTCACAGTGTTTCTCTCTGTTCCACTGTCAGATCCTCACTGTGTTTCCCTTTGTTCCACTGTCAGATCCTCACTGTGTTTCTCTCTGTTCCACTGTCAGATCCTCAGTGTTTCTCTTTGTTCCACTGTCAAATCCTCAGTGTTTCTCTTTGTTTCACTGTCAGATCCTCACAGTGTTGCTCTTTGTTCCACTGTCAGATCCTCAGTGTTTCTCTTTGTTTCACTGTCAGATCCTCAGTGTTTCACTTTGTTTCACTGTCAGATCCTCAGTGTTTCTCTGTGTTTCACTGTCAGATCCTCACAGTGTTTCTCTGTGTTTCACTGTCAGATCCTCACAGTGTTTCTCTTTGTTCCACTGTCAGATCCTCACAGTGTTTCTCTTTGTTTCACTGTCAGATCCTCAGTGTTTCTCTTTGTTCCACTGTCTTATCCTCACAGTGTTTCTCTTTGTTCCACTGTCAGATCCTCACAGTGTTTCTCTGTGTTTCACTGTCAGTTCCTCAGTGTTTCTCTTTGTTTCACTGTCAGATCCTCAGTGTTTCTCTTTGTTCCACTGTCAGATCCTCACAGTGTTTCTCTTTGTTTCACTGTCAGATCCTCAGTGTTTCTCTTTGTTCCACTGTCAGATCCTCACAGTGTTTCTCTTTGTTCCACTGTCAGATCCTCAGTGTTTCTCTTTGTTCCACTGTCAGATCCTCAGTGTTTCTCTTTGTTTCACTGTCAGATCCTCAATGTTTCTCTGTGTTCCACTGTCAGATTCTCAGTGTTTATCTGTGTTCCACTGTCAGATCCTCAGTGTTTCTCTTTGTTCCACTGTCAGATCCTCAGTGTTTCTCTGTGTTGCACTGTCAAATCCTCAGTGTTTCTCTGTGTTCCACTGTCAGATCCTCAGTGTTTCTCTTTGTTTCACTGTCAGATCCTCAGTGTTTCTCTTTGTTTCACTGTCAGATCCTCAGTGTTTCTCTTTGTTCCACTGTCAGATCCTCAGTGTTTCTCTTTGTTCCACTGTCTTATCCTCACAGTTTCTCTCTTTGTTCCACTGTCAGATCCTCACAGTGTTTCTCTCTGTTCCACTGTCAGATCCTCACTGTGTTTCCCTTTGTTCCACTGTCAGATCCTCACTGTGTTTCTCTCTGTTCCACTGTCAGATCCTCAGTGTTTCTCTTTGTTCCACTGTCAAATCCTCAGTGTTTCTCTTTGTTTCACTGTCAGATCCTCACAGTGTTTCTCTTTGTTCCACTGTCAGATCCTCAGTGTTTCTCTTTGTTTCACTGTCAGATCCTCAGTGTTTCACTTTGTTTCACTGTCAGATCCTCAGTGTTTCTCTGTGTTTCACTGTCAGATCCTCACAGTGTTTCTCTGTGTTTCACTGTCAGTTCCTCAGTGTTTCTCTGTGTTTCACTGTCAGATCCTCAGTGTTTCTCTTTGTTCCACTGTCAGATCCTCACAGTGTTCCTCTTTGTTCCAGTGTCAGACCCTCAGTGTTTCTCTCTATTCCAGTGTCAGATCTTCAGTGTTTCTCTGTGTTTCACTGTCAGATCCTCAGTGTTTCTCTTTGTTCCACTGTCAGATCCTCACAGTGTTTCTCTGTGTTTCACTGTCAGTTCCTCAGTGTGTCTCTGTGTTTCACTGTCAGATCCTCAGTGTTTCTCTTTGTTCCACTGTCAGATCCTCACAGTGTTCCTCTTTGTTCCACTGTCAGATCCTCGGTGTTTCTCTTTGTTCCACTGTCAGATCCTCGGTGTTTCTCTTTGTTCCACTTTCAGATCCTCACAGTGTTCCTCTTTGTTCCAGTGTCAGACCCTCAGTGTTTCTCTGTGTTTCACTGTCAGATCCTCAGTGTTTCTCTTTGTTCCACTGTCAGATCCTCACAGTGTTTCTCTTTGTTCCAGTGTCAGATTCTCAGTGTTTCTCTTTGTTCCAGTGTCAGATCCTCACTGTGTTTCTCTTTGTTCCACTGTCAGATCCTCACTGTATTTCTCTTTGCTCCACTGTCAGATCCTCAGTGTTTCTCTTTGTTCCACTGTCAGATCCTCAGTGTTTCTCTTTGTTCCACTGTCAGATCCTCAGTGTTTCTCTTTGTTCCACTGTCAGATCCTCACAGTGTTTCCCTTTGTTCCACTGTCAGATCCTCACTGTGTTTCTCTTTGTTCCACTGTCAGATCCTCAGTGTTTCTCTTTGTTCCACTGTCAGATCCTCAGTGTTTCTCTTTGTTCCACTGTCAGATCCTCAGTGTTTCTGTTTGTTTCACTGTCAGATCCTCACAGTGTTTCATTTTGTTCCACTGTCAGATCCTCACTGTGTTTCTCTTTGTTCCACTGTGAGATCCTCGGTGTTTCTCTTTGTTCCACTGTCAGATCCTCAGTGTTTCTCTTTGCTCCACTGTCAGATCCTCAGTGCTTCTCTTTGTTCCACTGTCAGATCCTCACTGTGTTTCTCTTTGTTCCACTGTCAGATCCTCAGTGTTTCTCTGTGTTTCACTGTCAGATCCTCACCGTGTTTCTCTCTGTTCCACTGTCAGATCCTCACTGTGTTTCCCTTTGTTCCGCTGTCAGATCCTCACAGTGTTTCTCTGTGTTTCACTGTCAGATCCTCAGTGTTTCTCTTTGTTCCACTGTCAGATCCTCAGTGTTTCTCTTTGTTTCACTGTCAGATCCTCACAGTGTTTCTCTCTGTTCCACTGTCAGATCCTCACAGTGTTCCTCTTTGTTCCACTGTCAGATCCTCACAGTGTTTCTCTGTGTTTCACTGTCAGATCCTCAGTGTTTCTCTTTGTTCCACTGTCAAATCCTCAGTGTTTCTCTGTGTTTCACTGTCAAATCCTCAGTGTTTCTCTTTGTTCCAATGTCAGATCTTCAGTGTTTCTCTTTGTTCCAATGTCAGATCCTCAGTGTTTCTCTTTGTTCCACTGTCAGATCCTCAGTGTTTCTCTGTGTTCCACTGTCAGATCCTCACAGTGTTTCTCTGTGTTCCACTGTCAGATCCTCAGTGTTTCTCTTTGTTCCAATGTCAGATCCTCAGTGTTTCTCTTTGTTCCACTGTCAGATCCTCAGTGTTTCTCTTTGTTCCAATGTCAGATCCTCAGTGTTTCTCTTTGTTCCACTGTCAGATCCTCAGTGTTTCTCTTTGTTCCAATGTCAGATCCTCAGTGTTTCTCTTTGTTCCACTGTCAGATCCTCAGTGTTTCTCTTTGTTCCAATGTCAGATCCTCAGTGTTTCTCTTTGTTCCACTGTCAGATCCTCACAGTGTTTCTCTGTGTTCCACTGTCAGATCCTCAGTGTTTCTCTTTGTTCCAATGTCAGATCCTCAGTGTTTCTCTTTGTTCCACTGTCAGATCCTCAGTGTTTCTCTGTGTTCCACTGTCAGATCCTCACAGTGTTTCTCTGTGTTTCACTGTCAGTTCCTCAGTGTTTCTCTTTGTTTCACTGTCAGATCCTCACAGTGTTTCTCTTTGTTCCACTGTCAGAGCCTCAATGTTTCTCTTTGTTTCACTGTCAGATCCTCAGTGTTTCCCTGTGTTCCACTGTCAGATCCTCAGTGTTTCTCTTTGTTCTACTGTCAGATCCTCAGTGTTTCTCTTTGTTCCACTGTCAGGTCCTCACAGTGTTTCTCTTTGTTCCACTGTCAGATCCTCAGTGTTTCTCTTTGTTCCAATGTCAGATCCTCAGTGTTTCTCTTTGTTCCACTGTCAGATCCTCAGTGTTTCTCTGTGTTCCACTGTCAGATCCTCACAGTGTTTCTCTGTGTTTCACTGTCAGATCCTCAGTGTTTCTCTTTGTTCCAATGTCAGTTCCTCAGTGTTTCTCTTTGTTTCACTGTCAGATCCTCAGTGTATCTCTTTGTTCCACTGTCAGACCCTCACAGTGTTTCTCTTTGTTCCACTGTCAGATCCTCACAGTGTTTCTCTTTGTTCCACTGTCAGATCCTCACAGTGTTTCTCTTTGTTCCACTGTCAGATCCTCACAGTGTTTATCTTTGTTTCACTGTCAGATCCTCAGTGTTTCTCTTTGTTCCACTGTCAGACCCTCACAGTGTTTCTCTGTGTTTCACTGTCAGTTCCTCAGTGTTTCTCTTTGTTTCACTGTCAGATCCTCAGTGTTTCTCTTTGTTCCACTGTCTTATCCTCACAGTGTTTCTCTTTGTTCCACTGTCAGATCCTCACAGTGTTTCTCTGTGTTTCACTGTCAGTTCCTCAGTGTTTCTCTTTGTTTCACTGTCAGATCCTCAGTGTTTCTCTGTGTTCCACTGTCAGATCCTCACAGTGTTTCTCTTTGTTCCACTGTCAGATCCTCACAGTGTTTCTCTGTGTTTCACTGTCAGTTCCTCAGTGTTTCTCTTTGTTTCACTGTTAGATCCTCAGTGTTTCTCTTTGTTCCACTGTCTTATCCTCACAGTGTTTCTCTTTGTTCCACTGTCAGATCCTCACAGTGTTTCCCTTTGTTCCACTGTCAGATCCTCACAGTGTTTCTCTGTGTTTCACTGTCAGTTCCTCAGTGTTTCTCTTTGTTCCACTGTCAGATCCTCACAGTGTTTCTCTGTGTTTCACTGTCAGTTCCTCAGTGTTTCTCTTTGTTTCACTGTCAGATCCTCAGTGTTTCTCTTTGTTCCACTGTCTTATCCTCACAGTGGTTCTCTTTGTTCCACTGTCAGATCCTCACAGTGTTTCTCTGTGTTTCACTGTCAGTTCCTCAGTGTTTCTCTTTGTTTCACTGTCAGATCCTCAGTGTTTCTCTTTGTTCCACTGTCAGATCCTCACAGTGTTTCTCTTTGTTCCACTGTCAGATCCTCACAGTGTTTCTCTTTGTTTCACTGTCAGATCCTCAGTGTTTCTCTTTGTTCCACTGTCAGATCCTCACAGTGTTTCTCTTTGTTCCACTGTCAGATCCTCAGTGTTTCTCTTTGTTCCACTGTCAGATCCTCAGTGTTTCTCTTTGTTTCACTGTCAGATCCTCACAGTGTTTCTCTTTGTTTCACTGTCAGATCCTCAGTGTTTCTCTTTGTTCCACTGTCAGATCCTCACAGTGTTTCTCTTTGTTCCACTGTCAGATCCTCAGTGTTTCTCTTTGTTCCACTGTCAGATCCTCAGTGTTTCTCTTTGTTCCACTGTCAGATCCTCACAGTGTTTCTCTTTGTTTCACTGTCAGATCCTCAGTGTTTCTCTTTGTTCCACTGTCAGATCCTCACAGTGTTTCTCTTTGTTCCACTGTCAGATCCTCAGTGTTTCTCTTTGTTCCACTGTCAGATCCTCAATGTTTCTCTGTGTTCCACTGTCAGATTCTCAGTGTTTATCTGTGTTCCACTGTCAGATCCTCAGTGTTTCTCTTTGTTCCACTGTCAGATCCTCAGTGTTTCTCTGTGTTGCACTGTCAAATCCTCAGTGTTTCTCTGTGTTCCACTGTCAGATCCTCAGTGTTTCTCTTTGTTTCACTGTCAGATCCTTAGTGTTTCTCTTTGTTTCACTGTCAGATCCTCAGTGTTTCTCTTTGTTCCACTGTCAGATCCTCAGTGTTTCTCTTTGTTCCACTGTCTTATCCTCACAGTTTCTCTCTTTGTTCCACTGTCAGATCCTCACAGTGTTTCTCTCTGTTCCACTGTCAGATCCTCACTGTGTTTCCCTTTGTTCCACTGTCAGATCCTCACTGTGTTTCTCTCTGTTCCACTGTCAGATCCTCAGTGTTTCTCTTTGTTCCACTGTCAAATCCTCAGTGTTTCTCTTTGTTTCACTGTCAGATCCTCACAGTGTTGCTCTTTGTTCCACTGTCAGATCCTCAGTGTTTCTCTTTGTTTCACTGTCAGATCCTCAGTGTTTCACTTTGTTTCACTGTCAGATCCTCAGTGTTTCTCTGTGTTTCACTGTCAGATCCTCACAGTGTTTCTCTGTGTTTCACTGTCAGTTCCTCAGTGTTTCTCTGTGTTTCACTGTCAGATCCTCAGTGTTTCTCTTTGTTCCACTGTCAGATCCTCACAGTGTTCCTCTTTGTTCCAGTGTCAGACCCTCAGTGTTTCTCTCTATTCCAGTGTCAGATCTTCAGTGTTTCTCTGTGTTTCACTGTCAGATCCTCAGTGTTTCTCTTTGTTCCACTGTCAGATCCTCACAGTGTTTCTCTTTGTTCCACTGTCAGTTCCTCAGTGTGTCTCTTTGTTCCACTGTCAGATCCTCGGTGTTTCTCTTTGTTCCACTGTCAGATCCTCACAGTGTTCCTCTTT
This sequence comes from Scyliorhinus torazame, assembly GCF_047496885.1. NCBI lineage: Eukaryota > Metazoa > Chordata > Chondrichthyes > Carcharhiniformes > Scyliorhinidae > Scyliorhinus > Scyliorhinus torazame. Next base: position 301,881,408 of record NC_092709.1, on the reverse strand, counting down.
GTTCCACTGTCAGATCCTCACAGTGTTTCTCTTTGTTCCACTGTCGGATCCTCAGTGTTTCTCTGTGTTTCACTGTCAGATCCTCAGTGTTGCTCTTTGTTCCACTGTCAGATCCTCACAGTGTTTCTCTTTGTTCCAGTGTCAGATCCTCAGTGTTTCTCTTTGTTCCACTGTCAGATCCTCAGTGTTTCTCTTTGTTCCACTGTCAGATCCTCAGTGTTTCTCTGTGTTTCACTGTCAGATCCTCAGTGTTTCTCTTTGTTCCACTGTCAGATCCTCACAGTGTTTCTCTTTGTTCCACTGTCAGATCCTCCAGTGTTTCTCTTTGTTCCACTGTCAGATCCTCCAGTGTTTCTCTTTGTTCCACTGTCAGATCCTCAGTGTTTGTCTTTGTTCCAGTGTCAGATCCTCACAGTGTTTCTCTGTGTTTCACTGTCAGATCCTCAGTGTTTCTCTTTGTTCCACTGTCAGGTCCTCACAGTGTTTCTCTTTGTTCCAGTGTCAGATCCTCACAGTGTTTCTCTTTGTTCCACTGTCAGATCCTCAGTGTTTCTCTTTGTTCCAGTGTCAGATCCTCAGTGTTTCTCTTTGTTCCACTGTCTGGTCCTCACAGTGTTTCTCTTTGTTCCACTGTCAGATCCTCAGTGTTTCTCTCTGTTCCACTGTCAGATCCTCAGTGTTTCTCTTTGTTCCACTGTCAGATCCTCACAATGTTTCTCTCTGTTCCACTGTCAGATCCTCACAGTGTTCTCTGTGTTTCACTGTCAGATCCTCAGTGTTTCTCTTTGTTCCACTGTCAGATCCTCACAGTGTTTCTCTCTGTTCCACTGTCAGATCCTCACAGTGTTTCTCTCTGTTCCACTGTCAGATCCTCACAGTGTTTCTCTGTGTTTCACTGTCAGATCCTCAGTGTTTCACTTTGTTCCACTGTCAGATCCTCACAGTGTTTCTCTTTGTTCCAGTGTCAGATCCTCACAGTGTTTCTCTTTGTTCCACTGTCAGATCCTCACAGTGTTTCTCTGTGTTCCAGTGTCAGATCCTCACAGTGTTTCTCTTTTTTCCACTGTCAGACCCTCAGTGTTTCTCTTTGTTCCACTGTCATATACTCACAGTGTTTCTCTTTGTTCCACTGTCAGATCCTCATTGTTTCTCTTTGTTCCACTGTCAGATCCTCACTGTGTTTCTCTCTGTTCCACTGTCAGATCCTCAGTGTTTCTCTTTGTTCCACTGTCAGATCCTCAGTGTTTCTCTTTGTTCCACTGTCAGATCCTCACTGTGTTTCTCTCTGTTCCACTGTCAGATCCTCACAGTGTTTCTCTTTGTTCCACTGTCAGATCCTCAGTGTTTCTCTGTGTTCCACTGTCAGATCCTCAGTGTTTCTCTTTGTTCCACTGTCAGATCCTCAGTGTTTCTCTTTGTTTCACTGTCAGATCCTCACAGTGTTTCTCTCTGTTCCACTGTCAGATCCTCACAGTGTTCCTCTTTGTTCCACTGTCAGATCCTCACAGTGTTTCTCTGTGTTTCACTGTCAGATCCTCAGTGTTTCTCTTTGTTCCACTGTCAAATCCTCAGTGTTTCTCTGTGTTTCACTGTCAAATCCTCAGTGTTTCTCTTTGTTCCAATGTCAGATCTTCAGTGTTTCTCTTTGTTCCACTGTCAGATCCTCAGTGTTTCTCTTTGTTCCAATGTCAGATCCTCAGTGTTTCTCTTTGTTCCACTGTCAGATCCTCAGTGTTTCTCTGTGTTCCACTGTCAGATCCTCACAGTGTTTCTCTGTGTTCCACTGTCAGATCCTCAGTGTTTCTCTTTGTTCCACTGTCAGATCCTCGGTGTTTCTCTTTGTTCCACTGTCAGATCCTCGGTGTTTCTCTTTGTTCCACTTTCAGATCCTCACAGTGTTCCTCTTTGTTCCAGTGTCAGTTCCTCAGTGTTTCTCTCTGTTCCACTGTCAGATCCTCACAGTGTTTCTCTTTGTTCCACTGTCAGATCCTCACAGTGTTTCTCTTTGTTCCACTGTCGGATCCTCAGTGTTTCTCTGTGTTTCACTGTCAGATCCTCAGTGTTTCTCTTTGTTCCACTGTCAGATCCTCACAGTGTTTCTCTTTGTTCCAGTGTCAGATCCTCAGTGTTTCTCTTTGTTCCACTGTCAGATCCTCAGTGTTTCTCTTTGTTCCACTGTCAGATCCTCAGTGTTTCTCTGTGTTTCACTGTCAGATCCTCAGTGTTTCTCTTTGTTCCACTGTCAGATCCTCACAGTGTTTCTCTTTGTTCCACTGTCAGATCCTCCAGTGTTTCTCTTTGTTCCACTGTCAGATCCTCCAGTGTTTCTCTTTGTTCCACTGTCAGATCCTCAGTGCTTGTCTTTGTTCCAGTGTCAGATCCTCACAGTGTTTCTCTGTGTTTCACTGTCAGATCCTCAGTGTTTCTCTTTGTTCCACTGTCAGATCCTCACAGTGTTTCTCTTTGTTCCAGTGTCAGATCCTCACAGTGTTTCTCTTTGTTCCACTGTCAGATCCTCAGTGTTTCTCTTTGTTCCAGTGTCAGATCCTCAGTGTTTCTCTTTGTTCCACTGTCTGGTCCTCACAGTGTTTCTCTTTGTTCCACTGTCAGATCCTCAGTGTTTCTCTCTGTTCCACTGTCAGATCCTCAGTGTTTCTCTTTGTTCCACTGTCAGATCCTCACAATGTTTCTCTCTGTTCCACTGTCAGATCCTCACAGTGTTTCTCTGTGTTTCACTGTCAGATCCTCAGTGTTTCTCTTTGTTCCACTGTCAGATCCTCACAGTGTTTCTCTCTGTTCCACTGTCAGATCCTCACAGTGTTTCTCTCTGTTCCACTGTCAGATCCTCACAGTGTTTCTCTGTGTTTCACTGTCAGATCCTCAGTGTTTCACTTTGTTCCACTGTCAGATCCTCACAGTGTTTCTCTTTGTTCCAGTGTCAGATCCTCACAGTGTTTCTCTTTGTTCCACTGTCAGATCCTCACAGTGTTTCTCTGTGTTCCAGTGTCAGATCCTCACAGTGTTTCTCTTTGTTCCACTGTCAGACCCTCAGTGTTTCTCTTTGTTCCACTGTCATATACTCACAGTGTTTCTCTTTGTTCCACTGTCAGATCCTCATTGTTTCTCTTTGTTCCACTGTCAGATCCTCACTGTGTTTCTCTCTGTTCCACTGTCAGATCCTCAGTGTTTCTCTTTGTTCCACTGTCAGATCCTCAGTGTTTCTCTTTGTTCCACTGTCAGATCCTCACTGTGTTTCTCTCTGTTCCACTGTCAGATCCTCACAGTGTTTCTCTTTGTTCCACTGTCAGATCCTCAGTGTTTCTCTGTGTTCCACTGTCAGATCCTCAGTGTTTCTCTTTGTTCCACTGTCAGATCCTCAGTGTTTCTCTTTGTTTCACTGTCAGATCCTCACAGTGTTTCTCTCTGTTCCACTGTCAGATCCTCACAGTGTTCCTCTTTGTTCCACTGTCAGATCCTCACAGTGTTTCTCTGTGTTTCACTGTCAAATCCTCAGTGTTTATCTTTGTTCCAATGTCAGATCTTCAGTGTTTCTCTTTGTTCCACTGTCAGATCCTCAGTGTTTCTCTTTGTTCCAATGTCAGATCCTCAGTGTTTCTCTTTGTTCCACTGTCAGATCCTCAGTGTTTCTCTGTGTTCCACTGTCAGATCCTCACAGTGTTTCTCTGTGTTCCACTGTCAGATCCTCAGTGTTTCTCTTTGTTCCAATGTCAGATCCTCAATGTTTCTCTTTGTTCCACTGTCAGATCCTCAGTGTTTCTCTGTGTTCCACTGTCAGATCCTCACAGTGTTTCTCTGTGTTTCACTGTCAGTTCCTCAGTGTTTCTCTTTGTTTCACTGTCAGATCCTCACAGTGTTTCTCTTTGTTCCACTGTCAGAGCCTCAGTGTTTCTCTTTGTTTCACTGTCAGATCCTCACAGTGTTTCTCTTTGTTCCAATGTCAGATCCTCAATGTTTCTCTTTGTTCCACTGTCAGATCCTCAGTGTTTCTCTGTGTTCCACTGTCAGATCCTCACAGTGTTTCTCTGTGTTCCACTGTCAGATCCTCAGTGTTTCTCTTTGTTCCACTGTCAGATCCTCAGTGTTTCCCTGTGTTCCACTGTCAGATCCTCAGTGTTTCTCTTTGTTCTACTGTCAGATCCTCAGTGTTTCTCTTTGTTCCACTGTCAGGTCCTCACAGTGTTTCTCTTTGTTCCACTGTCAGATCCTCAGTGTTTCTCTGTATTCCACTGTCAGATCCTCACAGTGTTTCTCTGTGTTTCACTGTCAGTTCCTCAGTGTTTCTCTTTGTTTCACTGTGAGATCCTCAGTGTTTCTCTTTGTTCCACTGTCAGACCCTCACAGTGTTTCTCTTTGTTCCACTGTCAGATCCTCACAGTGTTTCTCTTTGTTCCACTGTCAGATCCTCACAGTGTTTCTCTTTGTTCCACTGTCAGATCCTCACAGTGTTTCTCTTTGTTTCACTGTCAGATCCTCAGTGTTTCTCTTTGTTCCACTGTCTTATCCTCACAGTGTTTCTCTTTGTTCCACTGTCAGATCCTCACAGTGTTTCTCTGTGTTTCACTGTCAGTTCCTCAGTGTTTCTCTTTGTTTCACTGTCAGATCCTCAGTGTTTCTCTTTGTTCCACTGTCAGATCCTCACAGTGTTTCTCTTTGTTCCACTGTCAGATCCTCACAGTGTTTCTCTTTGTTTCACTGTCAGATCCTCAGTGTTTCTCTTTGTTCCACTGTCAGATCCTCACAGTGTTTCTCTTTGTTCCACTGTCAGATCCTCAGTGTTTCTCTTTGTTCCACTGTCAGATCCTCAGTGTTTCTCTTTGTTTCACTGTCAGATCCTCAATGTTTCTCTGTGTTCCACTGTCAGATTCTCAGTGTTTATCTGTGTTCCACTGTCAGATCCTCAGTGTTTCTCTTTGTTCCACTGTCAGATCCTCAGTGTTTCTCTGTGTTGCACTGTCAAATCCTCAGTGTTTCTCTGTGTTCCAGTGTCAGATCCTCACAGTGTTTCTCTTTGTTCCACTGTCAGATCCTCACAGTGTTTCTCTGTGTTCCAGTGTCAGATCCTCACAGTGTTTCTCTTTTTTCCACTGTCAGACCCTCAGTGTTTCTCTTTGTTCCACTGTCATATACTCACAGTGTTTCTCTTTGTTCCACTGTCAGATCCTCATTGTTTCTCTTTGTTCCACTGTCAGATCCTCACTGTGTTTCTCTCTGTTCCACTGTCAGATCCTCAGTGTTTCTCTTTGTTCCACTGTCAGATCCTCAGTGTTTCTCTTTGTTCCACTGTCAGATCCTCACTGTGTTTCTCTCTGTTCCACTGTCAGATCCTCACAGTGTTTCTCTTTGTTCCACTGTCAGATCCTCAGTGTTTCTCTGTGTTCCACTGTCAGATCCTCAGTGTTTCTCTTTGTTCCACTGTCAGATCCTCAGTGTTTCTCTTTGTTTCACTGTCAGATCCTCACAGTGTTTCTCTCTGTTCCACTGTCAGATCCTCACAGTGTTCCTCTTTGTTCCACTGTCAGATCCTCACAGTGTTTCTCTGTGTTTCACTGTCAGATCCTCAGTGTTTCTCTTTGTTCCACTGTCAAATCCTCAGTGTTTCTCTGTGTTTCACTGTCAAATCCTCAGTGTTTCTCTTTGTTCCAATGTCAGATCTTCAGTGTTTCTCTTTGTTCCACTGTCAGATCCTCAGTGTTTCTCTTTGTTCCAATGTCAGATCCTCAGTGTTTCTCTTTGTTCCACTGTCAGATCCTCAGTGTTTCTCTGTGTTCCACTGTCAGATCCTCACAGTGTTTCTCTGTGTTCCACTGTCAGATCCTCAGTGTTTCTCTTTGTTCCACTGTCAGATCCTCGGTGTTTCTCTTTGTTCCACTGTCAGATCCTCGGTGTTTCTCTTTGTTCCACTTTCAGATCCTCACAGTGTTCCTCTTTGTTCCAGTGTCAGTTCCTCAGTGTTTCTCTCTGTTCCACTGTCAGATCCTCACAGTGTTTCTCTTTGTTCCACTGTCAGATCCTCACAGTGTTTCTCTTTGTTCCACTGTCGGATCCTCAGTGTTTCTCTGTGTTTCACTGTCAGATCCTCAGTGTTTCTCTTTGTTCCACTGTCAGATCCTCACAGTGTTTCTCTTTGTTCCAGTGTCAGATCCTCAGTGTTTCTCTTTGTTCCAGTGTCAGATCCTCAGTGTTTCTCTTTGTTCCACTGTCAGATCCTCAGTGTTTCTCTTTGTTCCACTGTCAGATCCTCAGTGTTTCTCTGTGTTTCACTGTCAGATCCTCAGTGTTTCTCTTTGTTCCACTGTCAGATCCTCACAGTGTTTCTCTTTGTTCCACTGTCAGATCCTCCAGTGTTTCTCTTTGTTCCACTGTCAGATCCTCCAGTGTTTCTCTTTGTTCCACTGTCAGATCCTCAGTGTTTGTCTTTGTTCCAGTGTCAGATCCTCACAGTGTTTCTCTGTGTTTCACTGTCAGATCCTCAGTGTTTCTCTTTGTTCCACTGTCAGATCCTCACAGTGTTTCTCTTTGTTCCAGTGTCAGATCCTCACAGTGTTTCTCTTTGTTCCACTGTCAGATCCTCAGTGTTTCTCTTTGTTCCAGTGTCAGATCCTCAGTGTTTCTCTTTGTTCCACTGTCTGGTCCTCACAGTGTTTCTCTTTGTTCCACTGTCAGATCCTCAGTGTTTCTCTCTGTTCCACTGTCAGATCCTCAGTGTTTCTCTTTGTTCCACTGTCAGATCCTCACAATGTTTCTCTCTGTTCCACTGTCAGATCCTCACAGTGTTTCTCTGTGTTTCACTGTCAGATCCTCAGTGTTTCTCTTTGTTCCACTGTCAGATCCTCACAGTGTTTCTCTCTGTTCCACTGTCAGATCCTCACAGTGTTTCTCTCTGTTCCACTGTCAGATCCTCACAGTGTTTCTCTGTGTTTCACTGTCAGATCCTCAGTGTTTCACTTTGTTCCACTGTCAGATCCTCACAGTGTTTCTCTTTGTTCCAGTGTCAGATCCTCACAGTGTTTCTCTTTGTTCCACTGTCAGATCCTCACAGTGTTTCTCTGTGTTCCAGTGTCAGATCCTCACAGTGTTTCTCTTTGTTCCACTGTCAGACCCTCAGTGTTTCTCTTTGTTCCACTGTCATATACTCACAGTGTTTCTCTTTGTTCCACTGTCAGATCCTCATTGTTTCTCTTTGTTCCACTGTCAGATCCTCACTGTGTTTCTCTCTGTTCCACTGTCAGATCCTCAGTGTTTCTCTTTGTTCCACTGTCAGATCCTCAGTGTTTCTCTTTGTTCCACTGTCAGATCCTCACTGTGTTTCTCTTTGTTCCACTGTCATATACTCACAGTGTTTCTCTTTGTTCCACTGTCAGATCCTCATTGTTTCTCTTTGTTCCACTGTCAGATCCTCACTGTGTTTCTCTCTGTTCCACTGTCAGATCCTCAGTGTTTCTCTTTGTTCCACTGTCAGATCCTCAGTGTTTCTCTTTGTTCCACTGTCAGATCCTCACTGTGTTTCTCTCTGTTCCACTGTCAGATCCTCACAGTGTTTCTCTTTGTTCCACTGTCAGATCCTCAGTGTTTCTCTGTGTTCCACTGTCAGATCCTCAGTGTTTCTCTTTGTTCCACTGTCAGATCCTCAGTGTTTCTCTTTGTTTCACTGTCAGATCCTCACAGTGTTTCTCTCTGTTCCACTGTCAGATCCTCACAGTGTTCCTCTTTGTTCCACTGTCAGATCCTCACAGTGTTTCTCTGTGTTTCACTGTCAGATCCTCAGTGTTTCTCTTTGTTCCACTGTCAAATCCTCAGTGTTTCTCTGTGTTTCACTGTCAAATCCTCAGTGTTTCTCTTTGTTCCAATGTCAGATCTTCAGTGTTTCTCTTTGTTCCACTGTCAGATCCTCAGTGTTTCTCTTTGTTCCAATGTCAGATCCTCAGTGTTTCTCTTTGTTCCACTGTCAGATCCTCAGTGTTTCTCTGTGTTCCACTGTCAGATCCTCACAGTGTTTCTCTGTGTTCCACTGTCAGATCCTCAGTGTTTCTCTTTGTTCCAATGTCAGATCCTCAATGTTTCTCTTTGTTCCACTGTCAGATCCTCAGTGTTTCTCTGTGTTCCACTGTCAGATCCTCACAGTGTTTCTCTGTGTTTCACTGTCAGTTCCTCAGTGTTTCTCTTTGTTTCACTGTCAGATCCTCACAGTGTTTCTCTTTGTTCCACTGTCAGAGCCTCAGTGTTTCTCTTTGTTTCACTGTCAGATCCTCACAGTGTTTCTCTTTGTTCCAATGTCAGATCCTCAATGTTTCTCTTTGTTCCACTGTCAGATCCTCAGTGTTTCTCTGTGTTCCACTGTCAGATCCTCACAGTGTTTCTCTGTGTTCCACTGTCAGATCCTCAGTGTTTCTCTTTGTTCCACTGTCAGATCCTCAGTGTTTCCCTGTGTTCCACTGTCAGATCCTCAGTGTTTCTCTTTGTTCTACTGTCAGATCCTCAGTGTTTCTCTTTGTTCCACTGTCAGGTCCTCACAGTGTTTCTCTTTGTTCCACTGTCAGATCCTCAGTGTTTCTCTGTATTCCACTGTCAGATCCTCACAGTGTTTCTCTGTGTTTCACTGTCAGTTCCTCAGTGTTTCTCTTTGTTTCACTGTCAGATCCTCAGTGTTTCTCTTTGTTCCACTGTCAGACCCTCACAGTGTTTCTCTTTGTTCCACTGTCAGATCCTCACAGTGTTCCTCTTTGTTCCACTGTCAGATCCTCACAGTGTTTCTCTTTGTTCCACTGTCAGATCCTCACAGTGTTTCTCTTTGTTTCACTGTCAGATCCTCAGTGTTTCTCTTTGTTCCACTGTCTTATCCTCACAGTGTTTCTCTTTGTTCCACTGTCAGATCCTCACAGTGTTTCTCTGTGTTTCACTGTCAGTTCCTCAGTGTTTCTCTTTGTTTCACTGTCAGATCCTCAGTGTTTCTCTTTGTTCCACTGTCAGATCCTCACAGTGTTTCTCTTTGTTCCACTGTCAGATCCTCACAGTGTTTCTCTTTGTTTCACTGTCAGATCCTCAGTGTTTCTCTTTGTTCCACTGTCAGATCCTCACAGTGTTTCTCTTTGTTCCACTGTCAGATCCTCAGTGTTTCTCTTTGTTCCACTGTCAGATCCTCAGTGTTTCTCTTTGTTTCACTGTCAGATCCTCAATGTTTCTCTGTGTTCCACTGTCAGATTCTCAGTGTTTATCTGTGTTCCACTGTCAGATCCTCAGTGTTTCTCTTTGTTCCACTGTCAGATCCTCAGTGTTTCTCTGTGTTGCACTGTCAAATCCTCAGTGTTTCTCTGTGTTCCAGTGTCAGATCCTCACAGTGTTTCTCTTTGTTCCACTGTCAGATCCTCACAGTGTTTCTCTGTGTTCCAGTGTCAGATCCTCACAGTGTTTCTCTTTTTTCCACTGTCAGACCCTCAGTGTTTCTCTTTGTTCCACTGTCATATACTCACAGTGTTTCTCTTTGTTCCACTGTCAGATCCTCATTGTTTCTCTTTGTTCCACTGTCAGATCCTCACTGTGTTTCTCTCTGTTCCACTGTCAGATCCTCAGTGTTTCTCTTTGTTCCACTGTCAGATCCTCAGTGTTTCTCTTTGTTCCACTGTCAGATCCTCACTGTGTTTCTCTCTGTTCCACTGTCAGATCCTCACAGTGTTTCTCTTTGTTCCACTGTCAGATCCTCAGTGTTTCTCTGTGTTCCACTGTCAGATCCTCAGTGTTTCTCTTTGTTCCACTGTCAGATCCTCAGTGTTTCTCTTTGTTTCACTGTCAGATCCTCACAGTGTTTCTCTCTGTTCCACTGTCAGATCCTCACAGTGTTCCTCTTTGTTCCACTGTCAGATCCTCACAGTGTTTCTCTGTGTTTCACTGTCAGATCCTCAGTGTTTCTCTTTGTTCCACTGTCAAATCCTCAGTGTTTCTCTGTGTTTCACTGTCAAATCCTCAGTGTTTCTCTTTGTTCCAATGTCAGATCTTCAGTGTTTCTCTTTGTTCCACTGTCAGATCCTCAGTGTTTCTCTTTGTTCCAATGTCAGATCCTCAGTGTTTCTCTTTGTTCCACTGTCAGATCCTCAGTGTTTCTCTGTGTTCCACTGTCAGATCCTCACAGTGTTTCTCTGTGTTCCACTGTCAGATCCTCAGTGTTTCTCTTTGTTCCACTGTCAGATCCTCGGTGTTTCTCTTTGTTCCACTGTCAGATCCTCGGTGTTTCTCTTTGTTCCACTTTCAGATCCTCACAGTGTTCCTCTTTGTTCCAGTGTCAGTTCCTCAGTGTTTCTCTCTGTTCCACTGTCAGATCCTCACAGTGTTTCTCTTTGTTCCACTGTCAGATCCTCACAGTGTTTCTCTTTGTTCCACTGTCGGATCCTCAGTGTTTCTCTGTGTTTCACTGTCAGATCCTCAGTGTTTCTCTTTGTTCCACTGTCAGATCCTCACAGTGTTTCTCTTTGTTCCAGTGTCAGATCCTCAGTGTTTCTCTTTGTTCCAGTGTCAGATCCTCAGTGTTTCTCTTTGTTCCACTGTCAGATCCTCAGTGTTTCTCTTTGTTCCACTGTCAGATCCTCAGTGTTTCTCTGTGTTTCACTGTCAGATCCTCAGTGTTTCTCTTTGTTCCACTGTCAGATCCTCACAGTGTATCTCTTTGTTCCACTGTCAGATCCTCCAGTGTTTCTCTTTGTTCCACTGTCAGATCCTCCAGTGTTTCTCTTTGTTCCACTGTCAGATCCTCAGTGTTTGTCTTTGTTCCAGTGTCAGATCCTCACAGTGTTTCTCTGTGTTTCACTGTCAGATCCTCAGTGTTTCTCTTTGTTCCACTGTCAGATCCTCACAGTGTTTCTCTTTGTTCCAGTGTCAGATCCTCACAGTGTTTCTCTTTGTTCCACTGTCAGATCCTCAGTGTTTCTCTTTGTTCCAGTGTCAGATCCTCAGTGTTTCTCTTTGTTCCACTGTCTGGTCCTCACAGTGTTTCTCTTTGTTCCACTGTCAGATCCTCAGTGTTTCTCTCTGTTCCACTGTCAGATCCTCAGTGTTTCTCTTTGTTCCACTGTCAGATCCTCACAATGTTTCTCTCTGTTCCACTGTCAGATCCTCACAGTGTTTCTCTGTGTTTCACTGTCAGATCCTCAGTGTTTCTCTTTGTTCCACTGTCAGATCCTCACAGTGTTTCTCTCTGTTCCACTGTCAGATCCTCACAGTGTTTCTCTCTGTTCCACTGTCAGATCCTCACAGTGTTTCTCTGTGTTTCACTGTCAGATCCTCAGTGTTTCACTTTGTTCCACTGTCAGATCCTCACAGTGTTTCTCTTTGTTCCAGTGTCAGATCCTCACAGTGTTTCTCTTTGTTCCACTGTCAGATCCTCACAGTGTTTCTCTGTGTTCCAGTGTCAGATCCTCACAGTGTTTCTCTTTGTTCCACTGTCAGACCCTCAGTGTTTCTCTTTGTTCCACTGTCATATACTCACAGTGTTTCTCTTTGTTCCACTGTCAGATCCTCATTGTTTCTCTTTGTTCCACTGTCAGATCCTCACTGTGTTTCTCTCTGTTCCACTGTCAGATCCTCAGTGTTTCTCTTTGTTCCACTGTCAGATCCTCAGTGTTTCTCTTTGTTCCACTGTCAGATCCTCACTGTGTTTCTCTCTGTTCCACTGTCAGATCCTCACAGTGTTTCTCTTTGTTCCACTGTCAGATCCTCAGTGTTTCTCTGTGTTCCACTGTCAGATCCTCAGTGTTTCTCTTTGTTCCACTGTCAGATCCTCAGTGTTTCTCTTTGTTTCACTGTCAGATCCTCACAGTGTTTCTCTCTGTTCCACTGTCAGATCCTCACAGTGTTCCTCTTTGTTCCACTGTCAGATCCTCACAGTGTTTCTCTGTGTTTCACTGTCAGATCCTCAGTGTTTCTCTTTGTTCCACTGTCAAATCCTCAGTGTTTCTCTGTGTTTCACTGTCAAATCCTCAGTGTTTCTCTTTGTTCCAATGTCAGATCTTCAGTGTTTCTCTTTGTTCCACTGTCAGATCCTCAGTGTTTCTCTTTGTTCCAATGTCAGATCCTCAGTGTTTCTCTTTGTTCCACTGTCAGATCCTCAGTGTTTCTCTGTGTTCCACTGTCAGATCCTCACAGTGTTTCTCTGTGTTCCACTGTCAGATCCTCAGTGTTTCTCTTTGTTCCAATGTCAGATCCTCAATGTTTCTCTTTGTTCCACTGTCAGATCCTCAGTGTTTCTCTGTGTTCCACTGTCAGATCCTCACAGTGTTTCTCTGTGTTTCACTGTCAGTTCCTCAGTGTTTCTCTTTGTTTCACTGTCAGATCCTCACAGTGTTTCTCTTTGTTCCACTGTCAGAGCCTCAGTGTTTCTCTTTGTTTCACTGTCAGATCCTCAGTGTTTCCCTGTGTTCCACTGTCAGATCCTCAGTGTTTCTCTTTGTTCTACTGTCAGATCCTCGCAGTGTTTCTCTGTGTTCCACTGTCAGACCCTCACAGTGTTTCTCTTTGTTCCACTGTCAGATCCTCACAGTGTTTCTCTTTGTTCCACTGTCAGATCCTCACAGTGTTTCTCTTTGTTCCACTGTCAGATCCTCACAGTGTTTCTCTTTGTTTCACTGTCAGATCCTCAGTGTTTCTCTTTGTTCCACTGTCTTATCCTCACAGTGTTTCTCTTTGTTCCACTGTCAGATCCTCACAGTGTTTCTCTGTGTTTCACTGTCAGTTCCTCAGTGTTTCTCTTTGTTTCACTGTCAGATCCTCAGTGTTTCTCTTTGTTCCACTGTCAGATCCTCACAGTGTTTCTCTTTGTTTCACTGTCAGATCCTCAGTGTTTCTCTTTGTTCCACTGTCAGATCCTCACAGTGTTTCTCTTTGTTCCACTGTCAGATCCTCAGTGTTTCTCTTTGTTCCACTGTCAGATCCTCAGTGTTTCTCTTTGTTTCACTGTCAGATCCTCAATGTTTCTCTGTGTTGCACTGTCAGATTCTCAGTGTTTATCTGTGTTCCACTGTCAGATCCTCAGTGTTTCTCTTTGTTCCACTGTCAGATCCTCAGTGTTTCTCTGTGTTGCACTGTCAAATCCTCAGTGTTTCTCTGTGTTCCACTGTCAGATCCTCAGTGTTTCTCTTTGTTTCACTGTCAGATCCTCAGTGTTTCTCTTTGTTTCACTGTCAGATCCTCAGTGTTTCTCTTTGTTCCACTGTCAGATCCTCAGTGTTTCTCTTTGTTCCACTGTCTTATCCTCACAGTTTCTCTCTTTGTTCCACTGTCAGATCCTCACAGTGTTTCTCTCTGTTCCACTGTCAGATCCTCACTGTGTTCCCCTTTGTTCCACTGTCAGATCCTCACTGTGTTTCTCTCTGTTCCACTGTCAGATCCTCAGTGTTTCTCTTTGTTCCACTGTCAAATCCTCAGTGTTTCTCTTTGTTTCACTGTCAGATCCTCACAGTGTTTCTCTTTGTTCCACTGTCAGATCCTCAGTGTTTCTCTTTGTTTCACTGTCAGATCCTCAGTGTTTCACTTTGTTTCACTGTCAGATCCTCAGTGTTTCTCTGTGTTTCACTGTCAGATCCTCACAGTGTTTCTCTGTGTTTCACTGTCAGTTCCTCAGTGTTTCTCTGTGTTTCACTGTCAGATCCTCAGTGTTTCTCTTTGTTCCACTGTCAGATCCTCACAGTGTTCCTCTTTGTTCCAGTGTCAGACCCTCAGTGTTTCTCTCTATTCCAGTGTCAGATCTTCAGTGTTTCTCTGTGTTTCACTGTCAGATCCTCAGTGTTTCTCTTTGTTCCACTGTCAGATCCTCACAGTGTTTCTCTGTGTTTCACTGTCAGTTCCTCAGTGTGTCTCTGTGTTTCACTGTCAGATCCTCAGTGTTTCTCTTTGTTCCACTGTCAGATCCTCACAGTGTTCCTCTTTGTTCCACTGTCAGATCCTCGGTGTTTCTCTTTGTTCCACTGTCAGATCCTCGGTGTTTCTCTTTGTTCCACTTTCAGATCCTCACAGTGTTCCTCTTTGTTCCAGTGTCAGACCCTCAGTGTTTCTCTGTGTTTCACTGTCAGATCCTCAGTGTTTCTCTTTGTTCCACTGTAAGATCCTCACAGTGTTTCTCTTTGTTCCAGTGTCAGATCCTCAGTGTTTCTCTTTGTTCCAGTGTCAGATCCTCAGTGTTTCTCTTTGTTCCACTGTCAGATCCTCAGTGTTTCTCTTTGTTCCACTGTCAGATCCTCAGTGTTTCTCTGTGTTTCACTGTCAGATCCTCAGTGTTTCTCTTTGTTCCACTGTCAGATCCTCACAGTGTTTCTCTTTGTTCCACTGTCAGATCCTCAGTGTTTCTCTTTGTTCCACTGTCAGATCCTCCAGTGTTTCTCTTTGTTCCACTGTCAGATCCTCAGTGTTTTTCTTTGTTCCATTGTCAGATCCTCACAGTGTTTCTCTGTGTTTCACTGTCAGATCCTCAGTGTTTCTCTTTGTTCCACTGTCAGATCCTCACAGTGTTTCTCTTTGTTCCAGTGTCAGATCCTCACAGTGTTTCTCTTTGTTCCACTGTCAGATCCTCAGTGTTTCTCTTTGTTCCAGTGTCAGATCCTCAGTGTTTCTCTTTGTTCCACTGTCTGGTCCTCACAGTGTTTCTCTTTGTTCCACTGTCAGATCCTCAGTGTTTCTCTCTGTTCCACTGTCAGATCCTCAGTGTTTCTCTTTGTTCCACTGTCAGATCCTCACAATGTTTCTCTCTGTTCCACTGTCAGATCCTCACAGTGTTTCTCTGTGTTTCACTGTCAGATCCTCACAGTGTTTCTCTTTGTTCCACTGTCAGATCCTCACAGTGTTTCTCTCTGTTCCACTGTCAGATCCTCACAGTGTTTCTCTCTGTTCCACTGTCAGATCCTCACAGTGTTTCTCTGTGTTTCACTGTCAGATCCTCAGTGTTTCACTTTGTTCCACTGTCAGATCCTCACAGTGTTTCTCTTTGTTCCAGTGTCAGATCCTCACAGTGTTTCTCTTTGTTCCACTGTCAGATCCTCACAGTGTTTCTCTGTGTTCCAGTGTCAGATCCTCACAGTGTTTCTCTTTGTTCCACTGTCAGACCCTCAGTGTTTCTCTTTGTTCCACAGTCATATACTCACAGTGTTTCTCTTTGTTCCACTGTCAGATCCTCAGTGTTTCTCTTTGTTCCACTGTCAGATCCTCACTGTGTTTCTCTCTGTTCCACTGTCAGATCCTCAGTGTTTCTCTTTGTTCCACTGTCAGATCCTCAGTGTTTCTCTTTGTTCCACTGTCAGATCCTCACTGTGTTTCTCTCTGTTCCACTGTCAGATCCTCACAGTGTTTCTCTTTGTTCCACTGTCAGATCCTCAGTGTTTGTCTGTGTTCCACTGTCAGATCCTCAGTGTTTCTCTTTGTTCCGCTGTAAGATCCTCACAGTGTTTCTCTCTGTTCCACTGTCAGATCCTCCAGTGTTTCTCTGTGTTGCACTGTCAAATCCTCAGTGTTTCTCTGTGTTCCACTGTCAGATCCTCAGTGTTTCTCTTTGTTTCACTGTCAGATCCTCAGTGTTTCTCTTTGTTTCACTGTCAGATCCTCAGTGTTTCTCTTTGTTCCACTGTCAGATCCTCAGTGTTTCTCTTTGTTCCACTGTCTTATCCTCACAGTTTCTCTCTTTGTTCCACTGTCAGATCCTCACAGTGTTTCTCTCTGTTCCACTGTCAGATCCTCACTGTGTTTCCCTTTGTTCCACTGTCAGATCCTCACTGTGTTTCTCTCTGTTCCACTGTCAGATCCTCAGTGTTTCTCTTTGTTCCACTGTCAAATCCTCAGTGTTTCTCTTTGTTTCACTGTCAGATCCTCACAGTGTTTCTCTTTGTTCCACTGTCAGATCCTCAGTGTTTCTCTTTGTTTCACTGTCAGATCCTCAGTGTTTCACTTTGTTTCACTGTCAGATCCTCAGTGTTTCTCTGTGTTTCACTGTCAGATCCTCACAGTGTTTCTCTGTGTTTCACTGTCAGTTCCTCAGTGTTTCTCTGTGTTTCACTGTCAGATCCTCAGTGTTTCTCTTTGTTCCACTGTCAGATCCTCACAGTGTTCCTCTTTGTTCCAGTGTCAGACCCTCAGTGTTTCTCTCTATTCCAGTGTCAGATCTTCAGTGTTTCTCTGTGTTTCACTGTCAGATCCTCAGTGTTTCTCTTTGTTCCACTGTCAGATCCTCACAGTGTTTCTCTGTGTTTCACTGTCAGTTCCTCAGTGTGTCTCTGTGTTTCACTGTCAGATCCTCAGTGTTTCTCTTTGTTCCACTGTCAGATCCTCACAGTGTTCCTCTTTGTTCCACTGTCAGATCCTCGGTGTTTCTCTTTGTTCCACTGTCAGATCCTCGGTGTTTCTCTTTGTTCCACTTTCAGATCCTCACAGTGTTCCTCTTTGTTCCAGTGTCAGACCCTCAGTGTTTCTCTGTGTTTCACTGTCAGATCCTCAGTGTTTCTCTTTGTTCCACTGTAAGATCCTCACAGTGTTTCTCTTTGTTCCAGTGTCAGATCCTCAGTGTTTCTCTTTGTTCCAGTGTCAGATCCTCAGTGTTTCTCTTTGTTCCACTGTCAGATCCTCAGTGTTTCTCTTTGTTCCACTGTCAGATCCTCAGTGTTTCTCTGTGTTTCACTGTCAGATCCTCAGTGTTTCTCTTTGTTCCACTGTCAGATCCTCACAGTGTTTCTCTTTGTTCCACTGTCAGATCCTCAGTGTTTCTCTTTGTTCCACTGTCAGATCCTCCAGTGTTTCTCTTTGTTCCACTGTCAGATCCTCAGTGTTTTTCTTTGTTCCATTGTCAGATCCTCACAGTGTTTCTCTGTGTTTCACTGTCAGATCCTCAGTGTTTCTCTTTGTTCCACTGTCAGATCCTCACAGTGTTTCTCTTTGTTCCAGTGTCAGATCCTCACAGTGTTTCTCTTTGTTCCACTGTCAGATCCTCAGTGTTTCTCTTTGTTCCAGTGTCAGATCCTCAGTGTTTCTCTTTGTTCCACTGTCTGGTCCTCACAGTGTTTCTCTTTGTTCCACTGTCAGATCCTCAGTGTTTCTCTCTGTTCCACTGTCAGATCCTCAGTGTTTCTCTTTGTTCCACTGTCAGATCCTCACAATGTTTCTCTCTGTTCCACTGTCAGATCCTCACAGTGTTTCTCTGTGTTTCACTGTCAGATCCTCACAGTGTTTCTCTTTGTTCCACTGTCAGATCCTCACAGTGTTTCTCTCTGTTCCACTGTCAGATCCTCACAGTGTTTCTCTCTGTTCCACTGTCAGATCCTCACAGTGTTTCTCTGTGTTTCACTGTCAGATCCTCAGTGTTTCACTTTGTTCCACTGTCAGATCCTCACAGTGTTTCTCTTTGTTCCAGTGTCAGATCCTCACAGTGTTTCTCTTTGTTCCACTGTCAGATCCTCACAGTGTTTCTCTGTGTTCCAGTGTCAGATCCTCACAGTGTTTCTCTTTGTTCCACTGTCAGACCCTCAGTGTTTCTCTTTGTTCCACAGTCATATACTCACAGTGTTTCTCTTTGTTCCACTGTCAGATCCTCAGTGTTTCTCTTTGTTCCACTGTCAGATCCTCACTGTGTTTCTCTCTGTTCCACTGTCAGATCCTCAGTGTTTCTCTTTGTTCCACTGTCAGATCCTCAGTGTTTCTCTCTGTTCCACTGTCAGATCCTCACTGTGTTTCTCTCTGTTCCACTGTCAGATCCTCACAGTGTTTCTCTTTGTTCCACTGTCAGATCCTCAGTGTTTGTCTGTGTTCCACTGTCAGATCCTCAGTGTTTCTCTTTGTTCCGCTGTAAGATCCTCACAGTGTTTCTCTCTGTTCCACTGTCAGATCCTCCAGTGTTTCTCTTTGTTCCACTGTCAGATCCTCAGTGTTTCTCTTTGTTCCACTGTCAGATCCTCAGTGTTTCTCTTTGTTTCACTGTCAGTTCCTCAGTGTTTCTCTTTGTTCCACTGTCAGATCCTCAGTGTTTCTCTTTGTTCCACTGTCAGGTCCTCACAGTGTTTCTCTTTGTTCCACTGTCAGGTCCTCACAGTGTTTCTCTGTGTTTCACTGTCGGATCCTCAGTTTTTCTCTGTGTTTCACTGTCAGGTCCTCAGTGTTTCTCTGTGTTTCACTGTCGGATCGTCAGTGTTTCTCTTTGTTCCACTGTCAGGTCCTCAGTGTTTCTCTGTGTTTCACTGTCAGGTCCTCACAGTGTTTCTCTTTGTTCCACTGTCAGGTCCTCAGTGTTTCTCTGTGTTTCACTGTCAGATCCTCAGTGTTTCTCTGTGTTTCACTGTCAGGTCCTCACAGTGTTTCTCTTTGTTTCACTGTCGGATCTTCAGTGTTTCTCTGTGTTTCACTGTCGGATCCTCAGTGTTTCTCTGTGTTTCACTGTCAGATCCTTAGTGTTTCTCTGTGTTTCACTGTCAGATCCTCAGTGTTTCTCTGTGTTTCACTGTCAGGTCCTCACAGTGTTTCTCTGTGTTTCACTGTCGGATCCTCAGTGTTTCTCTTTGTTCCACTGTCAGATCCTCAGTGTTTCTCTGTGTTTCACTGTCAGGTCCTCACAGTGTTTCTCTTTGTTTCACTGTCAGATCCTCAGTGTTTCTCTGTGTTTCACTGTCAGGTCCTCAGTGTTTCTCTGTGTTTCACTGTCAGGTCCTCACAGTGTTTCTCTTTGTTTCACTGTCATATCCTCAATGTTTCTCTGTGTTTCACTGTCAGATACACTCAGTGTTTCTCTTTGTTTCACTGTCAGATCCTCAGTGTTTCTCTGTGTTCCACTGTCAGATCCTCAGTGTTTCTCTTTGTTCCACTGTCAGGTCCTCACAGTGTTTCTCTTTGTTTCACTGTCATATCCTCAATGTTTCTCTGTGTTTCACTGTCAGATCCTCAGTGTTTCTCTTTGTTTCACTGTCGGATCCTCAGTGTTTCTCTTTGTTCCACTGTCAGTTCCTCAGTGTTTCTCTGTGTTTAACTGTCAGGTCCTCACAATGTTTCTCTTTGTTTCACTGTCATATCCTCAATGTTTCTCTGTGTTTCACTGTCAGATCCTCAGTGTTTCTCTTTGTTTCACTGTCGGATCCTCAGTGTTTCTCTTTGTTCCACTGTCAGTTCCTCAGTGTTTCTCTGTGTTTAACTGTCGGATCCTCAGTGTTTCTCTGTGTTTCACTGTCAGATCCTCAGTGTTTCTCTTTGTTTCACTGTCAGATCCTCAGTGTTTCTCTGTGTTTCACTGTCAGGTCCTCAGTGTTTCTCTTTGTTTCACTGTCAGGTCCTCACAGTGTTTCTCTTTGTTTCACTGTCAGATCCTCAGTGTTTCTCTTTGTTCCACTGTCAGGTCCTCACAGTGTTTCTCTTTGTTCCACTGTCAGGTCCTCACAGTGTTTCTCTTTGTTCCAATGTCAGATCCTCAGTGTTTCTCTTTGATCCACTGTCAGATCCTCCAGTGTTTCTCTTTGTTTCACTGTCGGATCCTCACAGTGTTTCTCTGTGTTTCACTGTCAGGTCCTCACAGTGTTTCTCTTTGTTTCACTGTCATTTCCTCAATGTTTCTCTGTGTTTCACTGTCAGATACACTCAGTGTTTCTCTTTTTTTCACTGTCAGATCCTCAGTGTTTCTCTGTGTTCCACTGTCAGATCCTCAGTGTTTCTCTGTGTTTCACTGTCAGATCCTCAGTGTTTCTCTTTGTTTCACTGTCAGATCCTCAGTGTTTCTCTGTGTTTCACTGTCAGGTCCTCAGTTTTTCTCTGTGTTTCACTGTCAGGTCCTCAGTGTTTCTCTGTGTTTCACTGTCGGATCGTCAGTGTTTCTCTTTGTTCCACTGTCAGGTCCTCAGTGTTTCTCTGTGTTTCACTGTCAGGTCCTCACAGTGTTTCTCTTTGTTCCACTGTCAGGTCCTCAGTGTTTCTCTGTGTTTCACTGTCAGATCCTCAGTGTTTCTCTGTGTTTCACTGTCAGGTCCTCACAGTGTTTCTCTTTGTTTCACTGTCGGATCTTCAGTGTTTCTCTGTGTTTCACTGTCGGATCCTCAGTGTTTCTCTGTGTTTCACTGTCAGATCCTTAGTGTTTCTCTGTGTTTCACTGTCAGGTCCTCAGTGTTTCTCTGTGTTTCACTGTCAGGTCCTCACAGTGTTTCTCTGTGTTTCACTGTCGGATCCTCAGTGTTTCTCTTTGTTCCACTGTCAGATCCTCAGTGTTTCTCTGTGTTTCACTGTCAGGTCCTCACAGTGTTTCTCTTTGTTTCACTGTCAGATCCTCAGTGTTTCTCTGTGTTTCACTGTCAGGTCCTCAGTGTTTCTCTGTGTTTCACTGTCAGGTCCTCACAGTGTTTCTCTTTGTTTCACTGTCATATCCTCAATGTTTCTCTGTGTTTCACTGTCAGATACACTCAGTGTTTCTCTTTGTTTCACTGTCAGATCCTCAGTGTTTCTCTGTGTTCCACTGTCAGATCCTCAGTGTTTCTCTTTGTTCCACTGTCAGGTCCTCAGTGTTTCTCTGTGTTTCACTGTCATATCCTCAATGTTTCTCTGTGTTTCACTGTCAGATCCTCAGTGTTTCTCTTTGTTTCACTGTCGGATCCTCAGTGTTTCTCTTTGTTCCACTGTCAGTTCCTCAGTGTTTCTCTGTGTTTAACTGTCAGGTCCTCACAATGTTTCTCTTTGTTTCACTGTCATATCCTCAATGTTTCTCTGTGTTTCACTGTCAGATCCTCAGTGTTTCTCTTTGTTTCACTGTCGGATCCTCAGTGTTTCTCTTTGTTCCACTGTCAGTTCCTCAGTGTTTCTCTGTGTTTAACTGTCGGATCCTCAGTGTTTCTCTGTGTTTCACTGTCAGATCCTCAGTGTTTCTCTTTGTTTCACTGTCAGATCCTCAGTGTTTCTCTGTGTTTCACTGTCAGGTCCTCACAGTGTTTCTCTTTGTTCCACTGTCAGGTCCTCACAGTGTTTCTCTTTGTTCCAATGTCAGATCCTCAGTGTTTCTCTTTGATCCACTGTCAGATCCTCCAGTGTTTCTCTTTGTTTCACTGTCGGATCCTCACAGTGTTTCTCTGTGTTTCACTGTCAGGTCCTCACAGTGTTTCTCTTTGTTTCACTGTCATTTCCTCACAGTGTTTCTCTTTGTTTCACTGTCAGATCCTCAGTGTTTCTCTTTGTTCCACTGTCAGGTCCTCACAGTGTCTCTCTTTGTTCCACTGTCAGGTCCTCACAGTGTTTCTCTTTGTTCCAATGTCAGATCCTCAGTGTTTCTCTTTGATCCACTGTCAGATCCTCCAGTGTTTCTCTTTGTTTCACTGTCGGATCCTCACAGTGTTTCTCTGTGTTTCACTGTCAGGTCCTCACAGTGTTTCTCTTTGTTTCACTGTCATTTCCTCAATGTTTCTCTGTGTTTCACTGTCAGATACACTCAGTGTTTCTCTTTTTTTCACTGTCAGATCCTCAGTGTTTCTCTGTGTTCCACTGTCAGATCCTCAGTGTTTCTCTGTGTTTCACTGTCAGGTCCTCACAGTGTTTCTCTTTGTTTCACTGTCATATCCTCAATGTTTCTCTGTGTTTCACTGTCAGATCCTCAGTGTTTCTCTTTGTTTCACTGTCGGATCCTCAGTGTTTCTCTTTGTTCCACTGTCAGTTCCTCAGTGTTTCTCTGTGTTTAACTGTCAGGTCCTCAGTGTTTCTCTTTGTTTCACTGTCAGATCCTCAGTGTTTCTCTTTGTTTCACTGTCAGATCCTCAGTGTTTCTCTGTGTTTCACTGTCAGGTCCTCAGTGTTTCTCTTTGTTTCACTGTCAGGTCCTCACAGTGTTTCTCTTTGTTTCACAGTCAGATCCTCAGTGTTTCTCTTTGTTCCACTGTCAGGTCCTCACAGTGTTTCTCTTTGTTCCACTGTCAGGTCCTCACAGTGTTTCTCTTTGTTCCAATGTCAGATCCTCAGTGTTTCTCTTTGATCCACTGTCAGATCCTCCAGTGTTTCTCTTTGTTTCACTGTCGGATCCTCACAGTGTTTCTCTGTGTTTCACTGTCAGATCCTCAGTGTTTCTCTGTGTTTCACTGTCAGATCCTCAGTGTTTCTCTTTGTTTCACTGTCGGATCCTCACAGTGTTTCTCTGTGTTTCACTGTCAGATCCTCAGTGTTTCTCTGTGTTTCACTGTCAGATCCTCAGTTTTTCTCTTTGTTCCACTGTCGGATCCTCAGTGTTTCTCTGTGTTTCACTGTCAGATCCTCAGTGTTTCTCTGTGTTCCACTGTCAGATCCTCAGTGTTCGTCTTTGTTTCACTGTCAGACCCTCACAGTGTTTCTCTTTGTTTCACTGTCAGATCCTCAGTGTTTCTCTTTGTTCCACTGTCAGGTCCTCACAGTGTTTCTCTTTGTTCCACTGTCAGGTCCTCACAGTGTTTCTCTTTGTTCCACTGTCGGATCCTCACAGTGTTTCTCTGTGTTTCACTGTCAGATACTCAGTGTTTCTCTGTGTTTCACTGTCAGGTCCTCAGTGTTTCTCTGTGTTTCACTGTCAGGTCCTCACAGTGTTTCTCTTTGTTTCACTGTCAGATCCTCAGTGTTTCTCTTTGTTCCACTGTCAGATCCTCAGTGTTTCTCTTTGTTTCACTGTCAGATCCTCAGTGTTTCTCTGTGTTTCTCTGTCAGATCCTCAGTGTTTCTCTTTGTTCCACTGTCATATACTCACAGTGTTTCTCTTTGTTCCACTGTCAGATCCTCAGTGTTTCTCTTTGTTCCACTGTCAGATCCTCACTGTGTTTCTCTCTGTTCCACTGTCAGATCCTCAGTGTTTCTCTTTGTTCCACTGTCAGATCCTCAGTGTTTCTCTTTGTTCCACTGTCAGATCCTCACTGTGTTTCTCTCTGTTCCACTGTCAGATCCTCACAGTGTTTCTCTTTGTTCCACTGTCAGATCCTCAGTGTTTCTCTGTGTTCCACTGTCAGATCCTCAGTGTTTCTCTTTGTTCCACTGTAAGATCCTCACAGTGTTTCTCTCTGTTCCACTGTCAGATCCTCCAGTGTTTCTCTTTGTTCCACTGTCAGATCCTCAGTGTTTCTCTTTGTTCCACTGTCAGATCCTCAGTGTTTCTCTTTGTTTCACTGTCAGTTCCTCAGTGTTTCTCTTTGTTCCACTGTCAGATCCTCAGTGTTTCTCTGTGTTTCACTCTCAGATCCTCAGTGTTTCTCTTTGTTCCACTGTCAGGTCCTCACAGTGTTTCTCTTTGTTCCACTGTCAGGTCCTCACAGTGTTTCTCTGTGTTTCACTGTCGGATCCTCAGTTTTTCTCTGTGTTTCACTGTCAGGTCCTCAGTGTTTCTCTGTGTTTCACTGTCGGATCGTCAGTGTTTCTCTTTGTTCCACTGTCAGGTCCTCAGTGTTTCTCTGTGTTTCACTGTCAGGTCCTCACAGTGTTTCTCTTTGTTCCACTGTCAGGTCCTCAGTGTTTCTCTGTGTTTCACTGTCAGATCCTCAGTGTTTCTCTGTGTTTCACTGTCAGGTCCTCACAGTGTTTCTCTTTGTTTCACTGTCGGATCTTCAGTGTTTCTCTGTGTTTCACTGTCGGATCCTCAGTGTTTCTCTGTGTTTCACTGTCAGATCCTTAGTGTTTCTCTGTGTTTCACTGTCAGGTCCTCAGTGTTTCTCTGTGTTTCACTGTCAGGTCCTCACAGTGTTTCTCTGTGTTTCACTGTCGGATCCTCAGTGTTTCTCTTTGTTCCACTGTCAGATCCTCAGTGTTTCTCTGTGTTTCACTGTCAGGTCCTCACAGTGTTTCTCTTTGTTTCACTGTCAGATCCTCAGTGTTTCTCTGTGTTTCACTGTCAGGTCCTCCGTGTTTCTCTGTGTTTCACTGTCAGGTCCTCACAGTGTTTCTCTTTGTTTCACTGTCATATCCTCAATGTTTCTCTGTGTTTCACTGTCAGATACACTCAGTGTTTCTCTTTGTTTCACTGTCAGATCCTCAGTGTTTCTCTGTGTTCCACTGTCAGATCCTCAGTGTTTCTCTTTGTTCCACTGTCAGGTCCTCACAGTGTTTCTCTTTGTTTCACTGTCATATCCTCAATGTTTCTCTGTGTTTCACTGTCAGATCCTCAGTGTTTCTCTTTGTTTCACTGTCGGATCCTCAGTGTTTCTCTTTGTTCCACTGTCAGTTCCTCAGTGTTTCTCTGTGTTTAACTGTCAGGTCCTCACAGTGTTTCTCTTTGTTTCACTGTCATATCCTCAATGTTTCTCTGTGTTTCACTGTCAGGTCCTCAGTGTTTCTCTTTGTTTCACTGTCAGATCCTCAGTGTTTCTCTTTGTTTCACTGTCAGATCCTCAGTGTTTCTCTGTGTTTCACTGTCAGGTCCTCAGTGTTTCTCTTTGTTTCACTGTCAGGTCCTCACAGTGTTTCTCTTTGTTTCACTGTCAGATCCTCAGTGTTTCTCTTTGTTCCACTGTCAGGTCCTCACAGTGTTTCTCTTTGTTCCACTGTCAGGTCCTCACAGTGTTTCCCTTTGTTCCAATGTCAGTTCCTCAGTGTTTCTCTTTGTTTCACTGTCGGATCCTCAGTGTTTCTCTTTGTTCCACTGTCAGTTCCTCAGTGTTTCTCTGTGTTTAACTGTCAGGTCCTCAGTGTTTCTCTTTGTTTCACTGTCAGATCCTCAGTGTTTCTCTTTGTTTCACTGTCAGATCCTCAGTGTTTCTCTGTGTTTCACTGTCAGGTCCTCAGTGTTTCTCTTTGTTTCACTGTCAGGTCCTCACAGTGTTTCTCTTTGTTTCACTGTCAGATCCTCAGTGTTTCTCTTTGTTCCACTGTCAGGTCCTCACAGTGTTTCTCTTTGTTCCAATGTCAGATCCTCAGTGTTTCTCTTTGATCCACTGTCAGATCCTCCAGTGTTTCTCTTTGTTTCACTGTCGGATCCTCACAGTGTTTCTCTGTGTTTCACTGTCAGGTCCTCACAGTGTTTCTCTTTGTTTCATTGTCATTTCCTCAATGTTTCTCTGTGTTTCACTGTCAGATACACTCAGTGTTTCTCTTTTTTCCACTGTCAGATCCTCAGTGTTTCTCTGTGTTTCACTGTCAGGTCCTCACAGTGTTTCTCTTTGTTTCACTGTCATATCCTCAATGTTTCTCTGTGTTTCACTGTCAGATCCTCAGTGTTTCTCTTTGTTTCACTGTCGGATCCTCAGTGTTTCTCTTTGTTCCACTGTCAGTTCCTCAGTGTTTCTCTGTGTTTAACTGTCAGGTCCTCACAGTGTTTCTCTTTGTTTCACTGTCAGATCCTCAGTGTTTCTCTTTGTTTCACTGTCAGATCCTCAGTGTTTCTCTTTGTTTCACTGTCAGATCCTCAGTGTTTCTCTTTGTTTCACTGTCAGATCCTCAGTGTTTCTCTGTGTTTCACTGTCAGGTCCTCAGTGTTTCTCTTTGTTTCACTGTCAGGTCCTCACAGTGTTTCTCTTTGTTTCACTGTCAGATCCTCAGTGTTTCTCTTTGTTCCACTGTCAGGTCCTCACAGTGTTTCTCTTTGTTCCACTGTCAGGTCCTCACAGTGTTTCTCTTTGTTCCAATGTCAGATCCTCAGTGTTTCTCTTTGATCCACTGTCAGATCCTCCAGTGTTTCTCTTTGTTTCACTGTCGGATCCTCACAGTGTTTCTCTGTGTTTCACTGTCAGATCCTCAGTGTTTCTCTGTGTTTCACTGTCAGATCCTCAGTGTTTCTCTTTGTTTCACTGTCGGATCCTCACAGTGTTTCTCTGTGTTTCACTGTCAGATCCTCAGTGTTTCTCTGTGTTTCACTGTCAGATCCTCAGTTTTTCTCTTTGTTCCACTGTCGGATCCTCAGTGTTTCTCTGTGTTTCACTGTCAGATCCTCAGTGTTTCTCTGTGTTCCACTGTCGGATCCTCAGTGTTTCTCTTTGTTTCACTGTCAGATCCTCAGTGTTTCTCTGTGTTTCACTGTCGGATCCTCAGTGTTTCTCTGTGTTTCACCGTCAGATCCTCAGTGTTTCTCTGTGTTTCACTGTCAGGTCCTCAGTGTTTCTCTTTGTTTCACTGTCAGATCCTCAGTGTTTCTCTTTGTTCCACTGTCAGGTCCTCACAGTGTTTCTCTTTGTTCCACTGTCAGGTCCTCACAGTGTTTCTCTTTGTTCAACTGTCAGGTCCTCACAGTGTTTCTCTGTGTTTCACTGTCACGTCCTCAGTGTTCGTCTTTGTTTCACTGTCAGACCCTCACAGTGTTTCTCTTTGTTTCACTGTCAGATCCTCAGTGTTTCTCTTTGTTCCACTGTCAGGTCCTCACAGTGTTTCTCTTTGTTCCACTGTCAGGTCCTCACAGTGTTTCTCTTTGTTCCACTGTCGGATCCTCACAGTGTTTCTCTGTGTTTCACTGTCAGATACTCAGTGTTTCTCTGTGTTTCACTGTCAGGTCCTCAGTGTTTCTCTGTGTTTCACTGTCAGGTCCTCACAGTGTTTCTCTTTGTTTCACTGTCAGATCCTCAGTGTTTCTCTTTGTTCCATTGTCAGATCCTCACTGTGTTTCCCTTTGTTCCACTGTCGGATCCTCACAGTGTTTCTCTGTGTTTCACTGTCAGATACTCAGTGTTTCTCTGTGTTTCACTGTCAGGTCCTCAGTGTTTCTCTGTGTTTCACTGTCAGATCCTCACAGTGTTTCTCTTTGTTTCACTGTCAGATCCTCAGTGTTTCTCTGTGTTTCTCTGTCAGATCCTCAGTGTTTCTCTGTGTTTCACTGTCAGGTCCTCAGTGTTTCTCTGTGTTTCACTGTCAGGTCCTCACAGTGTTTCTCTTTGTTTCACTGTCAGATCCTCAGTGTTTCTCTTTGTTCCACTGTCAGATCCTCAATGTTTCTCTTTGTTCCACTGTCGGATCCTCAGTGTTTCTTTGTGTTTCACTGTCAGATCCTCAGTGTTTCTCTGTGTTTCACTGTCAGGTCCTCAGTGTTTCTCTTTGTTCCACTGTCAGGTCCTCACAGTGTTTCTCTTTGTTCCACTGTCAGATCCTCAGTGTTTCTCTTTGTTCCACTGTCAGACCCTCAGTGTTTCTCTGTGTTTCACTGTCGGATCCTCAGTGTTTCTCTTTGTTCCACTGTCAGGTCCTCACAGTGTTTCTCTTTGTTCCACTGTCAGATCCTCACAGTGTTTCTCTTTGTTTCACTGTCAGATCCTCACAGTGTTACTCTCTGTTCCACTGTCAGATCCTCAGTGTTTCTCTTTGTTCCACTGTCGGATCCTCAGTGTTTCTCACTGTTCCACTGTCAGGTCCTCAGTGTTTCTCTGTGTTTCACTGTCAGATCCTCACTGTGTTTCTCTTTGTTTCACTGTCAGACCCTCAGTGTTTCTCTTTGTTCCACTGTCAGATCCTCAGTGTTTCTCTGTGTTTCACTGTCAGATCCTCACTGTTTCTCTTTGTTCCACTGTCAGATCCTCAGTGTTTCTCTGTGTTTGACTGTCAGATCCTCACACTGTTTCTCTGTGTTTCACTGTCAGATCCTCAGTGTTTCTCTTTGTTTCACTGTCAGATCCTCAGTGTTTCTCTGCGTTTCACTGTCGGATCCTCAGTGTTTCTCTGTGTTTCACTCTCAGATCCTCAGTGTTTCTCTGTGTTTCACTCTCAGATCTTCAGTGTTTCTCTCTTTGTTTCACTGTCAGGTCCTCAGTGTTTCTCTTTGTTCCACTCTGAGATCCTCCCATTTCTCTCTTTGCTCCACTGTCTGGTCTTCACAGTTTTTCTCTTTGTTTCACTGTCTGGTCCTCACAGTGTTTCTCTTTGTTCCAATGTCAGATACTCAGTGTTTCTCTTTGTTCCACTGTCAGATCCTCACAGTGTTTCTCTTTGTTTCACTGTCAGATGCTCACAGAGTCTTTTTGTTCCAATGTCAGATACTCACAGTTTCTCTGTTTGTCCCAGTGTCAGATCCTCATGTTTATCTTTGTTCCACTGTCAGGTCCTCACAGTGTTTCTCTGTGTTTCACTGTCGGATCCTCAGTGTTTCTCTGTGTTCCACTGTCAGATCCTCACAGTGTTTCTCTTTGTTCCACTGTCAGATCCTCAGTGTTTCTCTGTGTTCCACTATCAGATCCCAACATGTTTTATCTTCTCTTC
Organism: Scyliorhinus torazame; assembly: GCF_047496885.1. Classification (NCBI taxonomy): domain Eukaryota; kingdom Metazoa; phylum Chordata; class Chondrichthyes; order Carcharhiniformes; family Scyliorhinidae; genus Scyliorhinus; species Scyliorhinus torazame. Next base: position 301,853,301 of record NC_092709.1, on the reverse strand, counting down.
ACTGTCAGACACTCAGTGCATTTCTTTGTTCCACTGTCAAATCATCACAGTACTTCTCTTTTCTTCACTGTCACGTCCTCTCTGTTCCACTGTCTGATACCCACAATGTTTCTCTTTGTTCCAATGTCAGTTCCACAAAGTGTTTCTGTTGGTTCAACTGTCAGATCCTCCAGTGTTTCCCTTTGTTCCAGTGTCAGATCCTCAGTGTTTCTCTTTGTTCCAATGTCAGCTCCTCACAGCGTTTCTCTTTGTTCCACTGTCTGGTCCTCACAGTGTTTCTCTTTGTTTCACTGTCAGATGCTCACAGAGTCTCTTTGTTCCACTGTCAGATACTCACAGTTTCTCTCTTTGTCCCAGTGTCAGATCCTCACGTTTATCTTTGTTCCACTGTCAGATCCTCACAGTGTTTCTCTTTGTTCCACTGTCAGATCCTCACAGTGTTTCTCTTTGTTCCACGGTCAGATCGTCACAAGTTCCTCTTTGTTCCACTATCAGATCTTCACAGCGTTTCCCTTTGTTCACTGTTTTTCTTCTCTTCACTGTCAGATCCTCAGTGTTTCTCTGTGTTTCACTGTCAGATCTTCAGTGCTTCTCTTTGCTCCGCTGTCAGATCCTCACAGTTTGTCTTTGTTCCACTGTCAGATCCTCACAGTTTCTCTCTTTGTTCCAGTGTCAGATCCTCACAGTGTTTCTCTTTGTTCCACTGTCTGGTCCTCACAGTGTTTCTCTTTGTTTCACTGTCAGATGCTCACAGAGTCTCTTTGTTCCACTGTCAGATACTCACAGTTTCTCTCTTTGTCCCAGTGTCAGATCCTCACGTTTATCTTTGTTCCATTGTCAGATCCTCAGTGTTTCTCTGTGTTTCACTGTCAGATCCTCACAGTGTTTCTCTGTGTTTCACTGTCAGATCCTCAGTGTTTCTCTGTGTTTCACTGTCAGATCCTCAGTGTTTCTCTGTGTTTCACTGTCAGACCCTCACAGTGTTTCTCTTTGTTCCACTGTCAGATCCTCACAGTGTTTCTCTTTGTTCCAGTGTCAGATCCTCACAGTGTTTCTCTTTGTTCCACTGTCAGATCCTCAGTGTTTCTCTTTGTTCCAGTGTCAGATCCTCAGTGTTTCTCTTTGTTCCACTGTCTGGTCCTCACAGTGTTTCTCTTTGTTCCACTGTCAGATCCTCAGTGTTTCTCTCTGTTCCACTGTCAGATCCTCAGTGTTTCTCTTTGTTCCACTGTCAGATCCTCACAATGTTTCTCTCTGTTCCACTGTCAGATCCTCACAGTGTTTCTCTGTGTTTCACTGTCAGATCCTCACAGTGTTTCTCTTTGTTCCACTGTCAGATCCTCACAGTGTTTCTCTCTGTTCCACTGTCAGATCCTCACAGTGTTTCTCTCTGTTCCACTGTCAGATCCTCACAGTGTTTCTCTGTGTTTCACTGTCAGATCCTCAGTGTTTCACTTTGTTCCACTGTCAGATCCTCACAGTGTTTCTCTTTGTTCCAGTGTCAGATCCTCACAGTGTTTCTCTTTGTTCCACTGTCAGATCCTCACAGTGTTTCTCTGTGTTCCAGTGTCAGATCCTCACAGTGTTTCTCTTTGTTCCACTGTCAGACCCTCAGTGTTTCTCTTTGTTCCACAGTCATATACTCACAGTGTTTCTCTTTGTTCCACTGTCAGATCCTCAGTGTTTCTCTTTGTTCCACTGTCAGATCCTCACTGTGTTTCTCTCTGTTCCACTGTCAGATCCTCAGTGTTTCTCTTTGTTCCACTGTCAGATCCTCAGTGTTTCTCTTTGTTCCACTGTCAGATCCTCACTGTGTTTCTCTCTGTTCCACTGTCAGATCCTCACAGTGTTTCTCTTTGTTCCACTGTCAGATCCTCAGTGTTTGTCTGTGTTCCACTGTCAGATCCTCAGTGTTTCTCTTTGTTCCGCTGTAAGATCCTCACAGTGTTTCTCTCTGTTCCACTGTCAGATCCTCCAGTGTTTCTCTGTGTTGCACTGTCAAATCCTCAGTGTTTCTCTGTGTTCCACTGTCAGATCCTCAGTGTTTCTCTTTGTTTCACTGTCAGATCCTCAGTGTTTCTCTTTGTTTCACTGTCAGATCCTCAGTGTTTCTCTTTGTTCCACTGTCAGATCCTCAGTGTTTCTCTTTGTTCCACTGTCTTATCCTCACAGTTTCTCTCTTTGTTCCACTGTCAGATCCTCACAGTGTTTCTCTCTGTTCCACTGTCAGATCCTCACTGTGTTTCCCTTTGTTCCACTGTCAGATCCTCACTGTGTTTCTCTCTGTTCCACTGTCAGATCCTCAGTGTTTCTCTTTGTTCCACTGTCAAATCCTCAGTGTTTCTCTTTGTTTCACTGTCAGATCCTCACAGTGTTTCTCTTTGTTCCACTGTCAGATCCTCAGTGTTTCTCTTTGTTTCACTGTCAGATCCTCAGTGTTTCACTTTGTTTCACTGTCAGATCCTCAGTGTTTCTCTGTGTTTCACTGTCAGATCCTCACAGTGTTTCTCTGTGTTTCACTGTCAGTTCCTCAGTGTTTCTCTGTGTTTCACTGTCAGATCCTCAGTGTTTCTCTTTGTTCCACTGTCAGATCCTCACAGTGTTCCTCTTTGTTCCAGTGTCAGACCCTCAGTGTTTCTCTCTATTCCAGTGTCAGATCTTCAGTGTTTCTCTGTGTTTCACTGTCAGATCCTCAGTGTTTCTCTTTGTTCCACTGTCAGATCCTCACAGTGTTTCTCTGTGTTTCACTGTCAGTTCCTCAGTGTGTCTCTGTGTTTCACTGTCAGATCCTCAGTGTTTCTCTTTGTTCCACTGTCAGATCCTCACAGTGTTCCTCTTTGTTCCACTGTCAGATCCTCGGTGTTTCTCTTTGTTCCACTGTCAGATCCTCGGTGTTTCTCTTTGTTCCACTTTCAGATCCTCACAGTGTTCCTCTTTGTTCCAGTGTCAGACCCTCAGTGTTTCTCTGTGTTTCACTGTCAGATCCTCAGTGTTTCTCTTTGTTCCACTGTAAGATCCTCACAGTGTTTCTCTTTGTTCCAGTGTCAGATCCTCAGTGTTTCTCTTTGTTCCAGTGTCAGATCCTCAGTGTTTCTCTTTGTTCCACTGTCAGATCCTCAGTGTTTCTCTTTGTTCCACTGTCAGATCCTCAGTGTTTCTCTGTGTTTCACTGTCAGATCCTCAGTGTTTCTCTTTGTTCCACTGTCAGATCCTCACAGTGTTTCTCTTTGTTCCACTGTCAGATCCTCAGTGTTTCTCTTTGTTCCACTGTCAGATCCTCCAGTGTTTCTCTTTGTTCCACTGTCAGATCCTCAGTGTTTTTCTTTGTTCCATTGTCAGATCCTCACAGTGTTTCTCTGTGTTTCACTGTCAGATCCTCAGTGTTTCTCTTTGTTCCACTGTCAGATCCTCACAGTGTTTCTCTTTGTTCCAGTGTCAGATCCTCACAGTGTTTCTCTTTGTTCCACTGTCAGATCCTCAGTGTTTCTCTTTGTTCCAGTGTCAGATCCTCAGTGTTTCTCTTTGTTCCACTGTCTGGTCCTCACAGTGTTTCTCTTTGTTCCACTGTCAGATCCTCAGTGTTTCTCTCTGTTCCACTGTCAGATCCTCAGTGTTTCTCTTTGTTCCACTGTCAGATCCTCACAATGTTTCTCTCTGTTCCACTGTCAGATCCTCACAGTGTTTCTCTGTGTTTCACTGTCAGATCCTCACAGTGTTTCTCTTTGTTCCACTGTCAGATCCTCACAGTGTTTCTCTCTGTTCCACTGTCAGATCCTCACAGTGTTTCTCTCTGTTCCACTGTCAGATCCTCACAGTGTTTCTCTGTGTTTCACTGTCAGATCCTCAGTGTTTCACTTTGTTCCACTGTCAGATCCTCACAGTGTTTCTCTTTGTTCCAGTGTCAGATCCTCACAGTGTTTCTCTTTGTTCCACTGTCAGATCCTCACAGTGTTTCTCTGTGTTCCAGTGTCAGATCCTCACAGTGTTTCTCTTTGTTCCACTGTCAGACCCTCAGTGTTTCTCTTTGTTCCACAGTCATATACTCACAGTGTTTCTCTTTGTTCCACTGTCAGATCCTCAGTGTTTCTCTTTGTTCCACTGTCAGATCCTCACTGTGTTTCTCTCTGTTCCACTGTCAGATCCTCAGTGTTTCTCTTTGTTCCACTGTCAGATCCTCAGTGTTTCTCTTTGTTCCACTGTCAGATCCTCACTGTGTTTCTCTCTGTTCCACTGTCAGATCCTCACAGTGTTTCTCTTTGTTCCACTGTCAGATCCTCAGTGTTTGTCTGTGTTCCACTGTCAGATCCTCAGTGTTTCTCTTTGTTCCGCTGTAAGATCCTCACAGTGTTTCTCTCTGTTCCACTGTCAGATCCTCCAGTGTTTCTCTTTGTTCCACTGTCAGATCCTCAGTGTTTCTCTTTGTTCCACTGTCAGATCCTCAGTGTTTCTCTTTGTTTCACTGTCAGTTCCTCAGTGTTTCTCTTTGTTCCACTGTCAGATCCTCAGTGTTTCTCTTTGTTCCACTGTCAGGTCCTCACAGTGTTTCTCTTTGTTCCACTGTCAGGTCCTCACAGTGTTTCTCTGTGTTTCACTGTCGGATCCTCAGTTTTTCTCTGTGTTTCACTGTCAGGTCCTCAGTGTTTCTCTGTGTTTCACTGTCGGATCGTCAGTGTTTCTCTTTGTTCCACTGTCAGGTCCTCAGTGTTTCTCTGTGTTTCACTGTCAGGTCCTCACAGTGTTTCTCTTTGTTCCACTGTCAGGTCCTCAGTGTTTCTCTGTGTTTCACTGTCAGATCCTCAGTGTTTCTCTGTGTTTCACTGTCAGGTCCTCACAGTGTTTCTCTTTGTTTCACTGTCGGATCTTCAGTGTTTCTCTGTGTTTCACTGTCGGATCCTCAGTGTTTCTCTGTGTTTCACTGTCAGATCCTTAGTGTTTCTCTGTGTTTCACTGTCAGGTCCTCAGTGTTTCTCTGTGTTTCACTGTCAGGTCCTCACAGTGTTTCTCTGTGTTTCACTGTCGGATCCTCAGTGTTTCTCTTTGTTCCACTGTCAGATCCTCAGTGTTTCTCTGTGTTTCACTGTCAGGTCCTCACAGTGTTTCTCTTTGTTTCACTGTCAGATCCTCAGTGTTTCTCTGTGTTTCACTGTCAGGTCCTCAGTGTTTCTCTGTGTTTCACTGTCAGGTCCTCACAGTGTTTCTCTTTGTTTCACTGTCATATCCTCAATGTTTCTCTGTGTTTCACTGTCAGATACACTCAGTGTTTCTCTTTGTTTCACTGTCAGATCCTCAGTGTTTCTCTGTGTTCCACTGTCAGATCCTCAGTGTTTCTCTTTGTTCCACTGTCAGGTCCTCACAGTGTTTCTCTTTGTTTCACTGTGATATCCTCAATGTTTCTCTGTGTTTCACTGTCAGATCCTCAGTGTTTCTCTTTGTTTCACTGTCGGATCCTCAGTGTTTCTCTTTGTTCCACTGTCAGTTCCTCAGTGTTTCTCTGTGTTTAACTGTCAGGTCCTCACAATGTTTCTCTTTGTTTCACTGTCATATCCTCAATGTTTCTCTGTGTTTCACTGTCAGATCCTCAGTGTTTCTCTTTGTTTCACTGTCGGATCCTCAGTGTTTCTCTTTGTTCCACTGTCAGTTCCTCAGTGTTTCTCTGTGTTTAACTGTCGGATCCTCAGTGTTTCTCTGTGTTTCACTGTCAGATCCTCAGTGTTTCTCTTTGTTTCACTGTCAGATCCTCAGTGTTTCTCTGTGTTTCACTGTCAGGTCCTCAGTGTTTCTCTTTGTTTCACTGTCAGGTCCTCACAGTGTTTCTCTTTGTTTCACTGTCAGATCCTCAGTGTTTCTCTTTGTTCCACTGTCAGGTCCTCACAGTGTTTCTCTTTGTTCCACTGTCAGGTCCTCACAGTGTTTCTCTTTGTTCCAATGTCAGATCCTCAGTGTTTCTCTTTGATCCACTGTCAGATCCTCCAGTGTTTCTCTTTGTTTCACTGTCGGATCCTCACAGTGTTTCTCTGTGTTTCACTGTCAGGTCCTCACAGTGTTTCTCTTTGTTTCACTGTCATTTCCTCAATGTTTCTCTGTGTTTCACTGTCAGATACACTCAGTGTTTCTCTTTTTTTCACTGTCAGATCCTCAGTGTTTCTCTGTGTTCCACTGTCAGATCCTCAGTGTTTCTCTGTGTTTCACTGTCAGATCCTCAGTGTTTCTCTTTGTTTCACTGTCAGATCCTCAGTGTTTCTCTGTGTTTCACTGTCAGGTCCTCAGTTTTTCTCTGTGTTTCACTGTCAGGTCCTCAGTGTTTCTCTGTGTTTCACTGTCGGATCGTCAGTGTTTCTCTTTGTTCCACTGTCAGGTCCTCAGTGTTTCTCTGTGTTTCACTGTCAGGTCCTCACAGTGTTTCTCTTTGTTCCACTGTCAGGTCCTCAGTGTTTCTCTGTGTTTCACTGTCAGATCCTCAGTGTTTCTCTGTGTTTCACTGTCAGGTCCTCACAGTGTTTCTCTTTGTTTCACTGTCGGATCTTCAGTGTTTCTCTGTGTTTCACTGTCGGATCCTCAGTGTTTCTCTGTGTTTCACTGTCAGATCCTTAGTGTTTCTCTGTGTTTCACTGTCAGGTCCTCAGTGTTTCTCTGTGTTTCACTGTCAGGTCCTCACAGTGTTTCTCTGTGTTTCACTGTCGGATCCTCAGTGTTTCTCTTTGTTCCACTGTCAGATCCTCAGTGTTTCTCTGTGTTTCACTGTCAGGTCCTCACAGTGTTTCTCTTTGTTTCACTGTCAGATCCTCAGTGTTTCTCTGTGTTTCACTGTCAGGTCCTCAGTGTTTCTCTGTGTTTCACTGTCAGGTCCTCACAGTGTTTCTCTTTGTTTCACTGTCATATCCTCAATGTTTCTCTGTGTTTCACTGTCAGATACACTCAGTGTTTCTCTTTGTTTCACTGTCAGATCCTCAGTGTTTCTCTGTGTTCCACTGTCAGATCCTCAGTGTTTCTCTTTGTTCCACTGTCAGGTCCTCAGTGTTTCTCTGTGTTTCACTGTCATATCCTCAATGTTTCTCTGTGTTTCACTGTCAGATCCTCAGTGTTTCTCTTTGTTTCACTGTCGGATCCTCAGTGTTTCTCTTTGTTCCACTGTCAGTTCCTCAGTGTTTCTCTGTGTTTAACTGTCAGGTCCTCACAATGTTTCTCTTTGTTTCACTGTCATATCCTCAATGTTTCTCTGTGTTTCACTGTCAGATCCTCAGTGTTTCTCTTTGTTTCACTGTCGGATCCTCAGTGTTTCTCTTTGTTCCACTGTCAGTTCCTCAGTGTTTCTCTGTGTTTAACTGTCGGATCCTCAGTGTTTCTCTGTGTTTCACTGTCAGATCCTCAGTGTTTCTCTTTGTTTCACTGTCAGATCCTCAGTGTTTCTCTGTGTTTCACTGTCAGGTCCTCACAGTGTTTCTCTTTGTTCCACTGTCAGGTCCTCACAGTGTTTCTCTTTGTTCCAATGTCAGATCCTCAGTGTTTCTCTTTGATCCACTGTCAGATCCTCCAGTGTTTCTCTTTGTTTCACTGTCGGATCCTCACAGTGTTTCTCTGTGTTTCACTGTCAGGTCCTCACAGTGTTTCTCTTTGTTTCACTGTCATTTCCTCACAGTGTTTCTCTTTGTTTCACTGTCAGATCCTCAGTGTTTCTCTTTGTTCCACTGTCAGGTCCTCACAGTGTTTCTCTTTGTTCCACTGTCAGGTCCTCACAGTGTTTCTCTTTGTTCCAATGTCAGATCCTCAGTGTTTCTCTTTGATCCACTGTCAGATCCTCCAGTGTTTCTCTTTGTTTCACTGTCGGATCCTCACAGTGTTTCTCTGTGTTTCACTGTCAGGTCCTCACAGTGTTTCTCTTTGTTTCACTGTCATTTCCTCAATGTTTCTCTGTGTTTCACTGTCAGATACACTCAGTGTTTCTCTTTTTTTCACTGTCAGATCCTCAGTGTTTCTCTGTGTTCCACTGTCAGATCCTCAGTGTTTCTCTGTGTTTCACTGTCAGGTCCTCACAGTGTTTCTCTTTGTTTCACTGTCATATCCTCAATGTTTCTCTGTGTTTCACTGTCAGATCCTCAGTGTTTCTCTTTGTTTCACTGTCGGATCCTCAGTGTTTCTCTTTGTTCCACTGTCAGTTCCTCAGTGTTTCTCTGTGTTTAACTGTCAGGTCCTCAGTGTTTCTCTTTGTTTCACTGTCAGATCCTCAGTGTTTCTCTTTGTTTCACTGTCAGATCCTCAGTGTTTCTCTGTGTTTCACTGTCAGGTCCTCAGTGTTTCTCTTTGTTTCACTGTCAGGTCCTCACAGTGTTTCTCTTTGTTTCACAGTCAGATCCTCAGTGTTTCTCTTTGTTCCACTGTCAGGTCCTCACAGTGTTTCTCTTTGTTCCACTGTCAGGTCCTCACAGTGTTTCTCTTTGTTCCAATGTCAGATCCTCAGTGTTTCTCTTTGATCCACTGTCAGATCCTCCAGTGTTTCTCTTTGTTTCACTGTCGGATCCTCACAGTGTTTCTCTGTGTTTCACTGTCAGATCCTCAGTGTTTCTCTGTGTTTCACTGTCAGATCCTCAGTGTTTCTCTTTGTTTCACTGTCGGATCCTCACAGTGTTTCTCTGTGTTTCACTGTCAGATCCTCAGTGTTTCTCTGTGTTTCACTGTCAGATCCTCAGTTTTTCTCTTTGTTCCACTGTCGGATCCTCAGTGTTTCTCTGTGTTTCACTGTCAGATCCTCAGTGTTTCTCTGTGTTCCACTGTCAGATCCTCAGTGTTCGTCTTTGTTTCACTGTCAGACCCTCACAGTGTTTCTCTTTGTTTCACTGTCAGATCCTCAGTGTTTCTCTTTGTTCCACTGTCAGGTCCTCACAGTGTTTCTCTTTGTTCCACTGTCAGGTCCTCACAGTGTTTCTCTTTGTTCCACTGTCGGATCCTCACAGTGTTTCTCTGTGTTTCACTGTCAGATACTCAGTGTTTCTCTGTGTTTCACTGTCAGGTCCTCAGTGTTTCTCTGTGTTTCACTGTCAGGTCCTCACAGTGTTTCTCTTTGTTTCACTGTCAGATCCTCAGTGTTTCTCTTTGTTCCACTGTCAGATCCTCAGTGTTTCTCTTTGTTTCACTGTCAGATCCTCAGTGTTTCTCTGTGTTTCTCTGTCAGATCCTCAGTGTTTCTCTTTGTTCCACTGTCATATACTCACAGTGTTTCTCTTTGTTCCACTGTCAGATCCTCAGTGTTTCTCTTTGTTCCACTGTCAGATCCTCACTGTGTTTCTCTCTGTTCCACTGTCAGATCCTCAGTGTTTCTCTTTGTTCCACTGTCAGATCCTCAGTGTTTCTCTTTGTTCCACTGTCAGATCCTCACTGTGTTTCTCTCTGTTCCACTGTCAGATCCTCACAGTGTTTCTCTTTGTTCCACTGTCAGATCCTCAGTGTTTCTCTGTGTTCCACTGTCAGATCCTCAGTGTTTCTCTTTGTTCCACTGTAAGATCCTCACAGTGTTTCTCTCTGTTCCACTGTCAGATCCTCCAGTGTTTCTCTTTGTTCCACTGTCAGATCCTCAGTGTTTCTCTTTGTTCCACTGTCAGATCCTCAGTGTTTCTCTTTGTTTCACTGTCAGTTCCTCAGTGTTTCTCTTTGTTCCACTGTCAGATCCTCAGTGTTTCTCTGTGTTTCACTCTCAGATCCTCAGTGTTTCTCTTTGTTCCACTGTCAGGTCCTCACAGTGTTTCTCTTTGTTCCACTGTCAGGTCCTCACAGTGTTTCTCTGTGTTTCACTGTCGGATCCTCAGTTTTTCTCTGTGTTTCACTGTCAGGTCCTCAGTGTTTCTCTGTGTTTCACTGTCGGATCGTCAGTGTTTCTCTTTGTTCCACTGTCAGGTCCTCAGTGTTTCTCTGTGTTTCACTGTCAGGTCCTCACAGTGTTTCTCTTTGTTCCACTGTCAGGTCCTCAGTGTTTCTCTGTGTTTCACTGTCAGATCCTCAGTGTTTCTCTGTGTTTCACTGTCAGGTCCTCACAGTGTTTCTCTTTGTTTCACTGTCGGATCTTCAGTGTTTCTCTGTGTTTCACTGTCGGATCCTCAGTGTTTCTCTGTGTTTCACTGTCAGATCCTTAGTGTTTCTCTGTGTTTCACTGTCAGGTCCTCAGTGTTTCTCTGTGTTTCACTGTCAGGTCCTCACAGTGTTTCTCTGTGTTTCACTGTCGGATCCTCAGTGTTTCTCTTTGTTCCACTGTCAGATCCTCAGTGTTTCTCTGTGTTTCACTGTCAGGTCCTCACAGTGTTTCTCTTTGTTTCACTGTCAGATCCTCAGTGTTTCTCTGTGTTTCACTGTCAGGTCCTCCGTGTTTCTCTGTGTTTCACTGTCAGGTCCTCACAGTGTTTCTCTTTGTTTCACTGTCATATCCTCAATGTTTCTCTGTGTTTCACTGTCAGATACACTCAGTGTTTCTCTTTGTTTCACTGTCAGATCCTCAGTGTTTCTCTGTGTTCCACTGTCAGATCCTCAGTGTTTCTCTTTGTTCCACTGTCAGGTCCTCACAGTGTTTCTCTTTGTTTCACTGTCATATCCTCAATGTTTCTCTGTGTTTCACTGTCAGATCCTCAGTGTTTCTCTTTGTTTCACTGTCGGATCCTCAGTGTTTCTCTTTGTTCCACTGTCAGTTCCTCAGTGTTTCTCTGTGTTTAACTGTCAGGTCCTCACAGTGTTTCTCTTTGTTTCACTGTCATATCCTCAATGTTTCTCTGTGTTTCACTGTCAGGTCCTCAGTGTTTCTCTTTGTTTCACTGTCAGATCCTCAGTGTTTCTCTTTGTTTCACTGTCAGATCCTCAGTGTTTCTCTGTGTTTCACTGTCAGGTCCTCAGTGTTTCTCTTTGTTTCACTGTCAGGTCCTCACAGTGTTTCTCTTTGTTTCACTGTCAGATCCTCAGTGTTTCTCTTTGTTCCACTGTCAGGTCCTCACAGTGTTTCTCTTTGTTCCACTGTCAGGTCCTCACAGTGTTTCCCTTTGTTCCAATGTCAGTTCCTCAGTGTTTCTCTTTGTTTCACTGTCGGATCCTCAGTGTTTCTCTTTGTTCCACTGTCAGTTCCTCAGTGTTTCTCTGTGTTTAACTGTCAGGTCCTCAGTGTTTCTCTTTGTTTCACTGTCAGATCCTCAGTGTTTCTCTTTGTTTCACTGTCAGATCCTCAGTGTTTCTCTGTGTTTCACTGTCAGGTCCTCAGTGTTTCTCTTTGTTTCACTGTCAGGTCCTCACAGTGTTTCTCTTTGTTTCACTGTCAGATCCTCAGTGTTTCTCTTTGTTCCACTGTCAGGTCCTCACAGTGTTTCTCTTTGTTCCAATGTCAGATCCTCAGTGTTTCTCTTTGATCCACTGTCAGATCCTCCAGTGTTTCTCTTTGTTTCACTGTCGGATCCTCACAGTGTTTCTCTGTGTTTCACTGTCAGGTCCTCACAGTGTTTCTCTTTGTTTCATTGTCATTTCCTCAATGTTTCTCTGTGTTTCACTGTCAGATACACTCAGTGTTTCTCTTTTTTCCACTGTCAGATCCTCAGTGTTTCTCTGTGTTTCACTGTCAGGTCCTCACAGTGTTTCTCTTTGTTTCACTGTCATATCCTCAATGTTTCTCTGTGTTTCACTGTCAGATCCTCAGTGTTTCTCTTTGTTTCACTGTCGGATCCTCAGTGTTTCTCTTTGTTCCACTGTCAGTTCCTCAGTGTTTCTCTGTGTTTAACTGTCAGGTCCTCACAGTGTTTCTCTTTGTTTCACTGTCAGATCCTCAGTGTTTCTCTTTGTTTCACTGTCAGATCCTCAGTGTTTCTCTTTGTTTCACTGTCAGATCCTCAGTGTTTCTCTTTGTTTCACTGTCAGATCCTCAGTGTTTCTCTGTGTTTCACTGTCAGGTCCTCAGTGTTTCTCTTTGTTTCACTGTCAGGTCCTCACAGTGTTTCTCTTTGTTTCACTGTCAGATCCTCAGTGTTTCTCTTTGTTCCACTGTCAGGTCCTCACAGTGTTTCTCTTTGTTCCACTGTCAGGTCCTCACAGTGTTTCTCTTTGTTCCAATGTCAGATCCTCAGTGTTTCTCTTTGATCCACTGTCAGATCCTCCAGTGTTTCTCTTTGTTTCACTGTCGGATCCTCACAGTGTTTCTCTGTGTTTCACTGTCAGATCCTCAGTGTTTCTCTGTGTTTCACTGTCAGATCCTCAGTGTTTCTCTTTGTTTCACTGTCGGATCCTCACAGTGTTTCTCTGTGTTTCACTGTCAGATCCTCAGTGTTTCTCTGTGTTTCACTGTCAGATCCTCAGTTTTTCTCTTTGTTCCACTGTCGGATCCTCAGTGTTTCTCTGTGTTTCACTGTCAGATCCTCAGTGTTTCTCTGTGTTCCACTGTCGGATCCTCAGTGTTTCTCTTTGTTTCACTGTCAGATCCTCAGTGTTTCTCTGTGTTTCACTGTCGGATCCTCAGTGTTTCTCTGTGTTTCACCGTCAGATCCTCAGTGTTTCTCTGTGTTTCACTGTCAGGTCCTCAGTGTTTCTCTTTGTTTCACTGTCAGATCCTCAGTGTTTCTCTTTGTTCCACTGTCAGGTCCTCACAGTGTTTCTCTTTGTTCCACTGTCAGGTCCTCACAGTGTTTCTCTTTGTTCCACTGTCAGGTCCTCACAGTGTTTCTCTGTGTTTCACTGTCACGTCCTCAGTGTTCGTCTTTGTTTCACTGTCAGACCCTCACAGTGTTTCTCTTTGTTTCACTGTCAGATCCTCAGTGTTTCTCTTTGTTCCACTGTCAGGTCCTCACAGTGTTTCTCTTTGTTCCACTGTCAGGTCCTCACAGTGTTTCTCTTTGTTCCACTGTCGGATCCTCACAGTGTTTCTCTGTGTTTCACTGTCAGATACTCAGTGTTTCTCTGTGTTTCACTGTCAGGTCCTCAGTGTTTCTCTGTGTTTCACTGTCAGGTCCTCACAGTGTTTCTCTTTGTTTCACTGTCAGATCCTCAGTGTTTCTCTTTGTTCCATTGTCAGATCCTCACTGTGTTTCCCTTTGTTCCACTGTCGGATCCTCACAGTGTTTCTCTGTGTTTCACTGTCAGATACTCAGTGTTTCTCTGTGTTTCACTGTCAGGTCCTCAGTGTTTCTCTGTGTTTCACTGTCAGATCCTCACAGTGTTTCTCTTTGTTTCACTGTCAGATCCTCAGTGTTTCTCTGTGTTTCTCTGTCAGATCCTCAGTGTTTCTATGTGTTTCACTGTCAGGTCCTCAGTGTTTCTCTGTGTTTCACTGTCAGGTCCTCACAGTGTTTCTCTTTGTTTCACTGTCAGATCCTCAGTGTTTCTCTTTGTTCCACTGTCAGATCCTCAATGTTTCTCTTTGTTCCACTGTCGGATCCTCAGTGTTTCTTTGTGTTTCACTGTCAGATCCTCAGTGTTTCTCTGTGTTTCACTGTCAGGTCCTCCGTGTTTCTCTTTGTTCCACTGTCAGGTCCTCACAGTGTTTCTCTTTGTTCCACTGTCAGATCCTCAGTGTTTCTCTTTGTTCCACTGTCAGACCCTCAGTGTTTCTCTGTGTTTCACTGTCGGATCCTCAGTGTTTCTCTTTGTTCCACTGTCAGGTCCTCACAGTGTTTCTCTTTGTTCCACTGTCAGATCCTCACAGTGTTTCTCTTTGTTTCACTGTCAGATCCTCACAGTGTTACTCTCTGTTCCACTGTCAGATCCTCAGTGTTTCTCTTTGTTCCACTGTCGGATCCTCAGTGTTTCTCACTGTTCCACTGTCAGGTCCTCAGTGTTTCTCTGTGTTTCACTGTCAGATCCTCACTGTGTTTCTCTTTGTTTCACTGTCAGACCCTCAGTGTTTCTCTTTGTTCCACTGTCAGATCCTCAGTGTTTCTCTGTGTTTCACTGTCAGATCCTCACTGTTTCTCTTTGTTCCACTGTCAGATCCTCAGTGTTTCTCTGTGTTTGACTGTCAGATCCTCACACTGTTTCTCTGTGTTTCACTGTCAGATCCTCAGTGTTTCTCTTTGTTTCACTGTCAGATCCTCAGTGTTTCTCTGCGTTTCACTGTCGGATCCTCAGTGTTTCTCTGTGTTTCACTCTCAGATCCTCAGTGTTTCTCTGTGTTTCACTCTCAGATCTTCAGTGTTTCTCTCTTTGTTTCACTGTCAGGTCCTCAATGTTTCTCTTTGTTCCACTCTGAGATCCTCCCATTTCTCTCTTTGCTCCACTGTCTGGTCTTCACAGTTTTTCTCTTTGTTTCACTGTCTGGTCCTCACAGTGTTTCTCTTTGTTCCAATGTCAGATACTCAGTGTTTCTCTTTGTTCCACTGTCAGATCCTCACAGTGTTTCTCTTTGTTTCACTGTCAGATGCTCACAGAGTCTTTTTGTTCCAATGTCAGATACTCACAGTTTCTCTGTTTGTCCCAGTGTCAGATCCTCATGTTTATCTTTGTTCCACTGTCAGGTCCTCACAGTGTTTCTCTGTGTTTCACTGTCGGATCCTCAGTGTTTCTCTGTGTTCCACTGTCAGATCCTCACAGTGTTTCTCTTTGTTCCACTGTCAGATCCTCAGTGTTTCTCTGTGTTCCACTATCAGATCCCAACATGTTTTATCTTCTCTTCACTGTCAGATACTCAGTGCATTTCTTTGTTCCACTGTCAAATCATCACAGTACTTCTCTTTTCTTCACTGTCACGTCCTCTCTGTTCCACTGTCTGATACCCACAATGTTTCTCTTTGTTCCAATGTCAGTTCCACAAAGTGTTTCTGTTGGTTCCACTGTCAGATCCTCCAGTGTTTCCCTTTGTTCCAGTGTCAGATCCTCAGTGTTTCTCTTTGTTCCAATGTCAGCTCCTCACAGCGTTTCTCTTTGTTCCACTGTCTGGTCCTCACAGTGTTTCTCTTTGTTTCACTGTCAGATGCTCACAGAGTCTCTTTGTTCCACTGTCAGATACTCACAGTTTCTCTCTTTGTCCCAGTGTCAGATCCTCACGTTTATCTTTGTTCCACTGTCAGATCCTCACAGTGTTTCTCTTTGTTCCACTGTCAGATCCTCACAGTGTTTCTCTTTGTTCCACGGTCAGATCGTCACAAGTTCCTCTTTGTTCCACTATCAGATCTTCACAGCGTTTCCCTTTGTTCACTGTTTTTCTTCTCTTCACTGTCAGATCCTCAGTGTTTCTCTGTGTTTCACTGTCAGATCTTCAGTGCTTCTCTTTGCTCCGCTGTCAGATCCTCACAGTTTGTCTTTGTTCCACTGTCAGATCCTCACAGTTTCTCTCTTTGTTCCAGTGTCAGATCCTCACAGTGTTTCTCTTTGTTCCACTGTCTGGTCCTCACAGTGTTTCTCTTTGTTTCACTGTCAGATGCTCACAGAGTCTCTTTGTTCCACTGTCAGATACTCACAGTTTCTCTCTTTGTCCCAGTGTCAGATCCTCACGTTTATCTTTGTTCCATTGTCAGATCCTCACTGTGTTTCTCTGTGTTTCACTGTCAGATCCTCAGTGTTTCTCTGTGTTTCACTGTCAGATCCTCACAGTGTTTCTCTGTGTTTCACTGTCGGATTCTCAGTGTTTCTCTGTGTTTCACTGTCAGATCCTCAGTGTTTCTCTGTGTTTCACTGTCAGATCCTCAGTGTTTCTCTTTGTTCCACTGTCAGATCCTCACAGTGTTTCTCTTTGTTCCACTGTCAGATCCTCAGTGTTTCTCTGTGTTTCACTGTCAGATCCTCAGTGTTTCTCTGTGTTTCACTGTCAGATCCTCAGTGTTTCTCTGTGTTTCACTGTCAGATCCTCAGTGTTTCTCTTTGTTTCACTGTCAGATCCTCAGTGTTTCTCTGTGTTCCACTGTCAGATCCTCAGTGTTTCTCTTTGTTCCACTGTCAGATCCTCACGTTTATCTTTGTTCCACTGTCAGATCCTCAGTGTTTCTCTTTGTTTCACTGTCAGATCCTCAGTGTTTCTCTGTGTTCCACTGTCAGATCCTCAGTGTTTCTCTTTGTTCCACTGTCAGATCCTCACAGTGTTTCTCTTTGTTCCACTGTCAGATCCTCAGTGTTTCTCTTTGTTCCACTGTCAGATCCTCAGTGTTTCTCTTTGTTCCACTGTCAGATCCTCAGTGTTTCTCTGTGTTCCACTGTCAGATCCTCAGTGTTTCTCTGTGTTCCACTGTCAGATCCTCAGTGTTTCTCTGTGTTCCACTATCAGATCCCAACACGTTTTTTCTTCTCTTCACTGTCAGATACTCAGTGCATTTCTTTGTTCCACTGTCAAATCATCACAGTACTTCTCTTTTCTTCACTGTCACGTCCTCTCTGTTCTACTGTCAGATACCCACAATGTTTCTCTTTGTTCCAATGTCAGTTCCACAAAGTGTTTCTGTTGGTTCCACTGTCAGATCCTCCAGTGTTTCCCTTTGTTCCACTGTCAGATCCTCACAGTGTTTCTCTTTGTTCCACTGTCAGATCCTCAGTGTTTCACTTTGTTCCACGGTCAGATCGTCACAAGTTCCTCTTTGTTCCACTGTCAGATCCTCAGTGTTTCTCTGTGTTTCACTGTCAGATCTTCAGTGCTTCTCTTTGCTCCACTGTCAGATCCTCACAGTTTGTCTTTGTTCCACTGTCAGATCCTCACAGTTTCTCTCTTTGTTCCAGTGTCAGATCCTCACAGTGTTTCTCTTTGTTCCACTGTCAGACCCTCACAGTGTTTCTCTTTGTTCCACTGTCAGATCCTCACATTTCTCTTTCTTCCACTGTCAGATCTTTGCTCTGTTTGTCCACCATTCCAAGACCAGTCTTTTCAATTTGAAATGCCGATGTTCCGACATTTGAAGTCTGCTTTGTCACGGTCAGAGTTTGAAGCTTTATTTCTTGTATTGCCCATTTGTTTAAGCGCACAGTTCGTGTGAGTTCTGTTGACTCTCTCTTACTGCTGCGATTCCCCTCTTCTTTACTGGTATAATTAGAGCCGAATTTGGCCTGTCCACCTGGATTCTGAGCCGTCCAGTAGGAATTTCAGACTGATTGTACTGTTTCAGAAGTCACTGTATTGAAGTATTCCGTACAGCAGGTTTTACACAAACATAGGCAACAGTTGGGGAACAATTACCTTCCAGCTTGTACCGCAACTTCTCAAATGCACTGTCCCTTATTTCCTCATGATTCATGTTTGTGTTTTTCGGAGGGCAGCTCTCAGATGCCATATACCTGAGGCTCCTTCTTCACTGTCTTCTATAAATGTGCCATCGTATGTTTAGTACAAGTACAATGAGTTATGGCTGGCAGTGAGCTACAATAACTATCTCGAGGCAAATTCTGATCGTAAGTCACTTGTGACCTTGTCACCCATGATGTGCATAGTCAACTTCACTTGTAAAGATAGTCATTTCAGGCATGTGTCAGTGAGTGACAGCTTTTCTGCATATCCCACACATAATGCCATAATCTACTATTTCTGATGACTTGTTTGTGAATTGTCTCACTTTAAAAGCCGCATTAATCTACTGGTTTGGGGGGTGTGGGGTGGGGGGGGGGGGGTTGAGTCTTGTGGTGAGTTCTTCTCCTGGGGATGCTGTTGCTGTTTTAAGTGCACATTGTAACTACCCAGCGCTAGGCTACAAACAGGTTTTAATGGGGCTATTAGTGTAAAGGAACAGGAAACATTCACAAACATCCCTTAAAATATTTATGAAAATGTTTAATCTGTTGCTTAATCACCATTCCTTGCACATACAAGGCAAGAGTGTACCTGACAGCATTTCTTTTCTATTACTGACTGATAAGACATTAATAAACTCTTTTTAGGTCCATGATTAATGGCAGACTAGCTCTCTTAAAGTAAGTCTCTGTTTGAAGATTACATTACAGTTCCAAAAATACCAATATATTTCTTTCAGGGCATCTTATCTTCATTCTTGCATCAAATCATCCAAGAAATTAGGATGTTAAAGATCCTACTGCATATATACAGGATTGTAGTGGATTTGTCGCAAACGGTGGGGTAAAAATTACTCTGCGCATTAATTTTAGACATCAATAAAGAAATAACCTTTTGGGAGTACAGAATTTTGATATTGCTAAAAAATGTAACACTTCTTGCAAGCATCATGGCACTTCACAAGAATACCAGTGTAAGGGGGAAACAACATGTTGTACTACATGAGAGGAGAATTGGTTGGCAAGTGGATTTTGATTGGTAGAAGCAGTACCATGAAGAATGCACCAGTTGATGGTGACTGGCAGTTAACTGCCAAGCATTGATTGAAATTTAAGTCAGGTACCATGACCCTGTTTGGTCAATACATTATCGCGGAGATTGATTTCACGAATGGCAATTACTTATTTTGTTCAGCTGATACAGGTGCAATATATGTACATGTTCTTTCTGTTTGCAAAGAACAGGGCCCTGTGTATTAGTACATGTAGCTTCGAGTACATGCAAATGTATCACACTGCAAGACTGACTGACAATTGTAAATTGGTTGTCAGTGTAATTTTTAACACACTCAGGATTATTTAGCAAATGTTGTCTAATCGTGGAATCACATTTAATGTTGGACAATGTGTTTTGAATTTTGTAAGCACAGGCTGGTGGGGTATGGTTTGTACCTTGCCCGTTGCGAACAACAGAAGAGACATTTTGTTTGATACAATCCAGTAGTCTTTGGTTGTACGGCCTACCTCACATTAATATTGAAATGTATTGATATTTAAATTCATTCATGAGATGTGGGCATTGCTGGCTCAGCAAGTGTTTATCAACCCTAATTCCCCTTGAGAAGGTGGTGATGAGCTGCCTTTTTGAATCGCTGCAGTCCCTGAGGTGTAGGTACACCCACTGTGATGTTAAGGAGGGAGTTCCAGGATGTTGCCCCAGCGACAGTGAAGGAACGGCGATACATTTCCAAGTCAGGGTGGTGAGTGACTTGGAGGGGAACCTCCAGGTGCTAGTGTCCCCAGGTATCTGCTGCTCTTGTCGTCTAGATTTGAATGGTCATGGGATCGGAAGGTTCTGTCCACGCACACTCATCCCAGCCAACAAGATGGCACTTGTTGCGCTGGAGTGTGCCCATACAGCTAATGGGTCGGCTGGGGCCAGAGGGCACCCAGGTGGGGGGAACACCTATACGACCGTGACACTACGTTCAAAGTGGGCTGTTAGCAGTGTGCGCAGCTGCAAGGCTGCCTTGCCAGCTGAGGCAATGATGTTCCATGGCCGTCCACCCCGACCCCACAGCCCACGTCCTGGCCACCCCCCCTACTCCCCCCAGCGCTGGCAGAAGCCCCCTGGCCAGCGGCACAACTGTCAGCGAACCATGGCGATGTTGGACACTTTCTGTACCTCCTCTCTCTCCCTCAGCATCCATGACGTCGGTTTCACGATTTTTAAAAGCTCAAGTGAACCGCGCCATCGGGAATTCTGCCCATCAGAGACGGAGAATCGTGGAGGCCCCGGAGAATATTGGGTCAGGTCCGCTAATGATATCCCTGTGTTTACTGTACGTGCATTCAGGAATGCATTGGTGCCACTGTTGAGGTGCTGGAGAATTGTGATTTGGTGTCAAATCGGTGGCGGCCATGATAAGGGGCTGTTTAGCACAGGGCTAAATCGCTGGCTTTTAAAGCAGACCAAGGCAGGCCAGCAGCACGGTTCAATTCCCGTAACAGCCTCCCCAAACAGGCGCCGGAATGTGGAGACTAGGGGCTTTTCACAGTAACTTAATTTGAAGCCTACTTGTGACAATAAGCGATTTTCATTTTTTTCATTTTTCATTTCATCTTTTCATTTTGGCGTTTGAACCGATTCTTCTCTCAATCACCTTTCTCGATTTTGCCGTCAGTTAATGGAGTATCCCTCCCAGGATTCGTGAACTTCTACGTCAGTAAAACCGGTGTCGCATCTGGACCAACTCAACGACCGTTAAGGAGCTAGCGCCATGTGAAACACAATTGATTCCAAAGAGAATCGGTGCCGGCTTCGCCGTGTCTGGGATTGACACTCAGGTGGCTGACAAGCTGCAACTGCAGAAACACACTCCCCAAACACACCATTCCAGCCACCAAGCTGGCAGCGAGGAGAGCAGCACTGAGATTTGCCGATGCGAACTGGAGACCCTGCTGGAGACCCGGAGGAGAGGTGGGCCACCCTGTACCCCAGGGTGGGAAGGAGGCTACCAGCTGCCTAGGCGCAGGTGGCAGAGGCGGTCTGTGCCGTGAGCAACACCGTCCGGACCGGACAACAGTGCTGGAAGAAACTGCACAACCTCCTCAGGACGACCAGGGTGAGTAGGCAGCACTGTGCCCCTGGCACCAACCCCCATCCCACCCCCTCACCCGGAGGACAGCCAAACCCCCACCCTGCACCACATTCCGGCACCCATACCGGCCGCCATGGCCGGGTGCCCTGGTAACTGAAACCAGCAGCTACTCACTGCCTGGGCTGCATGCGTCGGACTGTTTAACACTGTGCGTTTTCTGTTCCCCCTCCCCCCGTCCCCAGGTGAAGGCCACACGCAACTGCCGAGATCGAGAGAAGACAGGAGAGAGACCGCCAGACCTGCGGCCCTTCACCGCAGCAGGGCCGAGGTCACTGAACGAGGTCAGAGGGCCCGAGGAAAGGGCTGCCGCCGGACAGGAGATCGGCAGCAGGCGAGGAAGTGAGGCCCCGCTGAGTTACCCTTCCCCTTGGCATGTGTGACACCCCCCTCGACCCTCACCCCCCTCGACTCTCACCCCCACTCCACCATGACCCACAGACCCAGATCACCACGGACACACCCGCTCCACCCCCCCACACCCACCACCCCACACTACACACCACCCCACACACCCGCTCCACCCCCCCACACCCACTACCCCCACACTACACACCACCCCACACACCCGCTCCACACCCCCACACCCACCACCACCACTCTCACACTACTCACCACCCCCACACTACACACCACCCCCACACACCCGCTCCACCCCCCCCACACCCACTACCCCCACACTACACACCACCCCCACACACCCGCTCCACACCCCCACACCCACCACCACCACTCTCACACTACTCACCATCCCCACACTACACACCACCCCCACACACCCGTTCCACCCCCCCCACACCCACCACCACCCCCACACTACACACCACCCCCACACACCCGCTCCACCCCCCCACACCCACCACCACCCCCACACTACACACCACCCCCACACACCCGCTCCACCCCCCCACACCCACCACCACTACTCTCACACTACTCACCACCCCCACACTACACACCACCCCCACACACCCGTTCCACCCCCCCCACACCCACCACCACCCCCACACTACACACCACCCCCACACACCCGCTCCACCCCCCCACACCCACCACCACCACTCTCACACTACTCACCACCCCCACACTACACACCACCCCTACACACCCGCTCCACCCCCCCACACCCACCACCACCCCCACACTACACACCACCCCCACACACCCGCTCCACCCCCCCACACCCACCACCACCACTCTCACACTACTCACCACCCCCACACTACACACCACCCCCACACACCCGCTCCACCCCCCCACACCCACCACCACCCCCACACTACACACCACTCCCACACTACACACCACCCCCACACACCCGCTTCACCCCCCCCACACCCACCACCACCCCCACACTACACACCACCCCCACACACCCGCTCCACCCCCCACACCCACCACCCCCACACTACACACCACCCCCACACTACACACCACCCCCACACACCCGCTCCACCCCCCCACACCCACCACCACCACTCTCACACTACTCACCACCCCCACACTACACACCACCCCCACACACCCGCTCCACCCCCCCCCACAACCACCACCACCCCACACTACACACCACTCCCACACACCCGCTCCACCCCCCACACCCACTACCCCCACACTACACACCACCCCCACACACCCGCTCCACCCCCCACACCCACCACTCTCACACTACTCACCACCCCCACACTACACACCACCCCCACACACCCGCTCCACCCCCCCACAACCACCACCACTCCCACACTACACACCACCCCCACACTACACACCACCCCACACACCCGCTCCACCCCCCCCACACCCACCACCACTCCCACACTACACACCACCCCCACACTACACACCACCCCCATACAACATAGAACATAGAACATTACAGCGCAGTACAGGCCCTTCGGCCCTCAATGTTGCGCTGACCTGTGAATCCACTCGAAAGCCCATCTACACTATTCCCTTATCGGCCATATGTCTATCCAATGATCATTTGAATGTCCTTAGTGTTGGCGAGTCCACTACTGTTGCAGGCAGAACATTCCACACCCTTACTACTCTCTGAGTAAAGAACCTACCTCTGACATCTGTCTTATATTTATCTCCTCTCAATTTAAAGCTATGTCCCCTTGTGCTAGACATCACCATCCGAGGAAAAAGGCTCTCACTGTCCACCCTATCCAATCCTCTGATCATCTTGTATGCCTCAATTAAGTCACCTCTTAACCTTCTTCTCTCTAACGAAAACAGCCTCAAGTCCCTCAGCCTTTCCTCATAAGATCTTCCCTCCATACCAGGTAACATTCTGGTAAATCTCCTCTGCACCCGTTCCAATGCTTCCACATCCTTCCTATAATGCGGCGACCAGAATTGCACGCAATACTCCAAATGCGGCCGCACCAGAGTGCTGTATAGCTGCAACATGACCTCATGGCTCCTAAACTCAATCCCTCTACCACTAAAAGCTAACACACCGTACGCCTTCTTAACAACCCTCTCAACCTGGGTGGCAACTTTCAGGGATCTATGTACATGGACACCGAGATCTCTCTGCTCATTCACACTGCCAAGAATCTTACCATTAGCCCAGTATTCAGTCTTCCTGTTATTTCTTCCAAACTGAATCACCTCACACTTTTCTGCATTAATCGCCATTTGCCACCTCTCAGCCCAGCACTGCAGCTTATCTATGTCCCTCTGTAACTTGTAACATCCTTCCACACTGTCCACAACTCCACCGACTTTAGTGTCATCTGCAAATTTACTCACCCATCCTTCTACGCCCTCCTCCAGGTCATTTATAAAAATGACAAACAGCAGTGGCCCCAAAACAAATCCTTGTGGTACACCACTAGTAACTGGACTCCAGTCTGAACATTTCCCATCATCCACCACCCTTTTTCTTCTTCCAGCTAGCCAATTTCTGATCCAAACTGCTAAATCACCCTGAATCCCATGCCTCCGTATTTTCTGCAGTAGCCTACCATGGGGAACCTTATCAAACGCTTTACTGAAATCCATATACACCACATCAACTGCTTTACCCTCATCCACCTGTTTGGTCACCTTCTCAAAGAACTCTATAAGGTTTGTGAGGCACGACCTACCCTTCACAAAACCGTGTTGACTATCTCTAATCAAATTATTCCTTTCCAGATGATTATACACCCTATCTCTTATAAACCTTTCCAAGATTTTGCCCACAACAGAAGTAAGGCTCACTGGTCTATAGTTACCGAGGTTATCTCGACTCCCCTTCTTGAACAAGGGGAAAACATTTGCTATCCTCCAGTCTTCTGGCACTATTCCTGTAGACAAAGATGACTTAAAGATCAAAGCCAAATGCTCAGCAATCTCCCCCCTAGCTTCCCAGAGAATCCTAGGATAAATCCCATCTGGCCCAGGTGACTTTTCTATTTTCACACTTTCCAGAATTGCTAACACCTCCTCCTTATGAACCTCAAGCCCTTCTAGTCTAGTAGCCTGGATCTCAGTATTCTCCTCGACAACATTGTCTTTTCCCTGTGAGAATACTGACGAAAAATATTCATTTAGCACCTCTCCTATCTCCTCGGCCTCCAAGCACAACTTCCCACTACTGTCCTTGACTGGCCCTACTCTTACCCTAGTCATTCGTTTATTCCTGACATGTCTATAGAAAGCTTTAGGGTTACCCTTGATCCTACCTGCCAAAGACTTCTCATGTCCCCTCCTGGCTCTTCTTAGCTCTCTCTTTAGGTCCTTCCTAGCTAACTTGTAACTCTCGAGCGCCCTAACTGAACCTTCATGTCTCATCTTTACATAAGCCTCCTTCTTCCTCTTGACAAGTGTTTCGACTGCTTTAGTAAACCACAGTTCCCTCACTCGACCACTTCCTCCCTGCCTGACAGGTACATACTTATCAAGGACACGCAGTAGCTGTTCCTTGAACAACTCCACATTTCCATTGTGCCCATCCCCTGCAGTTTTCCTCTCCATCCGATGTATCCTAAGTCTTGCCTCATCGCATCATAATTGCCTTTCCCCCAGATACAACTCTTGCCCTGCGGTAT
The DNA here is from genome assembly GCF_047496885.1 of Scyliorhinus torazame. Taxonomy (NCBI): domain Eukaryota; kingdom Metazoa; phylum Chordata; class Chondrichthyes; order Carcharhiniformes; family Scyliorhinidae; genus Scyliorhinus; species Scyliorhinus torazame. The sequence goes on along the minus strand of NC_092709.1, from coordinate 301,828,952 downwards.
ATACCTATCCCTTTCCATCACTAAAGTAAACGTAATCGAATTGTGGTCACTATCACCAAAGTGCTCACCTACCTCCAAATCTAACACCTGTCCTGGTTCATTACCCAGTACCAAATCCAATATGGCCCACACTAGACACCACCCCACACACCCGCTCCACCCCCCCCAACACCCACCACCACCACCACCCCCACACTACACACCACCCCACATACCTGCTCCATCTCCCCCCCACACTACACCCCACACTACACACCACCCCCACACCCACACCCACACTACACACCACCCCGCACACCCGCTCCACCCCCCCACCCCCACCACCACCCCCACACTGCACACCACCCCCACACTGCACACCACCCCCACACTGCACACCACCCCGCACACCCGCTCCACCCCCCCACACCCACCACCACCCCCACACTACACGCCACCCCCACACACCCGCTTCACCCACCCCCACACCCACCACCACCCCCACACTACACCCCACCCCCACACTACACACCACCCCCACACACACCCGCTCCATCCCCCCACATCCACCCCCACCCCCACACTACACACCACCCCACACACCCGCTCCACCCCCCCACACCCACTACCCCACACTACACACCACCCCCACACTACGCTCCATCCCCCCCCCCCACACCCACCACCACCCCCACACTACACACCACCCCCACACACCCTCCTCCCCCACACTACACACCATCCGCACACAGCCTCTGGCATCTCTACCTGATGTTGCCCTGCCTGGCTCTGCATAGATTCATAGAATTTACAGTGCAGAAGGAGGCCATTCGGCCCATCGAGTCTGCACCGGCTCTTGGAAACAGCACCCTTCCCGACCGCACACCTCCACCCTATCCCATAACTCAGTTACCCCACCCAACACTAAGGGCAGTTTTGGACACTAAGGGCAATTTAGCATGGCCAGTCCATCTAACCTGCACATCTTTGGACTGTGGGAGGAAACCGGAGCACCCGGAGGAAACCCACGCACACACTGGGAGAACGTGCCAACTCCACACAGACAGTGACCCAAGCCGGGAATCGAACCTGGGACCCTGGAGCTGTGAAGCAATTGTACTAATCACTATGCTACCCTGCTGCCCAAAAGGTTACATGCATCTCCATCAGGTCTCTTAATGGCTGAGTTCAGGGGCTGGAGCTGAGCAGAGGGCATGTCCCCAGCAGCTTTCTGAGTGCCAGAGAGCTCACCCGTCACTGCCTCTGCCAGCTGTGGACCCGAGTCTGTGATGTGCTCGCCAGATTGCGACCGTGAGTCTATTGGAGAATGTATACCCACCGAGGTAAACGTCTCTGCATTGATGAAGGGTGCCTGCGAACACCGTGACGGTGCATTCTCTGAGGATTCTGAGGCATTTTTCTCAGAGGTGGGGTTGAAGATGTATGGCTGGCCTCTGCTGTGGACATCACCCTGTCCTTGCTGGTACCCGGAATGGAGAAATTAACAATTTTGTTGGTGCTTAAGCAGTTTTCCTTTTTACAACAATGGCCCGTAACTTCCTCTCCGGACAGCGATTTAAGTTGCTGGTGTGTTGCACATGCGTGGAGTGACGACCTGTAAGTGCGGGGGTACGGTCTTGCACGCTGGAAGCGCGTGGCATTCAAACTCCCAGCCGGTTTGTTTTTGACAGGTTGAAGCTCTGTGCTGTGCTCGAACTGCTGAATGAAAAATCCAGCAAGCAGCACTAACTTGGGCCACATTTTAGGTGAGTCTTTACAACTTTTTTTTTACATTGAAAAAATGTGACCTAGCAGAGACAGGAGACATCAGGAGAAATTTATTTGGTGGGTTAATGTTTTATATTAGTAGTGTTTATAAATATGTTTAAAATGCAAATAAAATGGAAGGAAGATATATATTTCTTTTTTTTAAACTTTGGTTTGCCATGAGGCTGTTAGTTCCATTAAAAGAGTACTTTACTGTATAAAGTGAGTTTGAAGTCCCAGAAAGCGAAATAAAAGATATTTTTCCAACTTTGGTGTGTGATGGGTGTGTTAATTTCTGTAAAGGAACTATAATAGATTGAAGATGGTGATTATTCGCGAATGGGTATGATTGTCAACCTAAGATATTCCATGTTACTGGCCATGGGTTCTGTGGGTCCTTGCGTGGCTGATGAAGCCAATCGTAGAGCTGCATCTTCAATCACTCACCTGGCAGGAGTTTCCATATGGTGGGATCGGTGCTTGAACTCTAGGTCGCGGGTATTCCTGTCTCAGGCTTGTTTTCCAGGCCTCCTTTTGTCGTCAGGTGTTTTGTGACCCTTCAATCAGGAGGTTCCTCCAAGTAGGTGTCTCCTGAGCAAAGATCTCCCATATATTCACATCTATGTTCCATTTCGTGAGGTAAGTCTTCAAGGTGTCTTTGAAGAGCTTCCTTGGTCCTCCTCTTATTAGGGATCCTTCCTCAAGCTGGGTGAAAAAGCTTTGCTTTGACAGTCGAGACTGACATGCTGAGCATGTGGGCAGCTAAGTGGAGTTGTTTTCGGATGATCCTGGCCTTGATGCAGGTGCTATTGCCTCCTTCGAGGACACTAATGTTAGCATGCCTGACCACCCAGCTGATTCAGAGCTAAAGTACATTGATTTTGCAATGTATTTTAAGCTGTGTTGTTTAAGAGTCTCTCTGGTATAATGTTCATCCTCACAAGCCTCAGTGATTACTTCAAATACTTTAACCAAGTTTAATGCCTCAGGTGATGTATGCAAGCCTCCTGTAAGCTAATGTGAACTATCTCTCTGACAGGTGTTGCAGAATGCAGTGCAGATTCAAAATCTGTAGTCAGGCAACATCTCCGCCTGGCGAGGAAGCAAATCAATTACCCACCCCATGTGTGCCAGGAAAGCTGATCTTCAGCACCTGCTACTTTCAAAACCCTCCCCTTCCTTCCTCCTGCCCTTCTTCCCTCGCTCCCCTACCCCTCTTCCCTCCCTTCCCCTTCCTCTCTCCTTTCCACTCCCTCCCCTTTTTCGTCCCTCCTGCCCTCCCCTTCATAGATAGATAGAACTGTTGTGTTTAAGTGAGGAAATATATTTTATTGTGGTAGTTTTACATCATTGTTCAGCTGATAGTTAAACATTAAGCTAAATGTTAACTAGTTTCAAAGTTTTGCATTTATAAAATTATTTTTGTTAATAAATGTTTTACATTAAACTTTACAAGCTTCTACAAATGTCTTACTAAAATATCAAAATACAACATTTAATTGAGATAATTATAAATGAATAAGATAATTGAAGTAAACAAAGCAGAAACATATTTAACATGGGTAACATGGTGGCACACTGGTTAGCACTGCTGTGTCACAACACCAGGGACCTGTGTTCAACTCAGACCTTGGGAGATTGTGTGATATTTGAACATTCTCCCCATGTCTGCATGGGTTTCCTAGAACCATAGAATAGAAATATAGAATTCCTACAGTGCAGAAGGAGGTCATTCAGCCCATCAGGTCTGCACGTATCCTCTGAAAGAGTATGTCTACCTGGGTCCACTCCCCCACTCTATCCCCAGAACCTAACCTGTACATCCCTGGACACTAAGGGGCAACTTAATATGGCCAATCCACCTAACCTACACATCTTTGGACAGTGGGAGGAAATCAGAGTACACGGAGGAAACCCACACGGACACGTGGATAACTTACAAAGTCCACACAGACAGTCACCATAGGCCGGAATTGAACCCGGATCCTTGGCAATGTGAAGCAGCAGTGCTAACCACTGTGTCATTGTGCCGCCGCTGTTTCCTCCGGGTGCTTCGCTTTTCTCCCACTATCCAAAGATGTGCCGGTTAAGTGGATTAGCCATGCTAAATTGCCCCTTAGTGACCAAAGGTTAGGTGGGGTTATGGGGATAGGGTGGGGGCCTGGGTAGGGTGCTCTTTCGGAATGTCAGCTTGATGGGCCGAATGGCTTCTTCCTGCACTGCAGTGATTCTATAAAAACTAATTTTAAAAAAAATCAGATGTTACAAGGACAGTGGCAGCAAAAAGCCCTGGAGATCTTTTAAAATCATATTTCCATAACCTAAATTAAAACATACAAACATTTTTAAGCACACCACATGTAAAATTACTTAATAATATAGTGCAGATTTCAATAGTTTCACAGATTTAAAACAAATAACCAAACCTATGTTCACTTATAACTAATCACGTTTGATCACAAAAAAATTAACAATTACTTTAAAAGAATCAACAACAATTGCGCAGGTCAAGGAGACACAGCCTGAGTGAGTGAGACACAGACAGAGTGAGAATTTGGTACAGTGAGGTAACCAGGAAAGGTAAGTGGTTAATCTAATTTTGCTGTTTTTCAGTTAAAAGTGCAGTGTAGATTAGTGTCTGATTGGCTGAAGCTGCCCCCACCCTAATTGCTGAGCGGCAGTTATCTGGCAGTCACCTGAGGCCTGTTAAGGGGCACAAAGGTACACATTGTATTCTTCTCTTTGACGTTTTAGTGTGAGTCATCCTAAAGTCTGTATAAAAGACAGACAGAAAGCGCACATTAGTAAGCATTGCGCAGGTCAAGGAGACACAGCCTGAGTGAGTGAGACACAGACCGAGTGAGAATTTGAAACTTGGTAATTTGGTGCAGTGAGGTAATTCGGTGAAGAGTGGGAGAAGGTGCTTTGTCCCTACTGTTTTGTTCTCTCTCTTTCTTCAGGCCTAATTTCGGGAGCCGTTCGGAGGAGGAGGAGCAGTCTCTGTGAGTATAAAAACCTAACGGAAACTTTCTGTTTTCCAGTTTTTTTCCCCAAAAGTGACGTCAGAGGGAAGCTGTGATCTGATTGGTTGATAGCAAATCTGCCCCAAATTTAAAAAAAAACACAGCTAAACTCGCAAACTTAAATTAAACTAATTAATTAATTAGTGATGGCTGGTCAGGTGATGTGCTTGAGCTGCTTGATGTGGGAGCTGGCAGATCCCATTGGGAGCTGCAGCGACCACATCTGCAGTAAGTGTTGGCTGCTCGAAGAGCTCCGGCTCAGAGTTGATGAGCTGGAGTCTGAGCTTCAAACACTGAGGCACATCCGGAAGGGGGAGACTTACCTGGACACTGTGTTTCAGGAGGCAGTCACACCTGTCAGAGTAAGTAGTTTAAATCCTGCCAGTGGCCAGGGACAGCAGGGTGTGACTGCAAGTCAGGCAGGTAAAGGGAACCAGCAGTCAGGAACTCAGGAGCCTCAGCACTTGACCCTGTCCAACAGGTATGAGGCACTTGCTCCCTGTGTGGATGGCGAACAGGGCTGCAGGAAGGATGAGTCAGCTGACCAAGGCACCATGGTTCAGCATGCCATTCAAGGGGAGGGAGTAAATAGGCAAGTTGTAGTTGTAGGGGATTCTATTATCAGGGGGATAGATAGTATCCTTTGTGAGCAGGATAAAGAGTCCCGCATGGTATGTTGCCTGCCCGGTGCTAGGGTGTGGGACATCTCTGACCGGCTTGAAAGGATACTGGAGAGGGAGGGGGAGGATCCAGTTGTTGTGGTCCATGTCGGTACCAACAACATAGGCAAGTCTAGGAAAGAGGACCTGTTTAGAGATTATAAAGAGCTAGGATTCAAATTAAAAAACAGGTCCTCAAGGGTCATAATCTCCGGATTACTGCCCGAGCCACGTGCAAATTGGCATAGGAAGGCAAGAATAAGGGAAGTTAACACGTGGCTGAAAGAGTGGTGTGGGAAAGAGGGGTTCCTTTTCATGGGACACTGGCATCAGTTTTGGGACAGGGGGGACCTATACCGTTGGGATGGTCTCCACCTGAACCGAGCTGGGACCAGTGTTCTGGCGAAAAGAGTAAATAGGGTGGTCAATAGGACTTTAAACTAAAGATGGGGGGGAAGGGAAAGTCAGGGAACCAAGAGGTGAAGTAATCAGTGGGAAGCGTAGCTGCTTAGGAATACAAAAAAGCACGAATAGACAGAACTCAGGAGAGGTTACGATAGTCCCCATCACACAAAATATGACACAGTGTATGGAAAGGCTCAGTAAACCAAGGTCCACCACACTAAGAAAACACAAAGGGACGGTCAATAGAGAATTAAAGGTGCTATATTTAAATGCGCGCAGTGTACAGAACAAGGTAGATGAGCTTGTGGCCCAGATTGTGACTGGCAGGTATGATGTGGTAGGCATCACAGAGACGTGGTTGCAGGGGGTTCAGGACTGGCATTTAAACATCCAGGGATTCACAACCTATCGAAAAGACAGAGAGGTGGGCAGAGGGGGCAGGGTTGCCTTGTTAATTAGGAATGAAATTAAATCAATAGCACTAAACGACATAGGGTCAGATGATGTGGAGTCTGTGTGGGTAGAGTTGAGGAACCACAAAGGCAAAAAAAACATAATGGGCGTTATGTACAGGCCTCCTAACAGTGGTCAGGACCAGGGGCACAAAATGCACCACGAAATAGAAAGTGCATGTCAGAAAGGCAAGGTCACAGTGATCATGGGGGACTTCAATACGCAGGTGGACTGGGTAAATAATGCTGCCAGTAGACCCAAGGAAAGGGAATTCATTGAATGTTTACAGGAGGGCTTTTTGGAACAGCTTGTGATGGAGCCCACGAGGGAACAGGCCATTGTGGACTTAGTGTTATGTAATGAGCCAGACTTGATTAAAGATCTTAAAGTAAGGGAGCACTTAGGAGGCAGTGATAATAATATGGTAGAATTCAATCTCCAATTTGAAAGAAAGAAGTTGGAATCAGATGTAAAGGTGTTACAGTTAAATAAAGGTAACTACAGGGGCATGAGGGAGGAACTGACGAAAATCGACTGGGAGCAGAGCCTAGTGGGAAAGACAGTAGAACAGCAATGGCAGGAGTTTATGGGAGTAATTGAGGACACAGTACAGAGGTTCATCCCAAAGAAAAGAAAGGTTATCAGAGGGGGGATTAGGCAGCCATGGCTGACAAAGGAAGTTAGGGAATGCATCAAAGCACAAGAGAAAGCCTATAATGTGGCAAAGAGTAGTGGGAAGTCAGAAGATTGGGAAGGCTACAAAAACAAACAGAGGATAACAAAGAGAGAAATAAGGAAAGAGAGGATCAAATATGAAGGTAGGCTAGCCACTAACATTAGGAATGATACTAAAAGTTTCTTTAAATACATTAAAAACAAACGGGAGGCAAAAGTTGACATTGGGCCCCTCCAAAATGACGCTGGTAATCTAGTGATGGGAGACAAGGAAATAGCTGAGGAACTAAATAAGTACTTTGCGTCAGTCTTCACAGTAGAAGACATGAGTAATATCCCAACAATTCCAGAGAGTCAGGGGGCAGAGTTGAATATGGTAGCCATCACAAAGGAGAAAGTGCTAGAGAAAGTCAGAGGTCTAAAAATTGATAAATCTCCAGGCCCAGATGGGCTACATCCTAGAGTTCTAAAGGAGATAGCTGAAGAAATAGTGGAGGCGTTAGTTATGATCTTTCAAAAGTCACTGGAGTCAGGGAAAGTCCCAGAGGATTGGAAAATCGCTGTTGTAACCCCCTGTTCAAGAAGGGAACAAGGAAAAAGATGGAAAATTATAGGCCAATTAGCCTAACCTCGGTTGTTGGCAAGATTCTAGAATCCATTGTTAAGGATGAGATTTCTAAATTCTTGGAAGTGCAGGGTCAGATTAGGACAAGTCAGCATGGATTTAGTAAGGGGAGGTCGTGCCTGACAAACCTGTTAGAGTTCTTTGAAGAGATAACAAATAGGTTAGACCAAGGAGAGCCAATGGATGTTATCTATCTTGACTTCCAAAAGGCCTTTGATAAGGTGCCTCACGGGAGACTGCTGAGTAAAATCAGGGCCCATGGTATTCGAGGCAAGGTACTAACATGGATTGACGATTGGCAGTCAGGTAGAAGGCAGAGAGTTGGGATAAAAGGTTCTTTTTCGGAATGGCAACCGGTGACGAGTGGTGTCCCGCAGGGTTCAGTGTTGGGGCCACAGCTGTTCTCTTTATATATTAACGATCTAGATGACGGGACTGGGGGCATTCTGGCTAAGTTTGCCGATGATACAAAGATAGGTGGAGGGGCAGGTAGTATGGAGGAGGTGGGGAGGCTGCAGAAAGATTTAGACAGTTTAGGAGAGTGGTCCAAGAAATGGCTGATGAAATTCAACGTGGACAAGTGCGAGGTCTTGCACTTTGGAAAAAAGAATAGAGGCATGGACTATTTTCTAAACGGTGACAAAATTCATAATGCTGAAGTGCAAAGGGACTTGGGAGTCCTAGTCCAGGATTCTCTAAAGGTAAACTTGCAGGTTGAGTCCGTAATTAAGAAAGCAAATGCAATGTTGTCATTCATCTCAAGAGGCTTGGAATATAAAAGCAGGGATGTACTTATGAAGCTTTATAAAGCATTAGTTAGGCCCCATTTAGAATACTGTGACAATTTTGGGCCCTACACCTCAGGAAGGACATACTGGCACTGGAGCGGGTCCAGTGGAGATTCACACGGATGACCCCAGGAATGGTAGGCCTAACATACGATGAACGTCTGAGGATCCTGGGATTATATTCATTGGAGTTTAGGAGGTTGAGGGGAGATCTAATAGAAACTTACAAGATAATGAATGGCTTAGATAGGGTGGATGTAGGGAAGTTGTTTCCATTAGCAGGGGAGACTAGGGCCCGGGGGCACAGCCTTGGAATCAAAGGGAGTCACTTTAGAACAGAGATGAGGAGAAATTTCTTCAGCCAGAGAGTGGTGGGTCTGTGGAATTCATTGCCACAGAGGGCGGTGGAGGCCGGGACGTTGAGTGTCTTTAAGACAGAAGTTGATAAATTCTTGATTTCTCGAGGGATTAAGGGCTATGGAGAGAAAGCGGGTAAATGGAGTTGAAATCAGCCATGATTGAATGGTGGAGTGGACTCGATGGGCCGAATGGCCTTACTTCCGCTCCTATGTCTTATGGTCTTAATAGTAATGCCTGTTTATAAAAAGAGCAATAACATTTTTTAAATGTCTCCATACCTTTAAAACACTTGTTCAAAATGTTGCTTGTTGCCTGTTGTTTTCTATCTAAATCTGCTGTTTCAATGCCTGCCCTCAATGGGCGTTTCCAAACTGGCCACGTCAGAAGGGGGCAGGGTTGCACTCGCCCTGCGCCGCGCTGGAGGCTGCGCAGACTGCGGTGCTGGAGGCTCAAGGCTGCCGAAGAGAAAGGAAGGTTTGTCGCATCATCGGAGCGCTGTTAAGTGCACACATTTCTCTTTTAAAATCGGTGGTCCATCGCTTCCCGCCATTAGCCGGACGTTATGGGCTAATGTCTCATTCAGTCGGCGCATCTGCCCATTGCAGATGGAGGCATCGTCACTGGCTTCTGGGAAAGTGCTACATTGTCTTCAGTGCAGACACAGTCCTGCTCCTCCCCGGCTAGTTCAACGTCCTCATCCTCAAAAGGAGGTGAGAATTCTGATATTGGGCAGGCAGTCTCCCGTCTTTTCTGTGGATTCTCCGTGGGACAACGGCAAAATCGCGAAAACGCGATGGCCGGATAGTCGGCTCCGAAGCTGAAATCAGGCCTGACGGCGGTTTTGCACCGATGAGGCATTCTCTGCACCCCCGATGACAACCGGGGCTACTGTGCAGCCCATGGTACCTGATGGTTGGGCACGGATGTATGCGCCATGATAACATGTTTTCCTCTCACCCCTGCAGATAATTATGGCATTCGGTCATCAAACAGTAATGTTGGCCGCCGTGGTGATGGGCGCTACCCTGCATGCAGGCGTGTGGCAGTGTAAGCGGGGGTGGCCCAGAGTGCAGGTGGAGGCTGCTGCAGAGGGATTGGTGGCAGCCACTCGGGCTGGAGGGCCGGCTGCCCAACAGGATGAGGAGGAGAAGGTAGTGCCAAGGAGGCGCCGGATGAGGCCACGCGTCTACCACGACCGCATGTTCTTTGAGGACCTTCTGCATTGGCATGCAGGAGGAGCAGGGAGACAATGAGACACATATTAATGATAATCGCTTATTGTCACAAGTAGGCTTTAATGAAGTTACTGTGAAAAGCCCCTCGTCGCCACATTCCGGCGCTTGTTCGGGGAGGCCGGTACGGGAATTGAACCTGTGCTGCTGGTCTTGTTCTACATTATAAGCGAGCTGTTTAGCCCACTGTGCTAAACCAACATCTGCCACATGATGGCACACCTGGCACCGCATGGGAATGGTGGAGGACACCCGCTCCCCGGTGGCCGTCAAGGTTACGGTAGCGTTGAACGTCTACGCGACAGGGTCATTCCAGTCGCTGATCGGGGACCTGTCCGGCATCTCACAGGCCTTCACGGAGCCCTGTATACTTTGGCGGACTGGTAAATCCAGTACCCTGTTGACCGCACCCACCAGGATGATGGGGCAGCGGGGTTTCCTGCCGTGGCCGGGATGCCCCGTATTCAGGGGGTAATCGATGGGATGCATGTTGCCCTGCAGCCACCAGTGGATAACAGGCCACTGTTCACGAACAGGAAGGGCCACTTCATGAACGTTCAGGTAGTCTGTGACCACCAGACTCTGCACGTCTGCGCTCGGTACCCGGGCAGTGTCCATGACTCATTCATATTGGCGCAATCGGTGATCCCGACATGTTCGAAGGATGCCCCCCTCGGCTGTGGGGCTGGTTGCTGGGCGACAGGGGTTACCCGTTGCGGTCGTGGCTGATGACGCCTATACTGAGGCCACAGACTGACGCGGAGCACCACTATAATGATGCCCATTTTGCGACTAGGGGTGTGGTGGAGAGGTGCTTTGGGCTGCTGAAGATGCGCTTCAGGTGCCTGGACCGCTCTGGAGGCAAGGAGGGTCGGCCGCATCATGGTTACCTGCTGCTTCCTTCGCAATATAGCATAGCAGAGGGGCGATGTGCTGGAGGAGGATGAGGAGGATGAGGGGGCGGGGTCAATGAGCGGGACGTTGGGGCTGGCCAGGCACGGGAGGCCGCACGCACAGGACACACTTATCGAGTCACGTTTCACAGACTAGGGGGAAGGGGGGTCGCTGGCCAGCGGCACGGACACAACAATACCACATCCCATCACCGCCCGCACCACTAACCACCCTCACCTCCCACACCAACAACAACTCTCACCTCCCACGTTGCACAGACTAGGGGTGAGGGGGTGTGGGGATGTGGGGTGAGGGGGTTTATGGTGTGGGGTGAGGGGGTGTGGGGTGAGGGATGTGTGGGGTGAGGGGGGTTGGGGATGTGGGTGAGGGGGGTGGGGGTGGTGAGGGGCGAGGGGTATGGGGTTTGGGGGGGTTGGGGTGAGAGGGTGTGGGGTGAGGGGGTGAGAGGCGGTTGGGGTGAGGGGGTTTATGGTGTGGGGTGAGGGGGTGTGGGGTGAGGGATGTGTGGGGTGAGGGGGGTTGGGGATGTGGGTGAGGGGGGTGGGGGTGGTGAGGGGCGAGGGGTATGGGGTTTGGGGGGGTTGGGGTGAGGGGGTGTGGGGTGTGGGGTGAGGGGGTTTGGGGATGTGGGTGAGGGGAGGGGGAGGGGGTGGCCAGCTCGTATGCGGCCAGCAAAAGGGCCCAACTCTGGTTCCGAGCGGACGCTATGGGGTGAAATCGCCCGATCCTCCTTGAACTGGCCTAACGAGGGCTTATGGTCCATGAATGTCTGAAATGTATACCTGTAGACATACTGGTGAAATCTCTTTACTCCGAAGACAGCGACCAACCCCCCTTTATCGTAGTTCCTCTCCACGTCAGCGAGTGTCCTGGATGCAAATGCAATGAGGCGCTCCGAATCATCGGTCCATAAGACCATAAGACATAGGAGCGGAAGTAAGGCCATTCGGCCCATCGGGTCCACTCCACCATTCAATCATGGCTGATTTCAACTCCATTTACCCGCTCTCTCCCCATAGCCCTTAATTCCTCGAGAAATCAAGAATTTATCAACTTCTGTCTTAAAGACACTCAACGTCCCGGCCTCCACTGCCCTCTGTGGCAATGAATTCCACAGACCCACCACTCTCTGGCTGAAGAAATTTCTCCTCATCTCTGTTCTAAAGTGACTCCCTTTTATTCTAAAGCTGTGCCCCCGGGTCCTAGTCTCCCCTGCTAATGGAAACAACTTCACTACGTCCACCCTATCTAAGCCATTCATTATCTTGTAAGTTTCTATTAGATCTCCCCTCAACCTCCTAAACTCCAATGAATATAATCCCAGGATCCTCAGACGTTCATCGTATGTTAGGCCTACCATTCCTGGGATCATCCGTCATGGGGTGGGTGAGAACGGCCTCAACCCCGCAAGGAGATGCGTCACACGTCCGAATGAGTTTGGATGGGTCAAAATGGGTCAACAACTTGGAGGCCAAAAATTGCTGCTTTACTTCAGAGAAAGCCGCCCACTATGGCTATGCTCATTCCCAAGGTTGGCCCCTATTCAACAATCGGTGAAGTGGGTAGCCAGATTCGGGATGAACTTCCTGTAATAATTCATGAGGCCCAGGAAGGAACTGAATTCCTTTGGTCCTTTGATGCACTATCAATTACGACGAGACGAGAGTAGAGTAATCGAGGCTTTATTTCGCAGAGATGTGTTGCCTCCTGCAGCTGCTGCTGAAATGGCTGCAGCTCGGTGAGCACACACATTTATACTCGGCCTACTGGGCGGAGCCAGCAGGCAGGGATCTACACCCTTACCAGTAGTACAGGAGCCTTACCATATTACATCTCATATGTGTACTATATACAAACAGTGGTGACGACCACATTCACCCCCTGTTAACAAAGAGTCCAGCGGGGTGGTGGAAAACAGATTTTCATGTCTGTGAGCATTTTTAAAGTGTACAGTTCTGGAAAAGTTCACAAATTCAGCCGGTCAGGTACCTTGATCCTCCGTTGTGAGCGCTGCAGTCCCGGTGGCGATGCAGGCGGCTGCTTGGTCGCCGGTGACTCTGGGAGCGTGTAGTCCTCATCTTCATCCCCGGGTGGAACCAATGGGAGGACGGATCGTCCTGGAGCGGGGGCTGTGGTGAGGTGAGCTGGGGGGAGGATTGGTGGAGCCGGGGCAGATGGGGGCGGGGGGGGGACCCAGCTGGTGCCAGGTCCCTGAGGGAGACTGTGTCCTGGCGGCCGTCGGGGTATGCTATGTGGCCCCGTGCCACGTACTGCGGGTTTGCATGGAGTAGCTGTATCCTCTCGACCAACGGGTCCGCCTTGTGGAGCAGCACGTGTTTGCGGAGGAGAACGGGTCCTGGAGCGACCAGCCACATTGGGGGCGAAACCCCGGAGGTGGACTTCCTAGGGAAGGCAAGGAGACGTTCATGGGGGGGGTTGCATTAGTCGCAGTGCAAAGTAGTGATCAGATGGAGTGGTGGGCGTTGGGGAGGACCTCCTGCCAGCAGGCGGCTGGGAGATTTTTAGACCGTAGGTCCTTCCAGATAGTCCCGTTCTCCCTCTCCACCTGCCCGTTTCCCCGGGGGTTGCAGCTGGTCGTCCTGCTTGAGGCAATGCCCTTGCTGAGCATGAATTGACGCAGCTCATCACTCATAAAGGAGGATCCTGGTCGCTGTGGACGTAAGCGGGGAAACTGAACAGAGTGAAGATGCTATTGAGGGCCTTGATGATTGTGGCAGACGTCATATCGGGACATGGAATGGCGAAGGGGAATCTGGAGTATTCGTCGGCCACGTTAAGGAAGTACATGTTTCGGTCGGAGGAGGGGAGGGGCTCTTTGAAGTCCATGCTGAGGCGTTCAAAGGGACGGGAGGCCTTCACCAGGTGCGCTCGGCCTGGCCGGTAGAAGTGCGGTTTGCACTCCGCGCCGACCTGGCAGTCTTTGGTGACCGCCCTGACGTCCGCAATGGAGTAGGGCAGGTTGCGGGCCTTTATGAAGTGAAAGAACCGGGTGACCCCTGGGTGACAAAGACCATCGTGTGGGACCCGGAGTCGGCCCGCTTGTGCATTGGCACATGTACCTCGGGATAGGGCATCGGGGGCTCGTTGAGCTTACCGGGGCAAAACAAAATCTCGTAATTGTAGGTGGAGAGCTCGATCCTCCATCTCAAGATTTTATCATTTTTGATGTTGCCCCGCTATGTATTATTGAACATGAAGGCAACCGACTGTTGGTCAGTGAGGAGAGTGAATCTCCTGCCGGCCAGGTAATGCCTCCAATGCCGCACAGCATCAACGATGGCTTGGGCCTCCTTTTCGACGGAGGAGTGCCGGATTTCGGAGGCA